>NW_028317887.1:2337500-2651250 GCF_062004578.1 Staurois parvus
GGAGATTCAGTGGGGGAGGGCTTAGGAAACACTGGAGACTCTGTGGGAGGGGAGGCTAATGAGACACTGTGGGAGGGGGGACTTTGGAAACACTGTGGGAAGGGGGTGCTTAGGAGACACTGTAAGAAGGGAGGGCTTAGGAGACACTGTGGGAGGGGGGACACAGGAGACTCCGTGGGAGGGGGGGGACAGAGTAAACTACAGTGGGGGGGATTTTGATGAGAAAAAGAAAGGGGACACTGCTTTGGGGGATTGGGAAGCAGAGGACACTTTGTTCAGGGCACAGAACACTGCTATGGGTAGGGTAGAGGGCACTACATAGTGGGGGGGTTGTGTGAAGGGGGGCAGAGGACACTGGTTTGGAGGGGATACAGGACGCTACTGGGGGGAAGGGGCAGATGATATGACAGTGGGGGGTTTTGGTGTGAAGGGGGGCAGAGGACATTGCTTTGGGCGGGTATAGGACACTACTGTGGGTGGCAAAGGACAAAGGGGTACAGGACAGTACTGTGAGGGGGGAGGGGGGCATAGGACACTACAGAGGGGGTTGAAGAAAAGGGGGCAGAGGACACTGCATTGGGGGGTACAGGACACTACAGTTGGGGGGGTGATGTAAAGGGGGACAAAGGACACTACCCCCCCCCCCAGGGGATCTTTGCTTTACTCCATGTTGTCCAGGTAGACCTCATCCTCTAAAAGGTTGCCTACCCCTGCCCTAGATCCCTCCCAAAACTGTTTGAAGCCTCTGGACTCCAGAACCCAGTATAGCTTACCAATCCTGAAGAAAACTGTAAAACCAGTTTTCTTCTCTCAGAATAATCATCTTGGAGCCCCTCAACCTGCATCAGTTAAGACCCTGTGTAACATTTAACCTTTCTAATACAGTGACAAGGCATTGTCACACCACCTTCACACCACCCTTAAGCTAAACTACACTAATACTTCCATGTGCTGGAAAGAACCCTCCCCACCTACGGTTTGTTTCCAACCTGCCTTTATATCAAGCTACTTAAAGCAACAGAGGGTGTCCCCGAATGTTTCAGAAAGTATGGTCTAGCCTCCACTGCCATATTCGCTAAAGTATTGATTTAAATGAGCTTTTATTCGAATGTCATTTTCCATTGTTCTCTTAGTGGGAACTGTTCTTTAAAAAATTGTTCGCCCCTGCATGGGCTACCCTATAGCGAAGAGATGGTTTAATAAAAACTGCACTAATCCATCCTTCCTCTCCAAATTAGAATCTCTTCAGTGCTGACCCCACTTGAGATGTGAATGGGACCATGTATCATGAAAAGAGATCTTCAGTATATGGCATTGAAGTTAGTCAGGCCCTGGATACTTTAGTAAACAGTTGGGATGGAACAGGGTTACCTTTGTTTACCTTGGGATGGAAGGTTAAGTTAAAATAATGGTACACCTGTTATGTAAAATACTGTACATATAAGAACAAAGAGTATTGACTTCCTGATGGGAACTTTTGTGTTTCCCTTATGAAAACTATCTGCATTTTACTTGTCAGATAAGGCCCCAAACCCATCACCTAGGCCTTTCCAGTTTTTTCAGCTTGATCCAGCAAAGCACTTGAATAAAGTAGTTAATTTTGTCCTTGTAAGAGCACCTGAAACATCCTGCGTCATGTTTTTGTGCTGTAACATTGCCAGATATCAAATCAGAAGAGAGTATGCTGCGTAATTTCACATTGTAGTTTCAGCTTTATTATCTGACAGACTGCTGCAATTTTCTTAAAGCATATGAGTTGGTGGGAATGCTGCTTTAAGTGACTTTCTAAAGTGTTTATCTGTTTCACTGTGTTCCATCAGGAACATGAGGCAAGATCAGTAATCAGCATGTCAGTTTTTGATTCCATTCAGTTCTGCAAAAGCCTTCACAGATATTAATCAGATGTTACAGCCAGATGCTACTTGTGTCATAATTGTTGTTCAGCTGTTGCGCATTGCCTTGTGGGTGTGCATATTATAACTAATGATGCTGGCCGTGGTTCATTTAGATGTACATTTCACATGATTATAGGCAGTGGAATAGTGCAGCCAAACAACTGGTCATTTTTTTTATACTGAATATTGAAAATAATCATATGTTAAAACATGCAAGGGTTTATCTATCTATCTATCTATCTATCTATCTATCTATCTATCTATCTATCTATCTATCTATCTATCTCATTGACTAAAATTGGAGAGTGCAAATTCTAATGCAGCTGTGCATGGTAGCCAATCAGTTTCTAACTTCAGCTTGTTCAATTAAGCTTTTAGCAAAAAAAAACCCAAAAGCTGATTGCAGAGGCATAACTGGTACCTTCAGAGCACTGGTGCAAAAAACCATGAAGGGCCCCCCTTACCCCACTCCCATCTGTCCTGGGGCCCTTTTCATTGGCCCTAGAGCCCTATCCCTCTAGACCTTTGGCACTTCCCACTGATCCCAGGGTCCTTTACTACCATTGTGAGGCCCTTTATTACGGTCCTGTGTTGGGACCTTTTCACATGTTCTGCAGTGGGCCCCCTTTCTGCCATCATGGGCCCCCCATGGTGGCAGAAAGCAAGAGATATGTCACCAATACACTAAGGAACTCCATATAAGGGTCCAATGCAGTGGCTGAACTACCAGGGTTACAAAGGTCACACTTGCAACCGGACCCTGCTGTTGCACCACTGTGGGGGTTCTCAACTTCCTCTTGCTGTCCTGCCCCTGCTATTGACAGTACCGGTCCAGCATCTCTGTCTCAATGGAAGCAGGGGCAGTGCATTAGGATCCATGCCAGTTACATTATGAGGCTGATGGGCACATGCACGGGAGGGCCGGTACTATTGGTTGTAGACAGCTGAGCCCCCCACCACCATCGAGCAGCGAGCGGTAGCGCTGCATAGTCTTCTCTGTTGATAGGTCGATCGGGATGTTTTCCAGGTGATGCTCCTAATTGGATCTAATATGTGGACATGAACACAGTATTTATTAGAATCATGAGTACAATTGCATACATTATGTTCAGCAGCCATGGGGGCTCCATGCCAGTAAGGTGGGGGCTTTGATTAATAAAACCACTATCATATTTATTATTAGATCCAATTGGGAGGATCGGTTGGAGGGGAGCTCAGCTGTCTACAACCAATAGCCCTCCTGTACATGCGCCTATTAGCCCCATAATGTAACTGGCACTCAGTTCTAATGTTCTGCCGCCGCTGCCATGAAGACAGAGATGCCGGAATGGCGCTGTCAATAGCAGGAGCAGTAGGAAGAAGGGTCAGCCACACACCGGAGGATAGATGAATAGTGTATTTATTAATCATGATTAAGCACGAGATCATGTGAAACGCGTTTACAGGTCCTGTATTCATGTCCTGATGTTTTGTGTGTCCTATGGATTAATAAATAAACACTATATTCATCTATCCTCCGGTGTGTGGCTGACCCTTCTTCCTAATGCATCGTGTGTGGTGGCGAGCCAGAGCCTGCACCTGTTGTGGATTGATCTGGATTGTGTGCCTGAGCGGTATACCTTTGTTCTTTGGAATAGCAGGAGCAGTACAGAGATTGGAGGATGGGAACACCAGGGCCCGGTCATAAGTGTGACCCTGTTAGTTCTGCCGCTGTCTCAGTTAGAGAATTCCCCCATCCACCCTGAATGTATAGAGGGGGGAATTGGATCATATTTTTTTTCGGACAACCTGATGGTTGAATGAAAAAACGTGATATCTCTTGGCTCAGGCAGCAGCATCATTCACACAGCCAGGATTCTGTAGATGCCAGCTACTGTTTTTCATATTTCCCACCCTCACATCTCCTTTCTCTCAGACACAAATGCAGGATAGCATTATGGGTAGGGCAGGCAGACAGGGAGAACAGGAGCGGGAGGAGGAGCAGGTTGTATTCCTCTCTCTTCTCCTGGCCGTACGCGGAGGGGGAAGTTTGCTTACAGGGCTCTGTGAGAGTGCCCACAGACACTTGACTCAACAGCAGCCACTGGTCCCTAAATTTACAGACTGATTTCCATGAGAACTCAGGCTGGTTTTTCAAACTGTCTCTAAAGTAACAGACAGTTCGCAACACTGCTTAGGAACTCCAAGGCCCAGTCGCAAGTGTAACCTTTGAACTGATAGTTCTGCCACTGGCTGACTGGTTTCTAAACAGAGCTGTACCAGATTTTGCACTCTACAGCAAATCAATTTTTTGCAGTCTCTAGTAAATCAACCCCAAAGTATACTATGAGCCACCCAAAAGAGTTCCCACTACTACTGTATATTTAGATTAGTAATGACATCACACAGAGCATTCAATAATGACTTAGTGAATGAATGAATGAATGAATGAGTAGTCATAAAATCAGTAGTGATGGGCCGAACACTCCCGTGTTCGGTTCATGGTCAAACATTCAAACCTAATGAATGTTCTACCGCAAACTTCAAACTCAATGCAAGTCTAGGAGACTTGTAAACTTGTAAATTCAAAAGTGCCCATTTTGAAGGGTTATACTGTATGCAAGTTATTGGCCATAAAAGGGGTATGGGGACTCGGGTATGGCCCTGAGGTGCATGAATCAGTGAAAACATTTTTTAGAAAGTACAGTTTTTTTTTTAAGGGGCAGTCATTTTTCATTGTTTAAGCACTTGCCTACTGGGCACTTTTACCCCCTTCGTGCCCAGGCCAATTCTCAACTATCAGCGCTGTCGCACTTTGAATGACAATTGCGCAGCCATGCAACACTGTACCCATATGAAATTTGATGGGCACTGATAGGCTGCACTGACTGGCAGCACTGACTGACTGCATTGACTTGTGCCACTGATGGGCGGCACTGCTGGGTGCAACTGCTGGGCAGCACTGATGAACAGCATTGATGGGAGCACTGCTGGGCACTGGTGGATGGCACTGATGGGCACTGATCATCAGGGCACTGATCATCAGGGCAGATGTCCTCTGTGTCATTTGCCGGTTATCGGCTGTAACAGCATGCGGAAAGTGCTGCCAAAAACTGGCAACTGTATTTACATTGTGATCTGCTGTGTCATTGAACACAGCTGATCACGTGGTAAAATGCCGCTGTGATTGGCCTTTTACCTCATCATGTGATCAGCTGTGTCCATAGGACCCAGTGATCACGGAGAGTGCCGGGTGCTCACTGCTGGGGGAGCGTTCTGGGAGGACATCATATGACAGCTCTCCCAGAACTGAATGACTACGCTGTAGCTGTCATTCAGCTATAGCGTGGTTGGCAAGTGGTTAAGACCCTCCCATTGTTAGTGAAGGGTGTGTGTGGAGGGTTTTTTGGAGGTTATGATTGAGCTCCTGCACCTATTTTCTGAGAAAAAAAAGTCCTGGTTGCAAGTAATATATAATGAATGCATGGACACTTGCAAAATAATGTGTCTTGTTAATTTTTTAGAAGGTTTTCCAGCTGCTTAAAAGTGTTGCATTATAATACAAAATGAGTTCTTTAATAGTGATAAGCACAATACAAAGTCAAATACCCCACAATAACATGGGGGAGCGTGGCAATCCAGCATAAAAATCTTGTATTAGTAGTTTTCCCTTCGAACAGTTGACCACAAATCCTCACAAAGAAATATATACAAAAAAAAGCAAAAGAAGAACATATATAGGTTTATTAGCAGATGGACTAGTAAATTGGAATCAATGTACTGTATGCAGCTCACCTTAGCAAACTTGTGTCCAGGCTGACAGGCTTAAATAGCAGGGATCCTTAGTAAATTCCCAAGAGATCTTCAAAAACACATTCAAAGGTTGGGAGCCCTAGGCTCAACATTAACACTGCTGGATATTAGGAGTCCATGTGCAGCATGTGAGTGAGAGCAGCCGCAGATCTCCATAGTATTCAAGGTGCTTGTTTTTAATCATTCATGTGAGTGCATATGCATGTCTTTTCTTTCAATAAAATTAGTTTATCAGTGAGCACTATGGATTGCTATTTATTTAATTGAGCTTGAGATCCAGAGATCACAGGGCAGTAAGCAAGGTCATTTTGGGAGTGACATCCTGACCAAGATTTTCCCTGCATTGACTGAATCCATTGGGTTTAGCTGTGAATTTTGGTTCCCAGGTGATTTTTGACCTTTGTAGTGAGATTCAATCAGTCAGGTGAGAGCACATCTTTTGGGGATTCGGTGGAGGACTTGTGCCACTTATCTGCAGCACCTTTTTCTATTTTCCACACTGATTCATTTTTTTACTTTTTTGGACTTTTATGTCATGATTATGTCCAACAGTGATTTGTAACATACACACTTTGCAATATTGATGCTTTGTTACATACAGTTGTGACCAAAATTATTCAACCCCCACTGAAATTGAGTGTTTTGGCCAGTTTGACATTGCTTTTGATCATTCAGTCATCTTGCTTACATTTACATTAAAGAGGCACTTGTAGGTCAGACAAATATAACATAACAGTTATAATGAAATAACCACAAATGTCTTTTCTGTGCTCACAGCATTATCAGTTTTATTCAACCCCCAAGTGACATTCAATCTTAGTACTTAGTACAGCATCCTTTTACAGTTATAACAGCTTTTAAACGTGAAGCATAGCTTGACACAAGTGTCTTGCAGCGATCTACGGGTATCTTCGCCCATTCTTCATGGGCAAAGGCCTCCAGTTCAGTCACATTCTTAGGCTTGCGCACTGCAACTGCTTTCTTTAAGTCCCACCAGAGGTTCTCAATCGGATTTAAGTCTGGTGACTGCGATGGCCACTCCAAAATGTTCCAGCCTTTCCTCTGCAACCATGCTCTAGTGGACTTGGAGGTATGCTTGGGATCATTGTCCTGTTGAAAGGTCCAACGTCTCCCAAGCCTCAGGTGTGTGACGGACTGCATCACGTTTCCATCCAATATCTCCTGGTACTGAAGAGAATTCATGGTACCTTGCACACGCTGAAGCTTCCCTGTACCTGCAGAAGCAAAACAGCCCCAAAGCATGATTGACCCTCCACCATGCTTCACAGTAGGCAAGGTGTTCTTTTCATCATAGGCCTTGTTCTTCCTCCTCCAAACATAGCGTTGATCCATGGGCCCAAACAGTTCTAATTTTGTTTCATCAGTCCACAGAACACTATCCCACAACTTTTGTGGTTTGTCCACATGGCTTTTGGCATACTGCAGTCGACTCTTCTTATTCTTTGGAGACAGCAAGGGGGTACGCCTGGGAGTTCTGGCACGGAGGCCTTCATTACGCAGTGTGCGTCTTATTGTCTGGGCTGAAACTTCTGTACCCACATCTGACAAATCTTTTCTCAGTTCCTCAGCAGTCACACGGGGACTTCTCTCCACTCTACGCTTCAGGTAGCGCACAGCAGTCGAAGTCAGCATCTTCTTTCTGCCACGACCAGGTAGCGTTTCAACAGTGCCCTTTGCCTTGAATTTGCGAATGATGCTTCCTAAGGTGTCTCTTGGTATGTTTAACATCTTTGCAATCTTCTTATAGCCATTGCCCTTCCTGTGAAGAGAAATCACCTCTTCTCTTGTCTTCCTGGACCATTCTCTTGCCTTCACCATGTTTGTAACCACACCAGTAAATGTCTAGAAGGAGCTGAGTATCACAGTCATTTTAAAGCTGCCTAATTGGTGCTTATTATGCTTGATTGCTGCTCGGTGACATCCACAGGTGTTTTCAATACCTGATGGAAAGCACCTGTATGAACCTCTGTTCTTCAGAGTGGTAGTCTTTAAGGGGTTGAATAATTGTGGCAATGAAGAAACCACATAAGAACCATTTACTACTGTATTACATAAACAATTGATGTCATTTTAGTTGCATTTGGGTAGTTACAACGTCCTTGTAGGATTTGATTCTGAATACAATTCCAAATGTACACTATAGTCCCTAAACCCCTTTACAGCATTGGGGGTTGAATAATTTTGGTCACAACTGTATGACAGTAATTGCAGTATGAGTGATTCACACTGGTATTTATTTTCACTTTATAGTAGTGACACTTTGTTTTATATTTGTTGCTATTTTTAACCAGTTAACACAAGTGCAGCACTTTGATATAACTATTTGTGTCTTTGCACCATTTGTGCTAGCAGCTGTTTATATATTCTCACTGTAGCGCAATTCATATCTTTCTTCCTTGAATTCTGTGACACATATTCTCTATGTCCTGTGAGTAGGCACCGCTGTGTCACATATTTCACAGAGCCTGCCTTCTGAACTACAGAGGTAATGAGAGGAGGAGATTCAGGAGTCAGTAAAGGAATCACTGCTTGTAGACAGCAAGGTAACATGGCATGTGTAGTCCTTGATAATTGACAGTAAACAGCAGAGGAGAAGCAGCAAAACATGTAGGGACTACAGGAAATTGTAGAAAAAATGGAAAAAGGGAGAAACAATTGATGTGGCTTTTTAGGCACCATAAAAATTGATCATACTACTAAAAATTGCACATATAAAAAAATCAACACATTTTATCACATAGACATTCATAAAATAAGGTCAATGACCATTTGGATTACAGATTAAAAACAACATTCCATAAACAATTATCAACTATCCACTTGGGGTGCATAAAGAAGCTCCAACAAAGTTGTTCTGGTGCATTTCAACTTTTATCATTTTCTTCAGAGGGTCAAAAGAATAGAAGAATGCTGCAAGAGATAACCACAGTGATAGAAATACATAATATACAAATCTCTAAAAAACAACAACTCTAGTAGTATACCTGAGGCCAAATACCCTATAACTTACATAAGTCAAAACAATTAAAATGGCAGCTTCAATGGATGCATCCTCACCAACCATCACCACTGCAAGTCAGGATTGTTCCCATCCTTTGTCTCTCCCTTTTTCTATGTATTGAGGGATGTGGCACCATGCTATTTAGAAACATGGACTGACCATATTTGCAAATTTATTGTGGAAAAAAAAAATGTCCAGCAGAGAGGCAGCACTCTTAACATAAAATGAAATTTAATAAGCTTATATTGGATTGTCAAATATAACTATTTGTATTGTTATATAACTTTTCCACAAAATATACACCAATGAAGAAAGATTATTTAGTTGCAAATTTTTATAACAGAACGTAAGAAAAATGTGTTTTTTTCATAATTTTCAATATTCTTTAATTTATATAGCAAACAAAAATAAAAACCCAGTGTAGATTAAATAGCACCAAAATAAAACTCTGCTTGTGTGGAAAAAATTTATAAACATTTTATTTGGGTATGGTGTTGCATGACCGAGCAATCACCCTTTAACCTCCTTGGCGGTCTGATTATTTCCGATTTTTTGTGCTGAAAGCGGTACCATTTTTTTGCATGGAAATATGTAGTTTTTTTATTGTAGGTTGTAATTTTTAGGAATAACTCACTGAAATCTGTCCGAACAAGTGTCTAGTAAACATCCCGGGTAGGATAAAATTTGAAACACGAAATCATAAATTATAATTTAATAAATAATCATAAAAAATAATAATATAATAATAATAAATTTAATTCAATAATATAATCAAACCAAAAACACTAAAATTTGAAATACAGAGGCAAATTCGCACATCGCTGAGCAAAGTCGCAAAATCGTTTTCAGTGTCTGATGACGAATTTCCCCACAAATCATTATCACTCAATTCTGCAAGTGGTTCTGATTTACTATCGCTGTTCTCTAGCTGGTCTAAAACCGCTTTTGACGTAAAGGGACGCTTTTTGGACGCCATGGACTTTTCTAAGTTTCCAGGCAGAAAGAACAGTCAAAATGCAGGCAGGGCACAGGACAAAGCAGTAGGGACAAAATGTATGTGAAATGCATTGAAACAGCAATGTTTTACTATGTAATAATAATTTTTTAAAAAATGACATTTTTTAAAAATTTCAAATTTGCCGCCGGTTCTGGCGCCCGTACGTCCCGATGTCACAGGGACCGGAACACAGAAATCGGATGCCGGCATCGGCCGGAGGAGATGGCCGGGGACGCTGCAGGGGACACATCGTGGGAGCGAAGGACAAGGTAAGTGCTGCAGGGACTCCCTGAGCAACGCCGCATGGTAAGCCTGAGTGTAGCTCGGGGTTACCGCTCTTGGTACTCAAATTTTACCCCGAGCTACACTCGGGAATACCGCTAAGGAGGTTAAAGTAGCACAGTGCTTAATAGCAAAACAAATGTCCTGGTCACGAAGAAGGTAAAACCTTCCGGTCAAAGTTTTCAACCTGCCACTCTTAGGATTTTATAAAGTTCAGATGGAATAACATCCCCATGGCAACCAACAGACTAGTCAGCAAGTGAGCCAAGATTTCCTTTAGATCAAATTTAGTTTTTAAGAGGTTTCTGCACATATGGTGACACAAGGGATGATACGAAGACAACACCTTTAGACTCCATGCGGATTAACCACTACACTCCAATTACTACATGCCAACCAAAATTCAGTGTGAGTGGAATGCATTTTGCCAGCCAGGGGAGACCAGAAACAATGTCTGCAAAAACAAAAACAAAATGCCAACTTGACCTTTAAAGTGGTTGTAAGGCTGAAGGCTTTTTACTCTCATGCATTCTATGCATGAATGCAAAAAACTTTCTGTGTGCTGCTCCCCATCAGCCCCCCTAATATTTACCTGAGCCCCCTCTCAATCCAGCAATGTGCATGAGAGCCTCGGCTGTCTCGGGACTCCCTCTCCTCATTGACTGAGACAATAGCGGGAGCCAATGGCCGAATGGTCTTATGAACACATAAAGCCAGGCTTGGGAGTGAGCACACACCAGTGCCCCCATAGCAAGCAACTTGTTATTGGGGGCACTGGTCAAGGGGGCGGGGCCAGGAGAGCCAGTGGGAGACCCGAAAAGAAGAGGATCAGAGCTTCTCTGTGCAAAACCATTGCACAATGTAGGTATCACATGTTTGTTATTAAAAAAAAAAAAGCCGAACCTTTAATACCGCTTTAACTACCAAAAATTATACTTGAAGGCAAATTGGGGCATTGTGGTTGGCATATTAAATTATCTTGATGTCATATATTAGTTTTATATATATGTCCACAAGGTTTAGGAGTGTGTCTATGGGAATGTTTGACCATTCTTCCAGAAGTGCATTTGTGAGGTCAGGCACTGATGTCAGATGAGCAGCCCTGGTTCGCAGTCTCCACTCTAATTCATCCCAAAGGTGTTCTGTCGGGTTGAGGTCAGGACTCTGGGAAGGCGAGTCAAGTTCCTCCACCCCAAACTCGCTCATCCATGTATTTATGGACCTTGCTTTGTGCACTGGTGCGCAGTCATGTTAGAACAGGAAGGGGCCATCCCAAAACTGTTCCCACAAACTTGGGAGCATGAAATTGTCCAAAATGTCCTGGTATGCTGATGCCTTAAGAGTTCCCTTCACTGGAACTAAGGGGCGAAGCCACACCCCTGAAAAACAACCCCATACCATAATCCCCCCTCTACCAAACTTTACACTTGGCACAATGCAGTTAGGCAAGTACTGTTCTCCTGGCAACTGCCAAACCCAGACATGTCCATCGGATTTCCAGACAGAGAAGCGTGATTGGTCACTCTAGAGAACACGTCTCCACTGCTCTAGAGTCCAGTGCCAGCGTACTTTACACCACTGCATCTGATGCTTTGCATTGCACTTGATGATGTAAGGCTTGTATGCAGCTGCTCGGCCAAGGAAATCCATTCCATGAAGCTTTCTATGCACTGTTGTTGTGCTAATCTGAAGGCCACACGAAGTTTGGAGGTCTTTAGCTATTGACTGTGCGCTTCAGCATGCACTGACCGTGCTCTGTCATTTTACCTGGCCTACCACTTCATGACTGAGGTGCTGTTGTTCCCAGTTGCT
The DNA here is from genome assembly GCF_062004578.1 of Staurois parvus. NCBI lineage: Eukaryota > Metazoa > Chordata > Amphibia > Anura > Ranidae > Staurois > Staurois parvus. Next base: position 2,349,301 of record NW_028317887.1, read on the forward strand.
TCCATTTTATTATAACACCACTAGCAGTTGACCGTGGAATATTTAGTAGCAAGGAAATTTCACGGATGGACTTATTGCACAGGTGGCAAGTTATCAAGGTACTACGCTTGAATTCACCGAGCTCCTGAGAGTGACCCATTCTTTCACAAATGTTTGTAGAAGCAGTCTGCATGCCTAGGTGCTTGATTTTATACACCTGTGGCCATGGAGGTGATTGGAATCCAATGATTTGGAGGGGTGCCTCAATACTTTTGACAGTATATATATATATATATATATATATATATGTTATATATATTAACATATCTATCTATCTATCTATCTATCTATCTACCCACCCATCTAACTCTAGCAACATAACTTCATCTGTATTAATTTGAGCAGTAAAGTGTTGCTAGGTAACACAGGAGCTGCAAGTTATTACAGCATCTCTCTAGGAGTAGGATGGGTTAGGTTAACTGTATAATAACATATGGAATAGTAATTATTCTGTTGAATACTGAATGTAACGGCCATTTAAAACATATAAGATAGATATTCATGCCATATTGAGTAAACTGATTATGGCACAGGGAACTGTAACAGAGAATATTGCAAGTAATGAGCAAAATGTTTTTCAAAATTGAATTCACAAGTAACATACTGGTAATTCCACCACCCGCAGCAAAGATACCAATGAAAAGGCTTACAATATTTAAATATTCAAGAACAAACCTTAATATTATCATTTATCCCATTCAGTTCATTACTTCTTTCACCATCTGAGGCAAGCAGCAACAGATGAGATTCAACAAAACCAAGCTTAGATCCATAATATCTCATCTCCACTGATTAAGCCAGCAGAAATCTCTAATTGCGTAGGCATAAACTCTAGCCACTTTAGACCCAATACTGCTCATTTTTTTATCTTTACTATTATCACAATTTGGTCCATGGCATTATTTATTTATTACAGGTACTTATATAGCGGCGTCAATTTACGCAGCACTTTACATATATATTGTACATTCACATTAGTCCCTAACCCTCAAGGGGCATACAATCTAAGGTATGGCATGATGGTTGATGTCAGGTGTTCGTGGTCAGGATGGGAACACCTTATTGATGAGATAGGTCAAAGGAAAATGTCCAGACAGGACATATTATGAAGAGAAGACACAACACATGCTGTATTTGGAGCACGGACAACTTCCTCTTGTCCAGCACCCAATCTCCGGGAGGTTGTGAGAGCACAGCTTTGATGCAGAAAACTATTTGATTTCTACCAATCAATCATCACTTAAACGCCACAGACTATGTATTGTTGCTAATCGTGTGCATACCTTTCTGGCCATTATTTAGCATACTCTAATGTTCCTAATATAACACCCTGCTGTAATACTGGTGGCAGGATGTTAAGTGGACAATAGATGGCAGTGTCCTGCTGCTCAGTTGTACAGACTCTGTTGAAAAGCTTTGTGGGATTCGTAGGCTGACTGCAGGAGTTTGCTGTTTGACAGCGCGCTAATACACTACATTTCCCAGAGGAGCTTGCGTGTGGGTGGAGGCAAATAAATACAGAAGCCTAAGAACACGGGGTCAGGAAGTGAATGGGGATAGCTGAAGGACAGGTGTGAGCAGAAGGCTGTGCAGGATGCTGGAGGTCAGGCCACCGAGAGTGGAGGAGAAAGGCGGAATTGCTGAATGCTGACACTGCTGACGAGTGTGTGAGAGCAGAGAGAAGCGATCCTGCAGTGTGTGAGTGCTTGTTCACTCACACATTGCAGTGTCAACCACCCCAGTGCCCCAGTTTAGTGCCCCTGTGTCCCTGATCACTGCCCCCCCTGTGTGTCCACCTTGATGGTGAAGTCTGATGATATGTGATGATGAGTCCCTTCAGATGATGTGACTCCTTTCTGTCACCTGATATGCTATTTTATCTAGTTGCAAACAATGCATTCATGAAACTTTGGCCCAGAAGGTGTTATCTTCTTTATGATTGGTGGAGCAGTATAATCATCAACTCTGTGTTTAACAAGATGGATCCATAACCACTCATCCTTATATTAACTATTTTTTTATATGAGAAAGGAATCATCTTTTATAAAGAATTTCATATATTTTTCTTCAGTTCTGTCAAGTATATGTCCTCTTTATTAAAAAAAAGTTGCATATGTCACTTTCACCTGAAAAGCCATCTCGCTGCAAACTCCAAAGAGTGTCTCAGAAAGGTGTGCCAAATTAATTTCCATCTCTACAGTCTGTATCTACCAGGTAGGCAAATAACTGGGCAAAGGGCAAACTGAGTAGGGAACAATGGGCAGAAGTTACCACTGCATTCCAAACCAGAAAGGCTTCCAGACATGGTGGAATTGACATCTCCGGAAGTGCCGTTCCACAACTGGGTCCAGCACACTATGGGGTTTATTTACTAAAGCTGGAGAGTCCAAAATCAGACTCCCTTCTGCATAGAAACCAATCAGCTTCCAGGTTTCATTGCCAAAGCTTCATTGAACAAGCTGAGGTTAGAAGCTGATTGGTTTCTATGCAGAAGGGAGTCTGATTTTGGACTCTCCAGCTTTAGTAAATAAACCCCTATAAGTCTGGCTTGACAAAGTAGCGGAGGTCTCAAAACGTTGCCGTGGAGACCAGGTCAAATTATGTCACCCTTCCCCATTCAATCAAAAAATAAAAACAACAGGCTTCTGCTTGACATGCATTTAATATATGTTATTGTAATGTAGTTTTTCTAGAGGTCAATGTTTGGTCCATTTTACTTGATAAACTAATGCTTTGAATGTGATGGTCTGTCCAAGTTAGTGTAAAAAGCAATTTATAGAAATTAAACTTTGCCATCTCACTTCACACAGAAACATAGTTTCATAAGCACATTTCTCCCAATATAATGTAAGAATTCCAAGTGTGCAGCTAAAGTACCTAAAGGCATGAGATGACAGCTGTCTGGCCCCTTTCAGATTTCCAGTTGTATGTGGTACAGCCAGATATGAAAAGACTGGTTTATGCAATGTTGGTGTTTATTCTAAGTATTTAATAGTACTGACACTGCAAGATTTAACATAATCTCCTTTGCACTATCCAGTAATCTTTGTCAACATGAATACATCATAACGCAAGTGCTTTAATTCTCTATAATGAGATGACAGTCTTAATGATTTGTTTTGCAAGTGAAATGTTATGTACATCGTTCATCTGTGGAGTGTGCAGATAAAGCAGATGCTATATAATTAAAATCTTATTTGGGAAGACATTACTTTAGAGTGGACAGTGTTAGAAAAGAAATACTTTTCTATGCAGTTTTATGATAAGAGAGCTTCATTTAAAAAAAATATATATTTTAATATAATACAAAGTGAAAAAATATACATAGGATAATTATCTTTTGTGCTCTTGACACTACATTAACCTGCTCAGCTATGCACGGTTTAATAGCAGAAAATTAGAAAGTCTACTGTAATGTTCTGGAACTAGTTTTTGTTCTATAAAACTTCAGAGCCATAAGCAGGAGGGAGTTGCTGGTCCGTCATGTTATGAAGAGTAACAATGTCCTAGCATTAGAATGATGAAGAGGTCAACAAGGAAATTCTAGGATGCAAACACGTGGTTAGTCAGAACATACAGATCCATCAGAAACATGGACCAGAGGTCAGAATTGAGAGATCACTAAGTCAGTAGATAAAAAGGAGTGTTCTGGCACCCAACCACAAATGAAAGTCGAGGTTTGTGATCTCAGCTTTTGATTGGGTCTTTGGTAGCTGATTTTTGCATAAACCCTGTTTACTTCACTTGTTGTAAAATGACCCCTGAACTTGACAAACCTTTTTCTCTCCTTGGACAAAGAAAATGGTAGGAAATGACTTTTGGTCCCTTAACAAGTGGGAGGCACATATGCAAACTGTTGTAATTCCTACACCGTTCACCTGACTTGGATGTAAATACCAAATTAAAGCTGACAGTCTGCAGTTAAAGAACATGTTGTTCGTTTCATGTCAAATCCATTGTGGTGGTGTATAGAGCCAAAAATGTTAGAATTGTGTCGATGTCCCAATATTTATGGACCTGACTGTATGAGGCGTGGGGTACATGTAAGCATGAAATAAAAATGAGGTGAAAAAATTGAGGGCTTGTCAAAAGATGCACAGGGGAATACAGCGAGACACAAGACATTGGAGATGCATGTTATACTTACCTGCTCTGTGCCATTTTATTGCACAGAGTGGCTTCAATCCTCCTCTTCTGGGGTTCCCCACCGGAGTTCTAGGTTCCTTCTCTTCTTTGTGCACCTATGGGGCACATCTGTGGGCTCACTCTGAAGCCAGACTGTGTGCATCTACAGACACACCCAGCATGGCTCAGGCTTGCCCCCCACTCCCTCATCACAGGATTTGATTGACAATAGCAGGAGCCAATGTGAATAAAGTGAGAGCAACACTGGCTGCAGATGGGCACAGCACTGGATTGATATAGGGCTCAAATAAGTATATGTAACACTACCCTCTTGAGGGCTGCTGAATTTGATAAACATATGAATGAGGACATTCTGGATAGGTAACACTGCTTTTTTGCTATGGCGGTACACCCAATAGCAGTTGCTAGGTTGTACTTAATACAAGTACTTAGAGAAGAGTGTGGGTGTCTTTTAATATTTCCACCCAAAGTATTGTTTTAGTCTAGGTGCAGCCTGTTTGACTGAATCATATTTCTTGGATATTCTTAGAATAAGATATTCCTTCCATAAATTTCCTGACTCTATTCCTGTATTCCTCCTAGAATTTTTGGTGTTCCTGCTTACATTTACATTTCCAGGTCCTCCTGCACTATTTTTCATAATATAAATTCAATTTAAAAAGTGAGTGGGAACTCCTCAAGGCAACAGAGGGCAAACATAGGAACTCACGTGTGGAAATTTCTCCAATAGTATAGAGATATGATGAGGTGGTTTTACTCACCGATATCTACCAAAAAATTAGATTTCCCCTGACTCTTTAAAAAGCAAAACAGGTATATATGGGAATGGCAATATAATGCAATATAATACAAACAAAATATCATGTGTATCAAGATCCATTGTAACTAAATGTGCAGGTTTATTAATGCATTGTTATAGTTAATCTTTCCTGCAAGAAGCTCCCTTTTTCTGCCACAAGATGGAGTTTTGTGAACTGGTTCATCTTCAGTCAAGAGCATTGCACTCTGGGCTTTGTGGTCCCAGCCAGAATACACTCCATTACTAACCAGATTCGGTAAACTACAAAAGCACGCATGGCTTCAGTTGGGAGGGGTCATATAAATTAGAAAGCCAGAAAATCATAAGGAAGTCTGGGAGAGAGACACTGGTGTGTAAGGGGTCCTGTTAGAGGGAGAGAGAGAGGAAGATACAGGGAAAGACTGTGCATTACATGAGAGACAGTGTCTGTCAGTTCCGGACTCTAGGTGACTGAGTCATTATTTTATTGATAACAAATTCACCGTCGCCTTTTGTTGCTCATTTCCAGTGGGGAAAGCTACAGTTACATCTATAGTTTGATATTTGAAACTGCATATGTCAGAAAGTATTCCAGATTGTGATTTTCTGTCATTTTTGAGTACTCATATTCTCAATATATTTTGTCATCGTACTCCAAGGTCTCGAGTCTCATTCCAGGGTGACCCTGAGGCACTAGCAAAAAGTTATCAATCTATGTCTATTGACATGTATACCCATAGGTCTTTGTAGAGGTCAAGGTAAGAACAGTGGACCCAATATAACCAGCGACTCCTGTAGGGGTAGTGCTACACATGCAAGAACAGAAAGCAGGTAAATACACAGAATGTAAGATGAATATACCTCAGAACAGTCAGGTGATGCCTAGACTATCCACATCACACACTAGACAAACTAAGCACAAAGCTAGCAATATGCTGGGATCAGGGCAGAAGCATAATCATATATCAATTCCTATAGTTCACATTGATCTTATTCCCTTTACTATCTTTTTTTTATCACAAACACATAGCTTATTTACCTTTTCAGCAAGGTATCTATATAGTCAATAACCACAGGTACAAACATTTTGAATACTTGGTAAATGGGATAGATTTTTGAAAATACATTTTTTTCTAAATTTCTACTCTAATTAAAAGTCTTTAAAAAGTCTGCACCTCTTGCATCTTTGGCACCCTAGTTATCCATTTTTCTTAGAAAATATTTCCTGTGAGTTGATAGAATTGTCAGGATCACTATTTTTTTTCCTATATTCCACTACAGTCAGATAAGAAAAATATCCCTTAAAACCTATTACCACCCTTTGACCTAATACTTCTTCCAACTTAAAAGCCTGTTAATTCCAAAATCTTCTGACTGCCAAGTAGAAGAACATCATATAACTTAAATAAGAGCAAGCCAAATAACATTTTTTGCATTTTTATTTGATGTATGTCCTCATTTCACAAGCTGGTAGGTTTTTTAGGACCAAAAATGAGGGGGGGGGGCAAGAATAATACAGAACCCTAAGAGGAAAATTGGGGAGCTAGAAGCAAACAATCTAAAAAAAAGAGTTGGCTGAGAAAGAAACTAAAACTCTTAATCAGATGCTTAAATATATGCAATTAAACACATGACAAACCTTCAGAGATATTCATAAATTTGTTAGGAGATTGAATATTAGGAGAAACGATTTGAATAACCAAGCAACCAATAATAATTAGAGGGAATAGTTAGGAGTGGAGGTATAGTACATACCTCATTTTCCAATGCACCATTATTTAAACCCCCAAATTATAATCAGACAAATAATAATAATTTTGATGATGTAGTTTCAGATGATTTAGATCAATTAAAAATGAAGAACTGCTAGGACAGAAAAATAATGGAGGGTATGTAACAGGTCAAAAGGATGGATTTGATAGCCAGGTCAGCCGATAAAGGAAGAATGGTTCTCTTGGATAGAATGGATTATAATAAAGAAATGGAAATGATACTTTCAAATGATGATACCTACATCCCTTTGATTAATAATCCTTCTAAAATTTATAAGAAACAGTTACAGTAGTTGATTACAACAGCAAGTACCTTCCTATGGTTCATAAACTATGAAGATTTTTTACAATATAGCTGTAACGGCAGATGTGCCATCTCTATACAATATCAAAAATATTGTAAAGCTTCCTAGTGCCAAATCCTAAAGGTATATAGGAAAAAATGGGCCATACCTCATTTTGTCATACTGTAGCCTGGCGATTGTTGATTGGGGGAGTTAAATGACTTCCACTGACGTTTAATGGCTTCTTTATGATATTTCGTATAGGAACCTTATAAGAGGATTTAATAAAAGTGCATCACACCCTTTCCTTGTCCAGATTATCCTAGTGTTATCAAGGAGGTTGAGTATTATTTTCAGTAACATTCTGCTGAGTTATATTTTAAAAGTGAAATATATATATATATATTTTTCTGAACAGTCTTTTTTGCTTATGGCACCTCAGGTGAGGATTTCCTATATGTACCAATATGTGAGCTGGGAGTTATGATCCATTCAGACTCTGGCCCTACTCCTTGGAAGCCTATTTATTGGAGTACATACTAATCACCCATATGACCCACTCCCTGCTGTTGTCCAGCTATATTAGTAAGTTTGTGGTTGTTTTTACCCTATTTTACAATACTCTCTTGCTCGCATGCAGCATATACTGTATATATGGCTGTTTTTTTCTAGGCTTGCCAATGTTTTTTACTTTAAAATTATCATCAGCCTCTATAGTACGAGCTTTTCATGCTCCAGCTACATGCAGGCATAATTTAGTATCATTGTGAGCATTAGTTTATATATGTTTTCTTAATTATTTGTAATTGGAACATGGAGAGCCTTAAGACAACTATATATCCCACAGGTGGCATGTTGGTGCCTTGTCTTATAGGATTTAGACACTTTTTCTATGGTTCCTAGGCCTTTCCACATTCAGGTCCCCTGTGTCCGCCCCCCAGACTAGATGTCTCTGGCTACCATTTTCCTATCTAAGCCCAATACTTGTTATAATTTCTATATGTTATTTTGCTGTACTTAATTGGTTTAGGATACATTGTTTGTTTTTCTGCATTTCACATGTAGTAGTGCTGCTCTCCCTCACACAGAAGTTCCAGTCCTGAAGAAGCCAAACATTTAGGCAAAGTGCATGAACCGTTCTTGACTTCTTACTTGATTTTCTCATAACCAGTATTTATGTTATGGTTCATATCAATAAGCTACATGTAAAGGGAGATGTTATGTATTTTATTCCTTCTTTTTCCCGTCATGCTTTGGGGGACTGTACTTTGTGTTTTATATGTTGTTCTATGTCAATAAACTGTGATATTTTATATGATCGTGGTCTCTTACTGTGCCTTTAACATTTTTGCCGTACTTTATGTCCAGCTAGTTTTTTTCACTATACAATATCATCTCCCATAATCATAGATTACAGTCAGTTCGGCATTATTTAGAGCAGATTCAAGGAGTGACTGTGAAGCAAAAGCATTTTATTATCTGTGTTTTTGATTTAGCCATGTGGTATAGGTATTTCTGTTTTGGAGGAAATTTGTTTCTACAAGGTAGAGGTGTAGCCATAGGGGAAAATTTGCCCCATGTATGGTAAGCCTCTTAATTACCAAGTGGGAGGAGGGATTAGTCTGTGGTAACCCTAAACCTCAATTGGTACTCTGGAGGGGGTACGTTGACGTCATCCTCATTTAAAATGGAAATGTTCCCTTTTTGATCATGTTAATGGAAAAGATGAACAGTAAGGATAATTATAGATAATTATGATATAGAGCAGGTTAAAGTACCCAAGCAAAGGTTATGATGAGAAAGACTTGAGGGATGAGATTGAAAATGTGAAATCCTCTGATAGAAAAGAATTGTTGTGGGATTAGATTAGTGTGCCTTCATAACTACATGCTCTACGCAATTCAATTAGACTAGGAATATCTTTTAAAAATATTGGCAAATAATAAAAAAGACCAAGTTTTTTCCTCTATCCTGCAAAATAATCCTACAAAATATTTAGGAGGGTATGACCCAAGCTGAAAATGTGAGGTTTTCTTGGTATTCCAAATATCAAAAAGGTGATTTTGTGCTCTGGAATGATTATATGACTTCTGAGTAAGATGGTGGCAGCATCCATAATACAACTGAATTTTACAAAAGCAGGCCATACAATAGTAAATTTCTGAACAAACATTCACACCAATATTCAAAATTCCCATCCATGCATTAACTTTTTTGATGAAAGTTCAAAAGTACTTAAAAAATGTTTGATTTTAACATTCATTTTTAATGTGAATGGACTTTCCAAAACAAAAACCACATTCACTGTTAGAAATTTGTTTAGTTGAAAGCAGATGTTGATTTGACCCCACTAACAATCAAAAAATCAAATAGATTTTTTTAAAACGAAAATTTTAGAATTAAATTCTATTTGTGTATGGCCAGCTTTAGCAACATATGATAAAAAAACACATCACACAAGAGGCAGTGATAGGAAATCTATTCAAAGTGAGGGGAAATCTCCTCTTACACAGAGGATCTAACCCCTTGTCTCTAAATCCTAAATTAGATGAAACTGGAATTGATTTACTTAAGAGAAATAATCTGTTCATTTTGTGAAGGCATTTGCACTTTGCAAGGGAATTTCACCACACTTTAGTGAATTGAAGCTTTGTTGATTTCCATCATCCAATTTAGTGCAAGCAAAAATGCATTTTTTTCTGGCATGTGAATGATTATTCTTTACAAAGTGAAACTTCACCACATTCACTAAACTCTGGGAAAAAGTTATTTGCATAGATAACAGGCTATATGCATTTGGTAGAAAATAAATTTTGGGGTTGATTTACTAAAGGTAAATAAGCTGTTCACTTTGCAAGGAAACTTTCCACAGAATTTAGTCGATGACGTTAAAAATTTCCCTGTAAAGAATACCCAGTTACATTGAGTGACATAAATCAGCTGAGCTTCACCTCCTTCACTATGTTCTGGGAAAAATTCCCTTGCCAAAGAAACAGTCTATTTGCCTTAAGTAAATCAACCCCTTTAAGAAAAATAGCAATTATAAGAAATTAGGATAATGCTACTTGTTCTGTCTCTCCAATCTAAGTATTGATAGTGTGATCTCTGTAACTTACAGTTGTGATGAGATAGCAATACCTTCAACCTCAGTTGGATACCACAGTCAGTGACTCAATCGATAAGACATCTTGTAGATCTTGTGAAGTTTATTCCATAAACTGAGAGAATCTTACAACAATGAACATTCGATAGGTCAAAAGATCATACTGTTTCCTGCTCCATGACATGAGGCTAGAGCTGCAATGCATTTCTGGGAAAGGGGAGGGCTATCTATACAGCATTAACTAAACCAAAGAAAAGGGAGGAGCAGAAACAAAACACAGAAACACGTAAAGGCATATGACAGTCAATATGACAGTCATGTGAAACATGACACTACTGAATTCTTAAGCAGTTTAACCTACCTGCTGCAGTCTTTAATAAAATGCAAGATACATAGAACTGACAGTTGAAGGAATTCAAATAACATACTTAGAAATGTCTGTGAAGATCACACATTATTACATTCACAAACTTCAGTTCTCAAGGCACATAATCTTTAAACATTCCTAGAGTAGATGGAAAAAGCAAAATGAAAATATGAAATGAGGTTCATCCATACAGCTTGCTTTCTATGTGTAGGTAACAGTGATGTGAGCCATAGGTTTCCAAGTGTACAGTTGCAGTGGCTTGTAATCTCCAGCACTTTCACAAACAGCATACCCCAATGAACTCACCTGCAACAGCTTTAATTATTACCTCTTACTAGGACCAAGCTCATTTCAGTGGATGCTACAGCTTTTGCTGAAAGCTTTCATCACCTTGCCATTGTAAAGTACAATAATGTATTTCCTTACAGCGCCTTCTTATTTTCCACTTGCATTGCTCTGGAAATTGAAAATATTAGGTAGAAATCTTTGTGACTCATTTGCGCAGTGGACATTTCATGGCTTTGCATTTTGCTTGCTTGCTTTGTTTTTAAATTAAATGTTTACCTCAATTAAATCATGAATACATCTTTCCATTAAAGCAAACACATTTATTATTGAGTTTCTTTCTGCAACCAATAGAATGAAAACAATAGAGAAGAGTGCTGAACAAAGCACAATTCAACTGAGAATACAAGATACATAATTTCTTTAAGTTTAAATACTGTGGATATTAGAAAGCAGTGTTTCTCATGTAATGGGTCATGACCAGGGGTGGTCTGGGCAGGGGGGCACCCCTTGGTCACGACCCACTCTAATGCCTCTACCATCACCCCAGACTTTGAGACACTTATCAAGAGCAAGAAGCATCCCCAGTTTTCCCATTAGTTTGAATTAATTTCCTATGTTTCAATTATCATTTATTGTATTGGGTTTTTACCTCAACGGCACTTTCATTTTGACTAGCACTGTGATTACTGCACTAACCATTTTGGAAGGAAGCTGTTTGTGTACTGTTTAAAAAGTGCATATACATTGTAGAATACTGCACAGGTTGTTTTGTGGAATAGATTATGTTTCAAATTATTTTTGGATCACGACTTAATGACCAAGGAAAAATGTGGGTTCACAGGTTGGGAACCATTGCTATATAGGGTCCTATCTATCCAGGGGTCACAACCCTACCAGGACAGACAGAATTAAAGTAGCATTCCTATTTGCAGATTAAATGGATTTACATATTTTTCAAGATTTGACCTGGCCTACAATGATTCTCAGCTGGAAGCTCCAGCATTTATAAGATGTTGGCATATGACACAATCATGTTGGTGCCTTGGCTGTGTTCACACATATTTGATCAGATCAGCCCTCTGTGGCATTGTGACGTGCAACAAAGTTACAGTAGTTCAGACTGATCACTGGGGGGAAAGGAGACTGAGGAAATGCTTCCTATTGCCTGCAGTTGACAGTCTACTTAACCAGAGTTCAAGCAAGTTTATCTGAAAAAGTATGCTATAGCATACGCTAGTATGCTATTGATGTACTGAGAAAATGTATATTATAAAGAGTGTGCTTGTTAAAGCCCAACCTCTGTAGCTGTAGGATAAAGGTACCAGATGGATATCAGGGATGGATGGGAGCACACTGAGGCAGCTCTTCTTAGAGTGGAATCAAGGCTCTAATACAGTAAATATTAAAAAGAGAGGAAGGCGCCTAAGATAAATAGTTAAAACATTTGATACACAGACACATCCTAGGTCATACTTCCTGATTCTATAGACAGAGTTTGCTGCTGGACAGCTGGATGTCTCACCTGGATCTTAATACACCACACGATGAGTCTTTTAAACTATTTATCTTAAGCGCCTTCCTCTCTTTTTCATGCTATTGATGCACTGTTTATTTAGGTTTTGTGTTGTAACCTAGGAGTCATTTTTACAAAGTAATATGAGAATTACTTCATTTTGATTAAAGGGAGGAGAAGATATATATATATATATATATATATATATATATATATATATACACACTATATTGCCAAAAGTATTGGGACACCCCTCCAAATCACTGGATTCAGCTCTTCCACTTCCATGGCCACAGTTGAATAAAATCAAGCACGTAGGCATGCAGACTGCTTCTTGATATACACAAGATACAATGTCTGGTATATATTCAGTCCAAACAGTGAAAAGGTCTCACACATGCTGTGTCACCATGTTCAGGAGGAATATCAGAATGTATTCTGTTTGGGGTGTAATTCTACATTTTAATCTTAATAACTGATGAGTTTGTGTATTAAAATAAATTTTACAGTTTAAAAAACTTGTGGCAAATAATAAAATCTTCCAAAGACTCTCCATGCCTCTTAAAAAATACCTTGGGATGTTTACTCTCCAAAATGTGGTTATTTTGTGGGTGTTTGTACTGTCCTGATGCTCCAGGGCCTCCAAAACTGTAATAGGTAGTCAAATAATTAGATACGTAATTCATGCCCCTTGAAAGCCTGAAGGATTTTGTGCCCCTTTATGTGGCTAGGCTGTAAAAAAGTGGTATCGCCATATTTGGAAGAAGTAGCAGAATGTGTTTTGGGGTGCAATTCTTAATATGCCTATGATGTGTGTTAGAAATATCTTAATTGACAACTTCTGTAAAAAAAAAATTTCATTTTCTTTCCACATTTTCCAAAAACTTTTGGTAAAACATGACAGTTTAAATAGTCTCACCATGCCTTTCATAAAATAGTTTGGGGTCTTTGCTTTCCAAAATTGGGTCTTTTGTGGGTGATTTTCCCGTCCTGGCACTTCAGGAACTCAAGAAATACGATAGGTAGTCAGGAAATTAAATGCGTAAATTATACTCCTCGAAAGCCCAAAGGCGATCCTTGGATTTTGGACCCCTCAATGCATCTCGGCTGTGAAGAAGTCTCACACATGTGGTATCCCTATACTCGGGAGGCATAGCAGAATGTGTTTTGGGGTGTAATTGTAAGTATGCCTATGCTGTGTGCAAGAATAACTTGTTAAAATTACAACTTTGTGAAAAAAAAAACACATTTTATGTAACTTCTTCATTTTTCAAAAATTGTGACAAAAAAATAACTTCAAAAACGTCGCCATGACTCTTACTAAATAAATTGGTTTGTCTACTTTCCACAAAAAGGGGCCTTTAGGGAGTATTTGTACTGTCCTGGCATTTTAGTGCCTGAAGAAATGAGATAGGCAGTCAGCACATCAGAACTGAACAATTTTCAAATATACACTGCTCAAAAAAAATTAAAGGAACACTTTTAATCAGAGTATAGCATCAAGTCAATTAAACTCCTGGGATATTTATCTGGTCAGTTAAGTAGCAGAGGGGGTTGTTAATCAGTTTCAGCTGCTTTAGTGTTAAGGAAATTAACAACAAGTGCACTAGATGGGCAACATATTTTCCCTACTCATCTTTTGTGACTGTTTTTCACTAATTTTATATTTGTCTAGGATTAGTGTACTGGTAGAATCAGGTGATACCTGGACCTTATAGAGGTTGCACAGGCAGTCCAATATGTGCCATTGCCAGAAGGTTTGCTGTGTCTCCCAGCACAGTCTAAAGGGCATGAAGGAGATTCCAGGAGACAGGCAGTTACTCTAGGAGAGATGGACAGGGCCGTAGAAGGTACTTAACCCATCATCAGGACCAGTATCTGCTCCTTTGTGCAAGGAGGAACAGGATGAACACTACCAGAGCTCTACAAAATGAACTCCAGCAGGCCACTGGTGCGAATGTCTCTGACCAAACAATCAGAAGTAGGCTTCATGAGGGTGGCCTGAGGGTCCGACGTCCCCTGGTGAGCCCTGTGCTCACTGCCCAACACCATAGAGCTCGATTGGCATATGCCATTGAACACCAGAATTGGCAGGTCTGCCACTGGCACCCTGTGCTTTTCACTGATGAGAGCAGGTTCACCCTGAGCACATGTGACAGACAAGAAAGGGTCTGGAGAAGCCGTGGAGAATGTTATGCTGCTTGTAACAACGTTCAGCATGACCGTTTTGGTGGTGGGTCAATGATGGTCTGGGGAGGGATATCCATGGAGGGACGCACAGACCTCTTCATGCTAGACAATGGCACCCTGACTGCCATTAGGTATTGGGATGAAATCCTTGGACCGATTGTCAGACCCTACGCTGGTGAAGTGGGTCCTGGATTGCTCCTGGTGCAAAACAATTCCCGGCCTCATGTGGCGAGAGTATGCAGGCAGTTCCTGGTTGATGAAGGAATTGACACCATTGAATGGCCCCATGCTTGCCTGACCTAAATCCAATAGAACACCTCTGGGATATCATGTTTCAGTCCATCCGACACCGCCAGGTTGCACTTCAGACTGTCCAGGAGCTCAGTGATGCCCTGGTCCAGATCTGGGAGGAAATACCCCAGGACACCATCCTCCGTCTCATTAGGAGCATGCCCCGATGTCAGGCATGCATACAAGCATGTGGGGGTCATACAAACTACTGAATAACATTGAGTTGCTGCAATGAAATTTCAGCAAAATGGACTAGCCTGCTGCATCGTTTTTTCACTTTAATTTTTGGGTTGTCTTTGAATTCAGCCCTCTGTAGGTTGATCATTTTCATTTCCATCAAATGATGGGGCATCCTTATGTTCCTAACACATTACCCAGTCCATATCAGCTTAGATATACAGCATGATATTTTTCCCCATTGAGATCTGATGTTCCTTTAATTTTTTTGACCAGTGTATATATACCATAGTTTGTAGACTATAATGGTAGAGGTTCTGTATATAATCCTACAGAACAGACAGTGCACAGTCCATGTGTGTTTATCTGCTGCTTCCCTGCTAAAATAAACCAGGATCTTCTATTATAGAAAAAAGACATAGAGTTTAAACATAGATGCAGTTACAAACTTATAAACAATGCCATCTTCTGGTAGAAGAATATATCTGTACTGAACACTGACACTGACGTAGTTGTACAAAAATACATGAACCATGTATTCCAACTTAAAACTCACCCAGACTAAATAATACACGCTGATTTGAGTTATTTTTACCAAAGAAATGTAGCAGAATACATTTTGGCCTAAATTTATGAAGAAAGAATATTAATGTTCAGTCACTGGCTCTTTGCTCAGTGAAGACCAGGAACTGTGCAATCAGCGGTGTTTGATTGCTCAGTTCTCAGTCTTAGAGCTGGCGGGGGACAGATGTATCATGGATCAATGCTCCATCCACCAAGATGAGTATGAACCTTGTTTTTTTAAATGTACAAACTTCTCCTTTAAATAATTTTTTTCACCTTTCTCTGGATTAACAATGGTTTCTACAGTTGCAAGTGTGTTTTTTCTAGTTTCAGCCTATTTTAGTATAATTTAAAAATGTAAGTTGAAAAATCTGAACATTGCAGGTAAATGTAGTATTTAAATCAGTTCTTCTAATGGAATTGAAATCAGGATTTCAAACATTAAACATTTTGTAGATCTGTGTAATCAGTACTAAAAAGCACTGTTAGCCATTGAATATTTTGTAATATTGTAATATTAGTATGCAGTGTTTTTGTATAAATTCAAGGGTAATTTACTAAATAATTAGACTAAGTATTTAGCATGGTTTTTACAGATATGGTAGCTACCATGCTCTGAATAATGATTTACAGATGCTTGGTGGGACTTTTGTGCCTGTAAAGGCTTGTGTGTTAAAGGAGTGGTGCAATGTTGCTAAGTTCTCTATTTTGTGTTTGTTATATATGCTTTTACAGGCATTGTATATGAATAGATATACAGCACACAGAACCTCTTTCAATGAACCACACCTGCAATGCACTTAAATTGTTCAGATGTGAGCAGTGCCTTAATTGTTACTGTTTTACTATTCAATATCTTTTAACATAGCATCAGCACCAATAACAGTTTAAATTGTTTGTTACCCTGACATTTTATATGATATGTGTATGTTGTACTGTGTAGTGTTAATGAGTATCATGTTCTCTTTGTATTTCTTCCTTTGTGTGAAATACCTGGTGATCCTGCCAGTCCCCCTGCTCTCCCATTTCAAATTGACCATGTCAGGCATAAAAGCACATTCTCCCCAGCATGGTCAGTTTGAGTACAACCTGCCTGTCCTCCAATGGCCAACACATGTATTGCTATTTTTCTTCCTCTTGCTGACATGTCCCCCTGCAGACTCCACCCCTACTTCTTATGCATCTGAGAGCAAAGATTATGTGAGTATTTATGTAACAAAAAACAAAAAATATATATATATATTGCCTTGAATTTATATTTTACACTGAATGTCCTGTTTTTCAAGGTGAGCGTTCACATATAATTTAAGCTTTGATAACTTTGAGGATATTAGTATATTAATATTATGAATTTATATAGCGCCAACAGTTTGCTCAGCGCTTTACAATATAACGGGAGACAATACAGCAACAATACAGTTCAATACAAGAGGGTTAGGAGGGCCCTGTTGCTTGGAGCTTACAATCTAAGAGGATATTCTTTTTCACAGGAGACATAAATCAAAAACATAACATATATGGTATTTCATAGTAACTAGTGGAGTCATTATTGATTTCCTATTCACCCAGATTTGATTTTTTTTTTTTCTTGATTATGTCTATGATTTTCTTATTGGCTGTATTCTTTATTTTTGCCACTAGAGTGCAGTGTTGTTATATTTGAACCTTATCTATTAGAAAGAAAAAAAAACTTGAAAAAGCTCAAGTAATGTTCATCCAACAACTAGTCAAATTCAATTTATTATCATTTTTGAGATTTGCCATAATATTGTCTATTAATAATCGAGTGATAAAACAATATTTGTAAAATATTTGTACATTAAAGAACAGTATGACAAGCACAGCTGATGATATATGCCCGACATATTCTCTGTTCTTGGAGATGACTGTCTGTAAAGCAATAATCTTGATTATGTGAGTTACTTGCCCATTATCACAGCCCATTCATGCAGTTCAAATTCATTAACCGGACTTTAAGTCAAGCATTTCATGTGTATGCTGTAATTTGGAAAGCTGTTTTGGCTGTTCCTGCATATCTTATTGTGGCTTACATGTTCAAGCAGAGCTCAAAGGCTATGGAAAATGTTATACTTAGAAGATTGGCATCCTTTATTGTAATTGCTGGCATTCTAATTCAACAGTACATTTATTGTTTTATAATTATCTTCTTTGGCATTTGCAGCAGCCTGTGAGTGCAGTTTAATTCAAGCTTTTTTTTTTTCAGATTTGCTGCTCGGTTATGATAAATGGTTGTGTTTTTACAGAAAAAGTGGGGAATGCACAGTATAATTAACTATAACACGTATGTAAATATATCTTTTAGAAACAAAACTGCTGCCCACAGAAAACAGATCATAACTGTCTTTGTTCTAGTGCAGAGCAGGGGCGGACTGACAACTCATGGGGCCCCCAGGCAATAGGGGATCATGGGGCCCCTGTGTCCTTGCCCAAACTCAAAAAAGCCTATGAAAAAGGTACCAGGGGCATCTCATGGGGCCCCCTACTGACCCTGGGCCCTTGGGCAGTGCCCGAGTTTCAAAATGGTCAGTCCACCCCTGGTGCAGAGTATATTAAAAAAAATGTTGGAACCTAATCCTTTCTTTTCTGAACTCCTTTTATCTCCTCTCCTCTTTTATTTAAAAGCATATCCTGGATATGTTATTTGTCATAGATCCTAGATTGTAAGCTCCAAGAAGCAGGGCCCTCCTATCCCTCTTGTATTGAACTGCATTGTTGCTGTATTGTCTCCCGTTATATTGTAAAGTGCAGAGCAAACTGCGCTATATAAATCCTGTATAATATAATAATCCCACTGTATGCTGTTTGTTAATTGTCCTGTATTTACATGCTTTGTTGTCATTAGTGGGGCTGGTTATGAAGAGAAGGCTATTAGCTGTCAGTAGGATGGGCTCAGTGTAAAGCCGAAATATCAGCCAGTGATTAGACATTGTGGGGGATATTTACTATAACTGGAGAGCGCAAAACCTGGTGCAGCTCTGCAGAGAAACCAATCAGCTTCCAGGTTTTATTGGCAAAACTTAATCGAACAAGCTGCAGTTAGAAGCTGATCGGCTTGACTACCATGTACAGCTGCATCAGATTCTGAGTGATCCAGTTTTAGTAAATCTACCCCAATATGACAACTAACATATAAACATAGGGGAGTGATGGCAGAAAAATACCAAGTGGTCATTCTAGTCTGCCCACTTAATTTTTTTAAAGCTTTTTGTCTTAGTATAGATCTATGTTTGTCTCAAACACGTTCAAATTCACTAAGCCCCGGTTCACATATATGCTGGGCATAAATGGGTCAATATTTGAGCCAATTTGAGATTTAGCAAAATAAAATTTTTTTTTTGCTTCTTGTAAAAAGCAGAGTCTATACTCACCAATCATAAATAAGCAGAGCAGGATACACAACACTCACGATCATTAGCTTTTGGTTTGCTCAAATATAAAAGTAGCATACAGGAAGCTGTGGTGATTTATTGATGAGCAGCATTTAAGCCAGCGCTTGTGTTCAAGGTTCATTTCTAACGATATCCCTACTTGAATGGAACAATTCTCCCTTGTTGCATGGGTTTCTGTGGATGCTCTGGAAAAATAATGAGCAACAAATTTGGAAAGGCAACAAGGACAAATGTGTAACAATAAA
Source organism: Staurois parvus (assembly GCF_062004578.1). NCBI lineage: Eukaryota > Metazoa > Chordata > Amphibia > Anura > Ranidae > Staurois > Staurois parvus. The sequence continues at coordinate 2,368,468 of NW_028317887.1, forward strand.
GAATCCCACTTGTGTATGACACATAACACATTTTTTAATTTAAGTCATTAGAAAGTTTCAGACCAGTACTACAACTGTGCCCCACTTGGGGAGGACCAAAGAGCCGGAAAATAAATATGTTGTAATTTTTCAGCCGTGTTTTGAACCAGAAGCAATCCATCTAATGCTGAGTGTCATGATTAAAGCTGTATCCTTGTTGCCTATAGGCTACAAAGTAGGTCTTAGGTTAGTACAATGCTGGCAAAAGTTTATTTCCTCATTTTGACCCCTTTAAAGTATGCCTGTCTTGCTCTCACCATTAAGACATTAGCAGTTTTAACCAGATCTAATGATAATATTGTGGGCTTTAGGTATGGCAATATCCATGAAAAAATCACGCTGTAGAGAGACAATATGATTTGCTCCTGGGTGATATGGACTTCTCTCTCAGGGCTATTATATGTCCATTATTTCAATGCTTGGCATGCACTTTGGTCTCACTATCAACTGGTCCAAATCTGCACTGATGTTGCTTGGTTGCGCTGTCACACTGATTGTCTTTTTTGCCTGGTGCAAATCACGCCATCCTTCAGATATCTCAGTATTATCATCTCACCCACCTCACTTATTACTGTACTAATAACATAATGCCTCTGCTACTGTGTCTCAAGACAATGCTAAAATTTGGAATATTTTGTGGTTTTCCTTAATTGGCAAAACTAACCTCATCAGAATGATATTTATGCCACAACTTTTGTATTTTCTACACAACACCCCAATTGTTATCCCTTTGAAGATCTTTTGTAGAGATGAGCGAATCGAAGTATCCGAAGTGGAATTCGAGTCGAATATCGGAAAAATTTCGATTCGTGCCGAATCCGAAAAACAGCCTAATTCGGACGCGCGAATCGAAATTTTTCCGAAAATGGCGGCTGACATGTGCGGCGACGGAGCGGGGATGTCGGGGAAGGCGCGCAGACAAGGCGCGCTGCCCCATAATGCATTCCTCAACGACATGTGATCGCATCAGCCAATCAGCAGCCAGCCAGCCAGCACTGTGTAATGGTCGAGGTATATATAGCGGCCATTTTGGAAATCTTCATTTGCCTGCAGTCATTGAACAGAGGCAGACCGCTCTGTACTAGGGACAGGGACAGAGTTAGGGCCACAGAAACGAGAATTGGGGACAGAGAGAAGTTACTTAGGGACAGAGAACCATTACTCAGGGACACAGACTTGTTAATGAGGGCCACAGAATCGTTATTTAGGGACAAAGAAACGCTAGTTAGGGCCACAGAATTCATACTCAGGGACAGACAGAATTTTCACTCAGTGCCAGAGAATTGTTACTTAGGGCCACAGAAACGTTATTAGGGCCACAGAATTTTTACTCAGGGACAGACAGAATTGTTACTGAGTGCCAGAGAATTGTTACTCAGGGACAGACAGAATTGTTACTGAGTGCCAGAGAATTCTTACTCAGGGCCACAGAATTCATTCTCAGGGACAGACAGAATTGTTACTCAGGGACAGACAGAATTGTTACTGAGTGCCAGAGAATTGTTACTCAGGGACAGACAGAATTGTTACTGAGTGCCAGAGAATTGTTACTCAGGGACAGACAGAATTGTTACTGAGTGCCAGAGAATTCTTACTCAGGGCCACAGAATTCATTCTCAGGGACAGACAGAATTGTTACTCAGGGACAGACAGAATTGTTACTGAGTGCCAGAGAATTGTTACTCAGGGACAGACAGAATTGTTACTGAGTGCCAGAGAATTGTTACTCAGGGACAGACAGAATTGTTACTGAGTGCCAGAGAATTGTTACTCAGGGACAGACAGAATTGTTACTGAGTGCCAGAGAATTGTTACTCAGGGACAGACAGAATTGTTACTGAGTGCCAGAGAATTGTTACTCGCACAGACACAAAATTGTTACTTGCACAGACACAGAATTGTTACTCGCACAGACACAGAATTGTTACTCAGGGCCACAGAATTCATACTCAGGGACAGACAGAATTGTTACTGAGTGCCAGAGAATTGTTACTCAGGGACAGACAGAATTGTTACTGAGTGCCAGAGAATTGTTACTCAGGGACAGACAGAATTGTTACTGAGTGCCAGAGAATTGTTACTCGCACAGACACAAAATTGTTACTTGCACAGACACAGAATTGTTACTCGCACAGACACAGAATTGTTACTCAGGGCCACAGAATTCATACTCAGGGACAGACAGAATTGTTACTGAGTGCCAGAGAATTGTTACTCAGGGACAGACAGAATTGTTACTGAGTGCCAGAGAATTGTTACTCAGGGACAGACAGAATTGTTACTGAGTGCCAGAGAATTGTTACTCGCACAGACACAAAATTGTTACTTGCACAGACACAGAATTGTTACTCGCACAGACACAGAATTGTTACTCAGGGCCACAGAATTCATACTCAGGGACAGACAGAATTGTTACTGAGTGCCAGAGAATTGTTACTCAGGGACAGACAGAATTGTTACTGAGTGCCAGAGAATTGTTACTCAGGGACAGACAGAATTGTTACTGAGTGCCAGAGAATTGTTACTCAGGGACAGACAGAATTGTTACTGAGTGCCAGAGAATTGTTACTCAGGGACAGACAGAATTGTTACTGAGTGCCAGAGAATTGTTACTCGCACAGACACAAAATTGTTACTTGCACAGACACAGAATTGTTACTCGCACAGACACAGAATTGTTACTCAGGGCCACAGAATTCATACTCAGGGACAGACAGAATTGTTACTGAGTGCCAGAGAATTGTTACTCAGGGACAGACAGAATTGTTACTGAGTGCCAGAGAATTGTTACTCAGGGACAGACAGAATTGTTACTGAGTGCCAGAGAATTGTTACTCGCACAGACACAAAATTGTTACTTGCACAGACACAGAATTGTTACTCGCACAGACACAGAATTGTTACTCAGGGCCACAGAATTCATACTCAGGGACAGACAGAATTGTTACTGAGTGCCAGAGAATTGTTACTCAGGGACAGACAGAATTGTTACTGAGTGCCAGAGAATTGTTACTCAGGGACAGACAGAATTGTTACTGAGTGCCAGAGAATTGTTACTCGCACAGACACAAAATTGTTACTTGCACAGACACAGAATTGTTACTCGCACAGACACAGAATTGTTACTCGCACAGACACAGAATTGTTACTCAGGGCCACAGAATTCATACTCAGGGACAGACAGAATTGTTACTGAGTGCCAGAGAATTGTTACTCAGGGACACCTAATCGTTGAATTAAATAGTATGTCAGACAACATGCAGAGGAGTGGCAGAGGAGGCAATGTTTTAGGAGCGAGCAGACGTGGCAGCAGAGGAAGGGGTCGAGGCAGCAGTATTCGCAGCCAGAGGCCAGTGCTCCCGGTGTCATCCAGCGGTCGTGTCTCCACCGACAACCCTGCCGTCATTGATTGGTTGGCTCGGTCGTCTTCCTCTTCCCAGGTCACCTCTGACACCTACAGCCAACGGTCGGTGGGTACGTCAGACACAACCGTTAGTTGGCATGGCCCGGGAGCAAGCCCACTGAAATCACGTGTCCTCTACCTGCCCCTGTCCTTTGCTGTTCCCTCACCAAGCGAAGTATCGCATGCTGTGGGCTCAGCCCCACTGTACAGTGAGGAAGAGCTAACAGAGGGCGGTCAGGAACGGGGGGAGACATCGGCCTTTTCAGCAGCCAAGCGAACAAGTACTGGCGAGGAGAGTGGCTCGGTAGCCGGTCTAGAGACAGGTCTGTCTCCTGACCCAGACGCAGCCGAGGGGGCTAGTAGTGAGGCGGAGACCCTACTTGATGATGAGGAGGTTGATCGCACTTGGCAGCCTCGTCGTCATCAGGCAATTTCTTCCGCATCATCAGGAGAAGAGGGTGGCAGCTTGGCAGCGAGCAAAACAGTCGGTGGGTTGCCCAGGAGACAGCAGCAGGGTCGCATCAGTGTCAGTGGAGCCAAACGTCCACGGAGTAGAGCACCAGCTCCACTGCAGCCTACCACCACGGCCAGTAGTGGTGCCGGTGCGCACGGAGGAAGTAGCAGTCAGCCAGTGAAGAGTAGCGGGGGCAAAGTTTCCTACTCGGTGGTGTGGCAATTTTTCCTCAAGCCGCCCGAGGAAGTAAACGTAGCCGTATGTCGACTATGTGGCCAGAAATGCAAGCGTGGCCAGGGGGCCCATGTTGGGACTACAGCGTTGCGTCAGCATATGCAGCGTCACCATTCGGTGGCCTGGGAAAACCGTGATAAACATACGGCGGTTCTGCCTGCCCCAGCCCCCGCTCCATCACCCGCTCCGTTACTTGCTCCGTCACCCGACGTCGTCAATCGCCCTCTATCAGCCAGTCAAGGCTCCAACACCTCTGCTGAGGGGAGTTGTCGCTCATTGGCATCTTCCGCTCGTTCAGATGCTCCTTCTCCTGCTACTCCTCTTCTCGGATTCCGTCAACAGTCTTTCTTGGAATCCGTATCCAAGAGACAACAGTTTGCGAGCACGCACCCGACGGTGCAAAAGCTGAACGTCCTCCTGTCCAAGTTGCTGGTGCTGCAGTCCCTCCCTTTCCAACTGGTGGACTCAGCACCTTTCCGAGAAATGATGGCTTGTGCCGCGCCGCGGTGGAGAGTGCCAAGCCGTCATTTCTTTGCCCAAAAGGCAGTGCCAGCCCTGCATTCACATGTAGAAGAGATGGTGGGCCAGTCTTTGAGCATGTCGGTCTCTGCCAAAGTGCACGGCAGCGCCGACGTGTGGAGCTGTAACTACGGTCAGGGACAGTACATGTCATTTACGGCCCACTGGGTGAACGTGGTGCCGGCACAGCCGCACCAGCAACTTGGACAGGTCACGACGCTTTTGCCTCCACGTTTGCACGTCCTTGGTCCAGCAAGCATGTCCGCCTCTACCACCTCTTTTTCCGCCGTGTCCTCAGCCGCCACCCCCGTGCCAAGTCCCATTACCCGACCGGCATATCACATGTGCAGGGCGCAACGGTGTCACGCTGTGCTGCACCTGGTATGCCTTGGCGAACGTAGTCACACAGGGGAGGAACTGCTGAGTGTAATGAACAGAGAAATCGACAGATGGCTGTCTCCGCGCAAACTAAAAATCGGAACCATGTTGACTGACAACGGAAAGAACATGGTGTCTGCTCTGCGTCAAGGAAGGTTGTGCCATGCGCCATGCATGGCTCACGTGTTCAATCTGGTTGTCAAGCGGTTCCTAAAATCCACCATCCCACTGCAAGACATCCTTAAAATGTCACGTAAACTGTGCATGCATTTCAGCCATTCCTACACCGCAAAGAACACCCTCATTGAGCTGCAGCGGCAGAACGGAATTCCACAGCATCGCCTGATCTGCGACGTTGCAACAAGGTGGAATTCAACCCTACACATGTTAGACCGCCTTTACGAGCAGCGAAAGGCCATCACCGATTTCCTGATGTTACAAGCGGATAAAGGTACTCCCCTGTGTAACTTAGATGTCAGCCATTGGCAGCTCATGCGTGACACCTGCCGCTTGCTCAGGCCCTTTGAGGAGGCCACGCTATTCGTGAGTCGGCAGGACTATGGGATGAACGACGTCATTCCTCTGTTGCACGTCCTGGAACAAATGCTGTTAACAATGGCTGGTCAGGGTGCGGTAGACGTGGCGCACAGATCTCAACGCCACATGACCCCTGTGGGGGCAGGACAGGAAGAAGAGGAGGAGGTAGAGGAGGACATTTGTGCTCAGGAATTATTGAGTGAAATGGGTGGTTTTTCCACTCAGCGGACAGGAGTGGAGGAGCAGGAGCATCTGGTAGAGGAGGAGGAGGAGGAGACAGAGGACCCAGACGCACCGTGGCAGTATGCTGTGGAGATGGAGGCAGGGAGTCCCTCGCATTCCTTGGCACAAATGGCCCATAGCATGCTCGGTTGCTTGCGTAGCGACAGCCGAATAATAACCATCAGACAGAGGGATGACTTTTGGCTGTCCACCTTGTTGGACCCTCGCTACCGGTCCAAAATGGTGGCCTTTTTCACACCTGCTGAGAGGGAGGCCAAAATTACGTACTATAAAAACCACCTATGTAGTCAGTTGGTCTCTGCCTTTGTGCGCCAACGTCCATCCTCAGACACTGTGGGCCCTGTGCGCTCGCGTTCCGCTGGCATGGCAGCAGGGGAGGGGTGGGGTGGTAGGAGCAGTGGCAGCTCCACCAGCAGTGGCTGCCTCAGTCTGCAGTCGATGATGAGTAGCTTTCTTCACCAGCGCAGTGAGGAAACTACTAACCAGCCGCAGCAGCAGCAGCAGCATCAGGTGGACCTGGAGCAGGAGCTCAAACAACAGGCTTGGGCCTACTTGGACAGCACCCTGCCAACCGAGGTAGACAATCCCCTTGACTACTGGGCAACGAAACTTGACCTTTGGCCCCAACTAGCTGAATTTGCCCTTGAAAGGCTGTCATGCCCGGCCAGTAGCGTGGCATCGGAGCGCGTGTTTAGTGCGGCAGGAGGTATTGTAACTCCGCGGAGGACACGACTGTCCACCCAAAGTGTGGAGAGACTCACGTTTGTGAAAATGAATCAGGCGTGGATTAGTCTGGATTTCAAACCACCAGTTCCTGACACAACTGACTAAATCCGCCATGAATCATGCCTCAAACATGTGCCACTTTCAGGTCTCCTCACACTGCTGGTGTGTTTAATTTTTTGACATAGGGTGCTGGCAGATTACGGGCCTCCTATAGCTGCTGCCAGGCCCCTAATCTGCCATAGGCCCCTATATACCGCCTCCTCATGCTGCTGCTAGGTCCAGAGTCTCTCATGGGTCCCTGTACGGCCTCCCATTGCTGCTGTCTCCATCGCCACACTCTGCTGCCATGTGCCACTTTCAGGTCTCTTCACACTGCTGGTGTGTTAAATTTTTTGACATAGGGTGCAGGCAGATTACGGGCCTCACATAGCTGCTGCCAGGCCCCTAATCTGCCATGGGCCCCTATATACCGCCTCCTCATGCTGCTGCCAAGTCCAGAGTCTCTCATGGGTCCCTGTACGGCCTCCCATTGCTGCTGTCTCCATCGCCACACTCTGCTGCCATGTGCCACTTTCAGGTCTCTTCACACTGCTGGTGTGTTAAATTTTTTGACATAGGGTGCAGGCAGATTACGGGCCTCACATAGCTGCTGCCAGGCCCCTAATCTGCCATGGGCCCCTATATACCGCCTCCTCATGCTGCTGCCAAGTCCAGAGTCTCTCATGGGTCCCTGTACGGCCTCCCATTGCTGCTGTCTCCATCGCCACACTCTGCTGCCATGTGCCACTTTCAGGTCTCTTCACACTGCTGGTGTGTTTAATTTTTTGACATAGGGTGCAGGCAGATTACGGGCCTCACATAGCTGCTGCCAGGCCCCTAATCTGCCATGGGCCCCTATATACCGCCTCCTCATGCTGCTGCCAAGTCTAGAGTCTGTCATGGGTCCCTGTACGGCCTCCCATTGCTGCTGTCTCCATCGCCACACTCTGCCATGTGCCACTTTCAGGTCTCTTCACACTGCTGGTGTGTTTAATTTTTTGACATAGGGTGCAGGCAGATTACGGGCCTCACATAGCTGCTGCCAGGCCCCTAATCTGCCATGGGCCCCTATATACCGCCTCCTCATGCTGCTGCCAAGTCTAGAGTCTGTCATGGGTCCCTGTACGGCCTCCCATTGCTGCTGTCTCCATCGCCACACTCTGCCATGTGCCACTGTCAGGTCTCTTCACACTGCTGGTGTGTTTAATTTTTTGACATAGGGTGCAGGCAGATTACGGGCCTCACATAGCTGCTGCCAGGCCCCTAATCTGCCATGGGCCCCTATATACCGCCTCCTCATGCTGCTGCCAAGTCCAGAGTCTCTCATGGGTCCCTGTACGGCCTCCCATTGCTGCTGTCTCCATCGCCACACTCTGCTGCCATGTGCCACTTTCAGGTCTCTTCACACTGCTGGTGTGTTAAATTTTTTGACATAGGGTGCAGGCAGATTACGGGCCTCACATAGCTGCTGCCAGGCCCCTAATCTGCCATGGGCCCCTATATACCGCCTCCTCATGCTGCTGCCAAGTCTAGAGTCTCTCATGGGTCCCTGTACGGCCTCCCATTGCTGCTGTCTCCATCGCCACACTCTGCTGCCATGTGCCACTTTCAGGTCTCTTCACACTGCTGGTGTGTTAAATTTTTTGACATAGGGTGCAGGCAGATTACGGGCCTCACATAGCTGCTGCCAGGCCCCTAATCTGCCATGGGCCCCTATATACCGCCTCCTCATGCTGCTGCCAAGTCCAGAGTCTCTCATGGGTCCCTGTACGGCCTCCCATTGCTGCTGTCTCCATCGCCACACTCTGCTGCCATGTGCCACTTTCAGGTCTCTTCACACTGCTGGTGTGTTAAATTTTTTGACATAGGGTGCAGGCAGATTACGGGCCTCACATAGCTGCTGCCAGGCCCCTAATCTGCCATGGGCCCCTATATACCGCCTCCTCATGCTGCTGCCAAGTCTAGAGTCTCTCATGGGTCCCTGTACGGCCTCCCATTGCTGCTGTCTCCATCGCCACACTCTGCTGCCATGTGCCACTTTCAGGTCTCTTCACACTGCTGGTGTGTTAAATTTTTTGACATAGGGTGCAGGCAGATTACGGGCCTCACATAGCTGCTGCCAGGCCCCTAATCTGCCATGGGCCCCTATATACCGCCTCCTCATGCTGCTGCCAAGTCTAGAGTCTCTCATGGGTCCCTGTACGGCCTCCCATTGCTGCTGTCTCCATCGCCACACTCTGCTGCCATGTGCCACTTTCAGGTCTCTTCACACTGCTGGTGTGTTAAATTTTTTGACATAGGGTGCAGGCAGATTACGGGCCTCACATAGCTGCTGCCAGGCCCCTAATCTGCCATGGGCCCCTATATACCGCCTCCTCATGCTGCTGCCAAGTCTAGAGTCTCTCATGGGTCCCTGTACGGCCTCCCATTGCTGCTGTCTCCATCGCCACACTCTGCTGCCATGTGCCACTTTTAGGTCTCTTCACACTGCTGGTGTGTTAAATTTTTTGACATAGGGTGCAGGCAGATTACGGGCCTCACATAGCTGCTGCCAGGCCCCTAATCTGCCATGGGCCCCTATATACCGCCTCCTCATGCTGCTGCCAAGTCTAGAGTCTCTCATGGGTCCCTGTACGGCCTCCCATTGCTGCTGTCTCCATCGCCACACTCTGCTGCCATGTGCCACTTTCAGGTCTCTTCACACTGCTGGTGTGTTAAATTTTTTGACATAGGGTGCAGGCAGATTACGGGCCTCACATAGCTGCTGCCAGGCCCCTAATCTGCCATGGGCCCCTATATACCGCCTCCTCATGCTGCTGCCAAGTCTAGAGTCTCTCATGGGTCCCTGTACGGCCTCCCATTGCTGCTGTCTCCATCGCCACACTCTGCTGCCATGTGCCACTTTCAGGTCTCTTCACACTGCTGGTGTGTTAAATTTTTTGACATAGGGTGCAGGCAGATTACGGGCCTCACATAGCTGCTGCCAGGCCCCTAATCTGCCATGGGCCCCTATATACCGCCTCCTCATGCTGCTGCCAAGTCCAGAGTCTCTCATGGGTCCCTGTACGGCCTCCCATTGCTGCTGTCTCCATCGCCACACTCTGCTGCCATGTGCCACTTTCAGGTCTCTTCACACTGCTGGTGTGTTAAATTTTTTGACATAGGGTGCAGGCAGATTACGGGCCTCACATAGCTGCTGCCAGGCCCCTAATCTGCCATGGGCCCCTATATACCGCCTCCTCATGCTGCTGCCAAGTCTAGAGTCTCTCATGGGTCCCTGTATGGCCTCCCATTGCTGCTGTCTCCATCGCCACACTCTGCTGCCATGTGCCACTTTCAGGTCTCTTCACACTGCTGGTGTGTTAAATTTTTTGACATAGGGTGCAGGCAGATTACGGGCCTCACATAGCTGCTGCCAGGCCCCTAATCTGCCATGGGCCCCTATATACCGCCTCCTCATGCTGCTGCCAAGTCTAGAGTCTCTCATGGGTCCCTGTACGGCCTCCCATTGCTGCTGTCTCCATCGCCACACTCTGCTGCCATGTGCCACTTTCAGGTCTCTTCACACTGCTGGTGTGTTAAATTTTTTGACATAGGGTGCAGGCAGATTACGGGCCTCACATAGCTGCTGCCAGGCCCCTAATCTGCCATGGGCCCCTATATACCGCCTCCTCATGCTGCTGCCAAGTCTAGAGTCTGTCATGGGTCCCTGTACGGCCTCCCATTGCTGCTGTCTCCATCGCCACACTCTGCCATGTGCCACTTTCAGGTCTCTTCACACTGCTGGTGTGTTTAATTTTTTGACATAGGGTGCAGGCAGATTACGGGCCTCACATAGCTGCTGCCAGGCCCCTAATCTGCCATGGGCCCCTATATACCGCCTCCTCATGCTGCTGCCAAGTCCAGAGTCTCTCATGGGTCCCTGTACGGCCTCCCATTGCTGCTGTCTCCATCGCCACACTCTGCTGCCATGTGCCACTTTCAGGTCTCTTCACACTGCTGGTGTGTTAAATTTTTTGACATAGGGTGCAGGCAGATTACGGGCCTCACATAGCTGCTGCCAGGCCCCTAATCTGCCATGGGCCCCTATATACCGCCTCCTCATGCTGCTGCCAAGTCTAGAGTCTGTCATGGGTCCCTGTACGGCCTCCCATTGCTGCTGTCTCCATCGCCACACTCTGCCATGTGCCACTTTCAGGTCTCTTCACACTGCTGGTGTGTTTAATTTTTTGACATAGGGTGCAGGCAGATTACGGGCCTCACATAGCTGCTGCCAGGCCCCTAATCTGCCATGGGCCCCTATATACCGCCTCCTCATGCTGCTGCCAAGTCTAGAGTCTGTCATGGGTCCCTGTACGGCCTCCCATTGCTGCTGTCTCCATCGCCACACTCTGCCATGTGCCACTTTCAGGTCTCTTCACACTGCTGGTGTGTTTAATTTTTTGACATAGGGTGCAGGCAGATTACGGGCCTCACATAGCTGCTGCCAGGCCCCTAATCTGCCATGGGCCCCTATATACCGCCTCCTCATGCTGCTGCCAAGTCCAGAGTCTCTCATGGGTCCCTGTACGGCCTCCCATTGCTGCTGTCTCCATCGCCACACTCTGCTGCCATGTGCCACTTTCAGGTCTCTTCACACTGCTGGTGTGTTAAATTTTTTGACATAGGGTGCAGGCAGATTACGGGCCTCACATAGCTGCTGCCAGGCCCCTAATCTGCCATGGGCCCCTATATACCGCCTCCTCATGCTGCTGCCATGTCTAGAGTCTGTCATGGGTCCCTGTACGGCCTCCCATTGCTGCTGTCTCCATCGCCACACTCTGCCATGTGCCACTTTCAGGTCTCTTCACACTGCTGGTGTGTTAAATTTTTTGACATAGGGTGCAGGCAGATTACGGGCCTCACATAGCTGCTGCCAGGCCCCTAATCTGCCATGGGCCCCTATATACCGCCTCCTCATGCTGCTGCCAAGTCTAGAGTCTGTCATGGGTCCCTGTACGGCCTCCCATTGCTGCTGTCTCCATCGCCACACTCTGCCATGTGCCACTTTCAGGTCTCTTCACACTGCTGGTGTGTTTAATTTTTTGACATAGGGTGCAGGCAGATTACGGGCCTCACATAGCTGCTGCCAGGCCCCTAATCTGCCATGGGCCCCTATATACCGCCTCCTCATGCTGCTGCCAAGTCCAGAGTCTCTCATGGGTCCCTGTACGGCCTCCCATTGCTGCTGTCTCCATCGCCACACTCTGCTGCCATGTGCCACTTTCAGGTCTCTTCACACTGCTGGTGTGTTAAATTTTTTGACATAGGGTGCAGGCAGATTACGGGCCTCACATAGCTGCTGCCAGGCCCCTAATCTGCCATGGGCCCCTATATACCGCCTCCTCATGCTGCTGCCAAGTCTAGAGTCTGTCATGGGTCCCTGTACGGCCTCCCATTGCTGCTGTCTCCATCGCCACACTCTGCCATGTGCCACTTTCAGGTCTCTTCACACTGCTGGTGTGTTTAATTTTTTGACATAGGGTGCAGGCAGATTACGGGCCTCACATAGCTGCTGCCAGGCCCCTAATCTGCCATGGGCCCCTATATACCGCCTCCTCATGCTGCTGCCAAGTCCAGAGTCTCTCATGGGTCCCTGTACGGCCTCCCATTGCTGCTGTCTCCATCGCCACACTCTGCTGCCATGTGCCACTTTCAGGTCTCTTCACACTGCTGGTGTGTTAAATTTTTTGACATAGGGTGCAGGCAGATTACGGGCCTCACATAGCTGCTGCCAGGCCCCTAATCTGCCATGGGCCCCTATATACCGCCTCCTCATGCTGCTGCCAAGTCTAGAGTCTGTCATGGGTCCCTGTACGGCCTCCCATTGCTGCTGTCTCCATCGCCACACTCTGCCATGTGCCACTTTCAGGTCTCTTCACACTGCTGGTGTGTTTAATTTTTTGACATAGGGTGCAGGCAGATTACGGGCCTCACATAGCTGCTGCCAGGCCCCTAATCTGCCATGGGCCCCTATATACCGCCTCCTCATGCTGCTGCCAAGTCCAGAGTCTCTCATGGGTCCCTGTACGGCCTCCCATTGCTGCTGTCTCCATCGCCACACTCTGCTGCCATGTGCCACTTTCAGGTCTCTTCACACTGCTGGTGTGTTAAATTTTTTGACATAGGGTGCAGGCAGATTACGGGCCTCACATAGCTGCTGCCAGGCCCCTAATCTGCCATGGGCCCCTATATACCGCCTCCTCATGCTGCTGCCAAGTCTAGAGTCTGTCATGGGTCCCTGTACGGCCTCCCATTGCTGCTGTCTCCATCGCCACACTCTGCCATGTGCCACTTTCAGGTCTCTTCACACTGCTGGTGTGTTTAATTTTTTGACATAGGGTGCAGGCAGATTACGGGCCTCACATAGCTGCTGCCAGGCCCCTAATCTGCCATGGGCCCCTATATACCGCCTCCTCATGCTGCTGCCAAGTCCAGAGTCTCTCATGGGTCCCTGTACGGCCTCCCATTGCTGCTGTCTCCATCGCCACACTCTGCTGCCATGTGCCACTTTCAGGTCTCTTCACACTGCTGGTGTGTTAAATTTTTTGACATAGGGTGCAGGCAGATTACGGGCCTCACATAGCTGCTGCCAGGCCCCTAATCTGCCATGGGCCCCTATATACCGCCTCCTCATGCTGCTGCCAAGTCTAGAGTCTGTCATGGGTCCCTGTACGGCCTCCCATTGCTGCTGTCTCCATCGCCACACTCTGCCATGTGCCACTTTCAGGTCTCTTCACACTGCTGGTGTGTTTAATTTTTTGACATAGGGTGCAGGCAGATTACGGGCCTCACATAGCTGCTGCCAGGCCCCTAATCTGCCATGGGCCCCTATATACCGCCTCCTCATGCTGCTGCCAAGTCTAGAGTCTGTCATGGGTCCCTGTACGGCCTCCCATTGCTGCTGTCTCCATCGCCACACTCTGCCATGTGCCACTTTCAGGTCTCTTCACACTGCTGGTGTGTTTAATTTTTTGACATAGGGTGCAGGCAGATTACGGGCCTCACATAGCTGCTGCCAGGCCCCTAATCTGCCATGGGCCCCTATATACCGCCTCCTCATGCTGCTGCCAAGTCCAGAGTCTCTCATGGGTCCCTGTACGGCCTCCCATTGCTGCTGTCTCCATCGCCACACTCTGCCATGTGCCACTTTCAGGTCTCTTCACACTGCTGGTGTGTTTAATTTTTTGACATAGGGTGCAGGCAGATTACGGGCCTCACATAGCTGCTGCCAGGCCCCTAATCTGCCATGGGCCCCTATATACCGCCTCCTCATGCTGCTGCCAAGTCCAGAGTCTCTCATGGGTCCCTGTACGGCCTCCCATTGCTGCTGTCTCCATCGCCACACTCTGCTGCCATGTGCCACTTTCAGGTCTCTTCACACTGCTGGTGTGTTAAATTTTTTGACATAGGGTGCTGGCAGATTACGGGCCTCCCATTGCTGCTGCCAGACATGTAATCTGCCATGGGCCCCCGTACCGACTCCTCATGCTGTGACGTTGCAACAAGGTGTAATTCAACCCTACATATGTTAGACCGCCTTTACGAACAGCTAAAGGCCATCACAGATTTCCTGATGTTAAAAGCGGATAAAGGTACTCCCTGTGTAACTTAGATGTCAGCCATTGTCAGCTCATGTGTGACACCTGCGCTTGCTCAGGCCCTTTGAGGAGGCCACGCTATTCGTGAGTCGGCAGGACTATGGGATGAATGAGGTCAAATCGGCCATGGGCCCCCGTACCGCCTGTTCACGCTGATGCTGGTCCCACAGTGTGACCTGGGTCCCTGTACGGCCTCCCATTGCTTCCACTCTGCCATGTGCCACTTTGAAATCTCCTCACACTCCTGCGGTTGTCCATTTTGTCATAGGTTGCTGGCAGATTACAGGCCTTCCATAGGTGCCACCAAGCCCCATATCGGCCATGGGCCCCCGTACCGCCTGGTCACGCTGCTGCTGGGCCCACAGTGTGACCTGGGTCCCTGTACCGCCTCCCATTGCTCCCACTCTGCCATGTGCCACTTTCAGGTCTCCTCACGCTCCTGCTGGTTTCCATTTTGTCATAGGTTGCTGTATGGCCTCCCATTGCTGCTGCCTCCACCGCCACACTGTGGCTCCAAACACTGGTTTTGGCCCCGTGACTGGCCAAAGGAGTGAAGTGTGCAGTGATTCTAAGATCGACGGCACTCATCTGCATGTCATACTGACAGACAGTATTATTTCTCTTCCCCAGCAGACTCCAAGGGCATTTAAATTAAAGGTACAGTGTTCTGCACTAATATTAAGTCTCTCTGAAGCCTAGAAACACCCTTTTTTAAGTTAAATTCACAGCGAATTTATTCGACTCGAATCGAATATTGTCCACGAATTCGCCGAATCAGTCGAATCGAATTTTTCATTTCTTCGCTCATCTCTAATCTTTTGCATTGTCAATTCCATTCTTAGAAATTTGCTAGGAGAAATCAGGCACCCAGGATCAAGCTAGAGCAATTGAAGCACCAAAAAGACAGAGGGGGTTGTGCTACCAAACCTGGGGCTACAATACTTGGCAGCTCAACTGCAACATATGATTGGCTATATGAATAGTTCCCCAGTAGAGCTTAACTCTCCTGTGGATTCCATGTTATCCATTATTCTGCATTTGATGAGATCCCAAGACCTTTATGGGGGTCTGGAATCTCTTTACATCTGTAAACTCAACAAACATTATCCAACAAAAAGTTTGGATTAAGGTCAATAATTGCAGCAGGTTAAGGGCTTTACAGCCCTATATGGCGAGACAATGCTCACTCAGAACTAGCTAAACTTCAGTATGCCTCAAAATGGCTTCATGGGGAATTATCCATTTGCATTGTATTTTTAAAGATGGTGGTTTAGTCTCCTTCTCAGAATTTCAAGCTAGATATAATCTTCTTGAAGTGTTACTAAACCCAGGACCCTGCATTCACTATATCCATTCTCCCACAGTACACACAACAAGGAAATGCAATTATTTTAGTAAATAAAAACTGTTAAATACCTCTTTTCATCAGCAGAAGTCGCGTGACTTCTATCAGTGTCCAGCAGAACACTGGTTAAACACTTCCCGTTCGGCATATGTACATAAACGGCCAGATGTGAGCAGTGCAGGAGCGGGTTGCCGTTCATAAATGGCACCCGCGTTTATAGGCTGTGTGCGCTCCCTGGCGAAACTCCGATCACTGTACGGGACCTCTGTGTGAGGTCCCAATCATGTGATCACAGATTGGCCAATCAGTGATCACATGAATAGTAGTAAGCAAGATGTCACTTCCGACATCATTGCTTACTAATTGTGAAATCTGTGAATGATCACAGAGGTCACATGGTACAAGGCTATTCACAACTGCTTGTACCATGTGACAAGCTGTGACCAATCACAGCTCACACAGTATTTCTCAATGGCTGCAAGAATGCAGCCAGCGAGAAGGAGAATTGATTGCTTTTACAGCCTTTATGGGTATAAAAGCAATCAGTGTAAAAAAAAAAAAAAACCTCTTCATCACCCCCCCACAAGTAGTACAGTGTCACTATGGTGACACTGTACTGCTAGGGTGACAGTATGTTAAAAAAAAACATAAATAATAATATAAAAAATAAAATAAAAATGTAAATTTTTTTTTAAAAACTATCATTTTTGGTTATAAACTAATTTGGGTTATTTTTTTTACTAAAAAGATAGCTGAATACATTTTGGACAAGATTTATGAAGAAAAATTATTTATTTGCAAACTTTTTTTAGAAAAACACTTTTTTAAAACTTTTTGGACATTTTCATTTATATAGCAAAAAAAAAAAATCCCAGTGGTGACTAAATACCACCAACATAAAGTTTTATCTTTCTCAAAAATATGCTAAAAAATTCATATGGGTACAGTGTTGCATGACTGTGCAATTGTAATTTAAAGTGTGATAGTGCTGAAAGCTGAAAATTGGCCTGGACAGGAAGGGGGTAAAAGTGTCCGGACTTGAAGTGGTTAAAGCTTGTAGGAAGAGTTTTCATTCTTCTCTCATGAACAGCATGATCCCTGACCCTCTGTCCGGACAGTGCTGATTGGTCCTGTGCTGGTCAAATGCACTCTCCCAAGAGAAAACAAAACCTAGCAATACACACCAAACTGAGCATGTGTATCTTGCCCCCAAGGCTCTGTTCTATCAGGAGATGAGTTGAGGGCAGTTGAAGAAGGGGAAGATCAGAGAAGGCAGGATCAAACATCCTTTTTACACAATGCAGAGGATTAACCCCTTAAGTTCCACAGTGAGTATTACAGGCATGTTTGACTGCATGTACAAACTGATTATACTGTTGTAGGTTTAGTAAAACTTTAAATATATGAACTTCTTCTATTTGCAATGCAAACATGTGAGTGCATAGGGATCCTCTTCAGACTGGCATCTATCTCCCACCCCATCTTTAACCTTTAAGGTTTTCTTCTCCCTCTGCTGTGCTATGCTCCTATCTTCCTAACGAGATGATTACCCATGCAAAGCAAAGGAGAATTACAGAGAGTGATGTCAGATCCCTTCAGGAGGATCAATGGGAAAGCACAGGAAGCATACTAGAGCCTGTTCAACTGAGTACATTAAATGTATCACAAAGGCTTTCTGCTTTCCCATATTACACTGTACTCCATGCTCATTATACTCCTCTTAGGTTTTATAAATTGGGTCTCCTGTTCAATCCATTCTGCAGAACATGCCACAGAGATCACAGTGATCTTATACACATGCTTTGGTGTTGCCCTAAGCTTCATAGATACTGAATCAGGGTTATTGACAAGGTTATTCTAGTTTCCAATCTGAAGTTAAATTGGACCCCAAACAAAGTCTATTGGGAATACTGGATGACTGTGCAGTCATCAAAACATAACAAAACTGCTTTCTCTAGAGCCCTGTTCCAGGCTTGGAAGCATATCCTGCAGTACTGGAAGTCTGAGCAGCCACCTACTTATCAGGAATATGTTCACCACATGAAGAACACTCTACACCTTGACCATATTATTTTTCAGCATAGTGGTGCCCCCAGTGCTTGGACAAGGTCATCCAGCACCCAGGGCGAAGGTAGCAAACTGTGCCCCCCCCCCCTTTCCTCAAAGGAGGAGATTAGGGGCTAATAGTGGCACACAGAGCAAAATGTAGGTAATATTTGTGGTATGAGCAAAATAGTATCACTAGTTGTGGTACACTGCAGCTAACTGAAGAGTTTAAAATCAGTACACAAATAAGGGGCTTACAGCAGTAAAGAAAAAAATTGTCCCTGTGCTGCTGGTGTTACTGGAAGGAAAAAATGTCTCTGTGTCAGTGGTGTTGCTAAGTTGAACAATGGTGGTGCATTAGTGTCAATGGGGAAAAAACTTCTGTTGCATCGCTGGTGTTAGTCTGAGGAGGACTATCAGTGGGATGAAGGAGGGAAGAGTAGCTGGGCTCTGAGGGATGCATAGAACTAGGGGTCTAGGGGGGTTCTGAGGGAGGAAGGGGTGCTGAAAGGTCTTATTAAGATGTGCAGCTATCATTGTTGCCCCTCTAAAAAAACAATCTGTGGCAGATCAGTTTTCAGAGGGTGTTTTAATAGGCAGTGAAAGGGCGATATGCCATCTCCTTGCTGCCTGTTTTGACCCACTGTGCCACATCTGTGTGCATTGCATGCAGTTGCAGCGGGCCATGGGATGAAAAAAATGGGGCTGAACTGCTTGCTTTTAATGCCCTTTGTTTGCCCATGTGAATGAACACCAACGCCTTGTTTACACTTGCAGTTTGGGGTGGGAGTGGGGGCAGTAAAAGTAAGAGTTTTTGGAATGTTTTCACTGCCTCCCAGCTGCCCCCAACCCACTTTCCAAGCTGCAAAGATGGCTATGTGGGATATACACATGTGCAGCAAAAATTATCCCACATCATGTTTGACAGCCACTACTGCTTGCTGAACATGACCCATGTAAGCAAATGATGCTGAGCTACAACAGCATGCAATGCCCTAAAGCTCAATTCACACCTTTTCCGTATTGACAGAGTGTGCATGTTTTTGTGCAGCACATATAGGACAGTCTAATCATTTCAATGTGCTGCCCTTTGTGCAAAAAACACACCAAAGAAACTTTTTAAAACTTTTGCAGCATCAAACCACATGATACTTTGTTACCATGTATTATACTGTGGGACATGAGTGCAAAAGCAAGGTGCGTGGGGTGCCATTAAGAATTAGTGGCATCACTGCATGCCTGCAAAAGAGCTGTGTGATTTTGTGCATTACAGGAATGCGTTTTTGTGCACATTTCTGCAGTGCACAAATGTCAACCTAGGTGAAGAGAGAGGAGGCTAAGGGGGTCTGAGGAGGAGAAAATGGGTCTAGTGGAGTGAGAGGGAGAGTGGAGGTCTGGGGGTCTAAGGAGGATAAGGGATGTCTGGTGCTGAGCTGTCCCCCTTTAACCCTTGTACTCATATATAGCACAAAGTGCCTGTCTGGAATGAAAAGGCAGCCACTTCTTCAGCTCTCCAGTCATGTGAAATGTCACATGACAAGGGGAGTGAGGAAGAGGAACTCTGTCCTCGCTCTTCAGTAGATCCCTGCTGAGATTGAGGTGACTCTCTATTGGTCCCTACAGGCTGGAGGGGGGAAAAAGTAGAATCCTCTCTCCGGCAGAAGCCGTCTGCTGCTCTTTCTGACAGGAGTGACACTGCAATCACCACTGTCAGTGAGGAGCATCAGGATAAGCTACATGGCTAGTGCACCCCCCCCCCTCCTTCCTGAATACAAAACCTGGGACAGGTACCCTTCTCTTGTCCTGACCCTGGATGCCCCACTAATTTCTAAAAATGATGGGGGAGTTGGATGGCAATACCTGGCCTTTCACCTGTCGATTGTGCATTAAGCAATAATTTCTTATTCTGTGTATTTTTCTTTTATATGACTATACTGTAAACTACAATGCATGCTTTTGGGTATGCCTTGTACCATGTGATAACCATGGTTCCACTCATATTGTATGCTTGCTCTGGAAAACTTTAGTATACCATTTCCTGATTAGAACAAAAAATTGCCTATCACAGTCTGTCTGCATTGAACATATGTTGGGATAGTTATGTTACATACACAAACACATAGAGGTTTGTCTAAGAGACCAATGATAATTCCTAAATCCCACATATGTGTATTAACCCTGAGGTCATAGTGAATGGCCTCTACATGGCATAATTGTCCACAAAATGGAAGTCCCAGTCAACTTACATTGCTGAAGGTCCCTGGTATATCCATCTTAGAGTGTCAACTGAAATAAATTGGGAGCCAGTTACTCTGAAAACCTAAAAGAGTGGACACCTAAAAAACACATTACCTCTAAAGAAGTTTCTTTTTGTGTTTTAATATTTACAATGAACAGTAGCTCTCTTAGTGGAATTCACCTTCTTGGAAACAAGGTTCTAGTGGTGCCTTGGTTCTAGTTCCCAGGCAGGATATATCAGAATTTTCATTTGTGGACTTCTTCCTCAGCCAGTCACTCACCACTGTGGAATAACTGCAGGAGCTTCTGTATAGCATGCTCAAGTAACTTGAAGTCTTTAGTATCATTTCAATTAAAATTTATTTGAAATAGAGACCCCTCAACACACAAACCTTTTGTGCAGAGGTTCAGGGGAGAGAGGCCTGTAAAAAAGTTGGTTGGATGTAAATAAGTTGCCAGTACACCTCTGTCTTCTGCAATATAAACAACTTTTTTGATGTGGATTTAGCATGAAAGTGGCAACAGGGGGCACCCAAAGGAGGAGGTCTGGGCCATTTTCTGCAATACTATTGCACAGAGCAAATATTTTGTTTTTTTAGAAAAAAAATTAAGCCATTACAATCACTTTGCAATCACCTTCTAGAGAAACTGGCTGAAAAGATCAACAACATGAGCTTAGACACAATCAGAACTAAACAGGACACAGGCTGGCTGCAGCCAAGCTGCCTGTAAATTAAGAAAATATCAAGAATACAGACTGCCTGCAGCAGGGTTGTTACATAAATAACAAACAAAGCTAATAAGGATGAAAAAGAACAACTCTTTGAATTAAGTGTACAAAGTTGTTATAGAAGTAGTCTCCTTTACATCGTTTGACACTGTGATACTTTTTAATCACTGGACAGCTTCACTTCCCAAATTAATTTGTAATGTCTGCCAAATTTTTTTAATGGTATTCAAATTACTCAGCAAATGAACCTACTTGAAACACATAAAAGTGTCAGAAATTTATCTCCATCACTTTGGAAAACATGATTCCTCTATTAAACAATAAGTTAACGAGGTGTTATATTGTTAGGAGAACAACTGTATATCACTCTTAATTGTGTAAAAGACAGTAAATTTGACAGAATAACCATAAATTATTATTGTACCCTTATTAGTTTATTGCACAAATTATAATCTTCTGAGGTGCTTTATTTTCCATGTTTTCAAATTTTGTAAGCATATTAGGAACTAATATTGTCATTTTTGCTTTGTGATGACAGGGTTTCTTTTAAAGCATGGGTTCTCACCCAGGGGTATGGGAACAGAATAGTAGGGTATGGGAATGGATGCCTTGAATAATAGAAAAAAAAAATAGATCCAGGATTCTCTGCATTATTGAACATGAATTCAAAACAGAGAAATTTACTTGATGTGTCACTCTACATGTGAGTAATATTGTCAGAAAATTTACCTTAATTCTATGTCTTGATAGTTCAAAAATAACAACAAAAATTGTTTTTCTTATTTTATTTAAGCTGTTCTCTTCCTAATTATTTATTTGTGTAGCACTACCCCTGTAGGAGTCACTGAGTTTTAGGTCCCCCTTAAGCTCTGTACAGCCAGGCAACACGTGTTTTTCACACTTTGCACACTGGAGTCAAAGAACAGTCCTTGAGCTTGGTTTTGTGATTTTATTAAGAGGTTAAGAACTTGGATGAGGTCTAGGGGTATATAAGATGCCTGAGGCACTGTAGAACTTGAGGACAAACTCCTTAGCAACTATATACAAAAATGTGGATAGCAACAGTCTCTTTTTGGGGTGCTAAAGCCCCTTTGGTGTACCTCCTCAGACCCTGTATGATCCCTACTTTGCACCTAGCTGCCTTGAGGGTATCCCTGGGCAAGGGGGCCGAAGAGTTGCCAATTTAATACAGATCCAGATGAGAAGCTAGTTGGGTCTTGCACCTGACTACCCTCTTCCCTTATCCAGCCCAGGGGGTGTAAGAGTCTACCACACTCTTCTCTCCCGATAGCTGTGCAGAAAGATACAAAGCAGCATGTCCATGCTTACAGGAGAGAGATCTGTTATTTACACACAGATCTCTCCCCTCTCAGCCCTGCTGACGATCACCGAGTCCTGGCCGAGAATCGGTGTCTGGGACCTGGTGATTGAAATATCCAGCAGCCAATAGTTGTGCAGGTAGGGTGGCGTATGCGCACACACCCCCTACCCAGAAATACAAAATCCCGATTTTTGCGGAGCTGCCCTGTAGCAGTATATCTGCTATGGGGCGGCTCCTAAGTGGTTAAGGTCATACTGGTCCCTAATGGCACTGGTGATGATGATGATTTGGACGGTTTGGCATAGGCAGTATGGGGTCATATTTAAGCAATCTACTGGGGTATGTAATCATCAAAAAAATTAAGATCCCCTAGCAAATAGTGGTTATTTGCATTCACCTACACTAGTTCTGAAGACATTTTGTAGCTTATCCAAGCCTCTTCTTCAGTTCTATTAAGTGTCAGAAACATACCTCAGCCATTATATCTGCACATGTAACTCAGTCACCATAATCCAAACATCATGGAATGTGCCAAGGCAAATGTTTATAGTCCAAAAAACATGATTGGAGGTATAAAAATTGTAGAGTCACCTTGTTTCAATTACATACTCTCATTTCTTGGTGTGAGAAGGCTGGAGCAGGTGTTAATCCTTTAATTTACATGGATGAAGGCGTGAACTGTTGTCAAATTGCCAAGGCTGAGATGTTAAAAAAACATTATATGTAGAAAACGGATGTGTCGAAGACCCTCACTCCTGTTTAGAGTTTCTTGTTCCATCTTGACATACATTACCTATTTCACACCTATTGCTAGCCACCCATCCTCTTAGTACAAATTGGGCACCTTTCTGTCCTTGAAAGAATGACCTTTTTCTGGAAAAAAAATGTAAACAACTGTATCCCAGATGACAGATGTGTCTAACCATTGCTTGCTATACTATAACCTGAATAAGTGACAAACTTTAGAGACATGGGAAGAATTCTGGTTTAAAGAGACCTTTGGGGATACATATTTTAAAGGAGTGAATGTGACAATCTCCAAATATTACTGTTGGAGAATCATTCAATGAACATTAAAACACATGGACCAGGAACGGTTTCTGCAGTAAATGTTTTGTGGATGCTGTATAAATAGGCCCCTTAGTCTTTTAGATATACTCAAGGAAGCAGTTTTAAATATATTTACCTTTTACATATACAAGGTGTGCTTCTGCTTAATTATACTAAATAGATATGGTGTTATACTCAGAATAGAAGGAAGCACTGGAAGGACATTCTGTTCTAACACAAACCCTATAAATAGTAAAGCATAATGAATGAAATGCTATCTAAAGCATTAGACATGAAACAAACAACATTTTGTGAAAGGATAATTTGGTGAAATAGCACTTATATGATAGAACATACAGTTGCAAGAAAAAGTTTGTGAACCCCTTGGGATTACGTGGAGTTTTGCATGAATTGGGCATAAAATGTGCTCTGAACATCATCTAATGTTTGTGTAGTATTATGTTCAGCAGACTGTGTTCTTCTATTGTTGTCACTTAGATGACGTTCAGAGCACATTTTATGCCCAATTCATGCAAAACTCCACGTAATCCCAAAGGGTTCACATACTTTTTCTTGCAACTGTATGTAATCTAATGTCTGCATTGTTAGAAACATGTCATCAATGGACAGACACATTGCTAATAGCTTTAAAGCACAACTCCAGCCAAGCTTTGGATGGAGTGGGGAAGAAATATCATCTCTGTCTGATTTTTTTTTTTTGCAATCTTCTCCATTGGGAAGATTTCCCCTCCCTTTCTGTATGGACAGAAAGTAATTGAATATCTCTCCAGTAGGAACATAGACTGCAATACAACCCTTTTTCAATAATATAAAGGGGTCATTCTTATTGTCTGTGTCTTCCCATCCAAGTGACATCCTCTGCCTTCATTTTATGTCTTGCTGTCACAGGATAAAAACGTATCTATCCGGAGAAAAAAAAAACATTTTGGTTAAAATTTCAAGTGTAAAATACTACAATTATTCTAAATACTAAAGCTGAATAAATAAATCCCATTTATTAAATTATACCTGGTGATCCTACTAGTTTCTCTTTAAAGCTTTGTTTAATAGTGCAATCAGCAACTGCCATTTTTTGCAAGATAGCTTGGCCTGTTACAGGAAGTGCAAACATTACAGCCTACTGGCAGTATCAACAGGCAATAAAAAAAACATAGTTAAAAGATCCACTTTAATCTGTATTTAATATTAGTTTACTTTTTATTATTTTCCTGCAAAGTATGTGTTTTACATTTTTATTCTGACCACTTTCTATTGCTATATTTGTGAATGTATTTTTTTGTGTTATAGTAAAAATTCAGGCAATAGTAGTAGGTTAATATACCCAAACAGCTGTTTTGTAGGGACTTTTATCTAAGGTGAATTAATGGCTCTTTATTGCATTGATGTAGAGTACTTGGATGGTACATTTCCTTAGGTTTCTTGGCCCATTGAGCAATGGAAGTTTATTTTATAACGTTTTATTAGTACCAAACAATGATCACAATAAATATACTGCATGTTTTGTGCTTCCCTCAGAGAAGCTGCATTAAAACTTGTTTTTGGAAAGAAAATTACTTTTGTACAAAAGCAATGGAAAAAGGAAAAATAAAAATGTTGTTTACTATTGAAACCTTTAGTCTTTCAGCTTCAAATATATTTTAGCTTGAAAACTGTAATAAAACAAGGGAGGCCAAAATGCTATGAGATAAACATGCACTGTAATGAGTAAATACGGAATGGAACACAAGGTTCCCCTTAGTGGTAAATAGAAAGTTAACACAGATGTAAACCCAATTAGTAATATATCTTGTTTAAGATTTAACATGTTAAATGTCAATGTATTTTCAAAAATTGTCTTCAATCTTTCTATACCTGGGGTTTTAATTAAAGGAAACTTGGTTATTTTGCCATTAAGCTTCTTGTTCTGGCAATCCTCTTGTGGGGTGACAACTTTCGCAGAATTGTGCTTTTGAGTTTCTGCCTTGCGCCAGGCGCCCCTCGTGGTGGCTGCAAGAATCTGTGCTGAGGCTAATGTAAATTGTTCCTCTTTGGAAGCTGATACAGTGCAATCAAGTGCAGTGGATGCCGGAGAGCGTGCATGTAGGCAGAAAGTAGCTGAAAAAGGCTGGACGTGATCAACAGCATTGACATTCAGAAAAGGATGAAAAAAAGGTAAAAATTTAATTTTAAATTAAAAAAAAAACTTTTCATAATAAACAGTACTTTAGCAAATTAGTAGCTATCC
Source organism: Staurois parvus (assembly GCF_062004578.1). Classification (NCBI taxonomy): domain Eukaryota; kingdom Metazoa; phylum Chordata; class Amphibia; order Anura; family Ranidae; genus Staurois; species Staurois parvus. The sequence continues at coordinate 2,393,655 of NW_028317887.1, forward strand.
ATTTAAGGTTTAAATCTACTTTAGCTGGTAATATAGAGTTTGGGTTTCCTGGGAAGGTCGGCTCTATCTACTTATCAGCAAATATGAAAACAAGGGAAGAGGAGCTGCAACCTCAAATAAAATCTCAATCGTGTGCAAAAGAAAATGGATTGAAAAATACTTTCATATTTCCTGACTAACACCATGGCAGCAAACTAATGGGTTTCTCTGTTCTAGCGCTACCTCATAGGACCACGCTCACATAAATGTGAAGCTGATCAAGGCTGTGCATTCCTTTCTTGCCTTCCTCACTGGACCAAAAAAGATTTGCTGAGCAAGCATCTTCTCTTACTTTGCTGTGATAAACTTGCAGCTGTGCTCAGTGGTGTAACCTCCATGGGTGCAAACTGTGCAGTGCACATGGGCCCCAAGGGGAGGGGCCTATTTGTCTTCATACTTTGTACAACATGCGGAAATGATGTTCAGTTCTCTGTCTTTGCTTCAGCTGCAATTGTCACTTGCAACCATAGCAAAGATCCATCCAGCACTTGTGATAGGGAGGAGATAGTGTTCCATTCTAATACTGGGAGATGGGTCCCTGTTTCCAAGGGGAGGAGGATGTGATTGGCCACCATGAGAAGGAAAACGACTTGATGGGCTGCAAGTTCCAATATCAGAGTGAAGTGGTCTCACTGTGATTGAGAAAACAATCAATTGACAGTTTGGGATGAATTGTGGAATTGCTAATGAGGTTTTGGAGCTTTGGTAAAATAGCCACCCATATGTTTGTTTTCATACAATGGTGCTGTTGTTGTTTTCCTACAACAATGGCAATTTTTAATTTGGGTGGAAAGGACACATGAAAAACTTCTGCCAATCCTTGACAATCAGCCTTTTTTTCTAGTTGACCTTTTAAAATGACTTTTTGTTTGACATGTCTAGGAATTTTTTTTCCAGACATTACATTTTTATACTATTACTCTACCTCTTGTTCTTTCTTTTTTATTTTTTTTTCTGACATGCTATGAGTGTACATTAAAACTAACTGGGGTACTTATAGGCCTTGCCCTGTGAAATAAATGTGTAAATAAAATTACAACCAGTGTATGTGTGTGTTTGTGTGTGTGCGTATATCGTACTACGGACCCTTGTACTCTGCATCACTTACTCCTGACCCCTGAACTCTGCATCATCTACTACTGACTCCTGAACTCTGCATCACTTACTCCTGACCCCTAAACCTTCCTTCGTTTACTACTGACCTCTGAATTCTGCCTCATTTACTACTGACCCCTGAGCTCTGCGTAACTTACTGCTGAACAACCCCTGCAGTTAGTGTACCATTAAGCTATGGCCATTATTTAATGCAATGAAAACCATATCTAACGTTTGCCTTTTTTTTTCAAACTATGATTGATATGCATATTTCAACAGATTAAAAAAAAAAGATAATGTTGCTCTGTCTCTAAATGATAAATATGCATAAAATACTCATATATGAAGTAGTAATATGTGCAAAGGTCTCATCTAATGCGCGACATAAAGTGCTCAAACACACTGTGATATAAATAAAATTCCTATAAAGAATTATGCAACAGTGGTCTTCAGTGTCAGTACTTCTTTCTTCCACCAAATCTACACACAAAGCCACTTACCAGTTACCAAGACCTTATAAAGGTCTTGTGCTTTATTTCAGTAGTAGGAAACACTGGCAGCCAGGATATAACCCATCTGCATATGGAATCTAGTTGACTCAAGCCCCACAATTAAATATCATTGGGAAAAGAGGAGATACCCAGTCCCAATAGAGCTCATAGCTGACAGCATGTACTCTACCTAGGCAGTGCCTTTTGTCATCTGACCTGGACAGAGAAAAGTCTCTTTAATATTTCTGCTATCTACATTTTATGGTTTCAGAACTGCCAGGTGGACTTTCTTTTTTTTTTCTTTTTTTTTTTTAATTCAAATATTTATTAAATTTTCATATTATAAGTACATATAAAAAGAAAAAAGAGGAAAAAGAAAGAAGAACATAACAATACATTTCATCTACAATCTCATATAACATATAAAATTCTTAATCCTATCTCCTTCTATTACCTCCTTTTTTTTTTCCCCTTACCTCTACCCCTACACCCTACCACATCCCTCCACCCTCCCACTCTGCATTTTTCTCTTACTTCCTTCCCTATAAAATCAAGAAACTTCTCTTATCATTGCTTCATGTATATTCATTTGATGTACAAAATCTTCCCATTTCTCTCATCTCCTATTATATATCTCCATCTTATCCTCCTGGATATAATACAATTTCTCCATCTTACTAATCTGATTTACTCTCTCTACCCAGTCCTTTTCTCTCGGAACCTCTAAACTATGCCAGAATTTAGGTATCAAACCCTTTGCTGCATTCACAAAGTACCATATACCCGAATTTTTATATTTATTCACTGGTAAATCTGTTTTATGTAGAAAGCACACTTCTGGATCTAATCCTATCTTTATCCCTGAGATTTTCTCTATTAAGTTGACCGTTGTCTCCCAAAACTTTTGAATCCTTGGGCACTCCCACCAAATATGAAACCACGTACCCGTCTCTCCACACCCACGCCAGCACTCTTGTGTTCTCTCTATACCCATTTTATGTTCCACAATTGGTGTGATGTGCCATCTTACCAAACTCTTATAATTTACCTCCACCTCTCTCATGCTAATGTTCTCGTGTGTGAGTCTATATATTTTCCTCTGTTTGTCCTCATCTATCTCTACCCCCAAATCCTTTTCCCATTTTTCTATGTACATTGGTTTTACTTCCGTGACTAACTCAGTGAGAATTTTATAGATTTTTGCCGTGCCCCGTTTTCCATCTCCCCGTGATTCCAACAACCTCTCAAACAAGTTCCACTCCTTTCTCCCTCTTATAGGTTTTGGAAGACCCTCAACGAAGTGTTTTAATTGGTGATATTTCCACTCATCAATCTTAATAAAAAGTTCCCTTCCACCTTTTTTAAAATCTTTCAATGTTTTCAATTTCTGTCCATCCATAATATCCCTTAGTTGAATGTCTTCCTTTTTAATCCATTTTCCCATACTCCTCTCAATACCTGGTGGAAAATACTCCATATTCCTTAGTGACATTAATTGTGAATTAAAATCCCAATGCATATACTTATGTAAATTATCCCAAACCTTTAAAACATTCAGTGTAAACACACTCGTGGTATCTTTTAAACCTCTATATTGTGCTGGTGCCCATATATTTCTACTCAGGTCAACTCCACTCAGATCATTCTCTATCTTCACCCACCTTTTCCCCCTTATATTGTGTGTCGAATCATAAATTCTTGTTAAAACTACAGCATTATAGTATCTCCTAAAATCTGGCACTCCCAATCCCCCTCTCTCTTTACCTCTACTCATCAAATCATAGGATATTCTAGATTTTTTATTTTTCCATATAAACTTTGTTATCATCTTTTTAATTTCTTTAAAAAAGGCCTCTGGGAGTCTTATTGGGATCATCTGATATTTATACAAAACTTTGGGTACAATTACCATTTTTATCAGATTTATTCGTCCTAACCAGGAAGGGGTTCCTCCTCCCAGTTTCTTCAGTTCCTCCTTAATCTCGTTTAAAAGGGAAATATAGTTTAATTTATACAATTTTGTATATGAAGCAGTAAGTTTAACCCCTAGATATTTTATCTCTCTATCTCTCCATATAAAAGGGAATTCTTTCTGTATCTTTTCTTTCTCACTATTTGGAAGATTTATATTCAAGATCTCAGTTTTTGTCGGGTTGATTTTTAAATTTGATATTTCCCCATACTCTTTTAAGCTTTTTATTAAATTCGGGAGTGTTATCCTAGGATTTCCCACATAAAACAACAGGTCGTCTGCAAAAGCCGCCACCTTATGTTCAGTTTCCCCTATTTGTATTCCCTTTATATCTACGTTCTTCCTAATTGTTTCTAACAAAGGTTCCAATGATAACACATACAGCAATGGGGACAATGGGCATCCCTGTCTTGTCCCATTTGACATCCCTATAGGCTCAGACTTTTCACCATTAACCAAAATAACCGTGGATGGCATTTTGTACAACTTTCCTATCCATTCCCTCATTCTACCACCTACTCCCATGATCTCTAGGGTATCCATCATAAAGCTCCAGTTTACACTATCAAAAGCTTTTTCAGCATCGATCGAGAGCACCACTGCCGGGGTTTTCCCTTTCTTAGCTTTCTGGATCAAATTCCGTTATCTCTACCCTCCCCGATACAAAACCAACCTGATCTCCCTGGATCCATTCTGGCATTAAGTCTTTCATCCTATTTGCTAAAACCTTTGCATATAACTTTGTATCTATATTTAGGAGTGCAATTGGCCTATAACTGGAACATTGAGTAGCGTCCTTCCCTTCCTTGTGTATAAGTGTTATATGGGCTTGTAGGGATTCCTGTCTAATCTCCATTTCTCCACCCAGGGCATTCATATACTCCTTCAATTTAGGTATTAATAGTTCACTATATTTTTTATAATACCTCAGGGTATATCCGTCTGGGCCAGGGCTTTTCCCCACCTTAGTATTTTTTAATGCTATTTTTATTTCCTCCTGTGTGATTTCTAATTCCAGGGATTTCAATAGATCTTCATCTATCTTTGGTAGTCCTGCATTTTTTAAATATGCCCTTCTTTTTTCTCTGTTCTCATTTTCACTATTATTTACTAAGTTTTGAGAATTAATATTATACAACTTACTGCAATAATCCTTGAACACCTTCCCGATCTCTTTAGTAGAGTGAGCCATTTCTCCCTTGGGGTTTCTTATTTTTTCTATGTAATTTCTATTTTTCTTTTTTCTCAGGGCTTTCATTAAATATTTTCCTGGTCGATCTCCCCATCTATACCTCTCCCCTGCTACTTTATTGAGTACTCTTCTCCTCTCTTCTTCCATTAATATCTCCAATTCTTTCTTCTTTCCTATTACCTTCTGCCTTATCTCACTTGTTATTCTATTTTTATGGATCTGTTCCAGGTCATATATATCTTTTAAGAGCCCTGTCATTTTCTTACTCCTTTCTCTTTTCTTTTTTGCCCCTAGCGCAATCAATATACCCCTAATATATACCTTATGGGACTCCCAGACAGTGGCCACTGAGACATCCCCTGTTTCGTTCTCCTGAAAATATCTTTCCATCTCCTTTCTGATCTGCTGTTCAATCTCTTGGTCTAATAGAAGGGCCTCGTTTAACCTCCATCCTACCCCTCTTGTCAGTTGTCTCCCCCATCTTACCTTCATTATAACTGGGGCATGGTCTGAGAGAGTCATTGTCTCTATTTCTACTTTAACCACCCTCTCAATAAGTTGATGTTCTACCATTATATAATCCAATCTCGAGTAAATCTCGTGTGCATTAGAGAAGAAGGTATAGTCTCTTTCCTTTCCGTGTATTATTCTCCATATATCCACTAATTGACCCTCATGTATCTCCTTCTTCAAGGTCCTCATAGACCTACCTCCCTCTCGTTGCACACGAGAAGTTGTATCCATCTGTGGATCTAAACATAAATTCAAATCTCCCGCCACTATCAGTCTTCCCTTTTTAAAGTCCATCAATTTTCTTAATATCCCTTTCAGGTATACCTCTGGTCTCTTATTTGGGCAATAAATATTCGCTATTGTACACTCTATTTCCTGCAATCTACCTTTCAAAAACAAGAATCTCCCCTCAGGATCCGTCTCTCTCTCCTCCACCTCCCACCTTACATTTTTAGCAAACCCAATTGCCACCCCTTTAGCTCTTTTAATTGGGGAGTCTGCATAAAACCATGTTGGATAATTTCTGGTATTTAATTTAATATTTGACTTAATCTCAAAATGCGTCTCCTGTAAAAAAAATACCGAAGCTTCTCTATGTTGCAACTCCTTAAATAGCTTAAATCTCTTCCCAGGACTATTCAACCCCTCTACATTATATGTTATAAATTTTATATCTTCCATATTTCTTGTATACATCTCATCCCTATGCAGAGTATTTTTAAAACCTTCCCCCTATACCATCCTTCTCCCCCTCCCCCGCCACAACCCTCCCCTTTCCACTCCCCCCTCCCCAACATCCTCCTCCCCCCTCCCCTCTCGGCAACCCTTTCAACCCTCCCCCCTCCCCCTCTCACCCCCCCCCCCCAACCAGGCCTACTTTTTGCCATCTGATCCTTTGTGAGCTTAATGTCACATTTGGATCTTAACCCTGAGGTAGAACTCTAACCTTGTACGGTTCACCTTCCCTCCATTTCCTTCAATGTTCCCCTTTCCATCCCTTCTCTATTCTTTCTTCTAACTTGCTGCCATTCCTCTTTTCCCTCAGCATTTATCCCTCCTTCTTCCTCCCAACCTGGAATCTCTACTCTTTGAATGTTAAGTTTGTCAAAAAAGTCTCTCAATTCCTCAGGAAATCTCAGGTCTGCAGTAACTCCATTCTTCCATCCGATTAGACACATTGAGCCACTCCATCTATATTGTATATTCTGTTTTTTCATCTGTTCTATTAGAGGTCTCAATGATCTCTTTCTCCATAATGTCTCAGGTGTCAAGTCTGCAAAGATTTGTATATTTTTTCCTTCGTACTCAATATTATATCTTCCTTTTATCTTCTTCCATATTTCTTCTCTCTCTCCATTTTTATTAAATTGAACCACTACATCTCTCTTCCACCTGATCTCGTTGGACCCTTCCTAATCTATATATATTGTCTAATAGGAATGTCTCTGTTCTAGATCTACCCATAATGGAGTTTAAAATTTTGTGTATTGTCTCTCTTAAGTCTTTATCTTGTGCAAGCTCCGGGATTCCTTTTATCCTGAGGTTATTTTTCCTATGCATGTTACCTTGTATCTCTAACTTATATCCCAATTTTTTCTGTTCTTGCCTAATCTCCATTATCTGATTTCTCAGTTCAGGAAGAACTTGAGCATGTTTATTGATTTTTTCTTCTGTTTCTTCTACTCTAGTCAAGAGATGTCCCAGGTCTTTCCGAATAATTCCCATTTCCTGTTTAATTGATTTTTCCAGAATTCTAAACATTTCTGCCATCTCCTTTTTATTTGGGATTTGTAGTTCTCCTTCATTTTCTTTTAACTCTATTTCCCCTGTTATTTGTTGGTTATTATCCATTTCGACTGGAGATCTGGCGCTTTTATCCATACTGTTTTCCATTATACTTTTTCTCCTGCCCCCTGAGTTCTTTCTGGGGTCACATTACCTTGGGACGTGAATTTTCTAATTGTTGCACTCTCACTCACCCTCCTTCCAGCTGCTTTACTCCAGTGAGGCTCTCAGTACTCTGGTGTGGCTCTGCTCCTTTTCCCTTCGACTGGAGGAGGGGGGGAGAGGGGGGTGGGGGGCTTCTCCAAGTCCCTTTCTTCCTTCTCTGTCCGCTTCACTCCTGGGTAACTGGCAGTCATGAGTATTTCTCTATTACAGCGGCTTCGACTCCATAGAAGGCCAGCCGCTTTTCTCTCCTTCCTCTCCTGCTGAACCGGATCGTTGAGCCGGGTCCACCTGCACTGTCGGTGAGAGAGCCGGCGTCTCCTCCTGAGACGGGAAGCCAGCCGGCCTCTCTGTCTCCCAGTGCTCCCTGTCGGCGGGTCACGTGACCGCCTCGCGTCACCTGCACTCCCAGCAGTCTCGGGCGGGAGGTTCCCAGCCGTCCCGCTGTCCAGGACTCCTGCAGCTCCGTCTTCACCACTTCACCCTCGGGACCCCCTCTCACCCGTAGGTTTTTGGCCGGGCACCTTTGCAGCTTACATGGGGAACATCTAGGGAAGGAGGGCGGTCATCCTGTGGAGAGCGCTCACATCGCCCTCTCTCACGCCGCCATGATTAGGCTCCCCAGGTGGACTTTCTATTCCACTTTTAACTTGATACCAGCGAAAGGTCTTTAGAATTGCACTCCTTCAAGTGAACTGCCTCTTTGCATAATTCCAATGGTGGGTCTGTTTGTCTATCCATTCAGTCACATTATTGTGGTGAGCCTCTACTGGCCAACAGAGCTTAATTCCCTCTTATACTCCAACTCAGCTGTCTGGATCTATTGTTCTTCCTCTTCTGTCACAGGGTGCAATAATCCACTTTTGTCCATCTCACCTCCAGTTATTGGTCTGGTTTTTGGGAGGGAAAGGCTAGCAAGCCTTGGCTTTTCCTCTAGGTTTATATCTACGTTGATGAGCTTCAGGAGTCTGAGCACTAGCAACGTTTACAATGGAATGTGGGAGAAATGCATCCAATTTTACAGCTGATTGTGACTTCTCCTGCTCCAATTTTCAGATTGGAGGATAATGGTGCCTATGTGCCACTGTTTAAGGAGGACATGATTAAACTATACTTCAGTTAATTTTCTTTTTATATGATCTTTCATATGCAAAAATGTTACAACGCTGAGACACTCCACCCCTAGTGTTACACAAAGCTAGAAGTGCCTTTTTGGAATACAATTGAAAACAGTATGTCATTCCATACATTGAACACATAATGGTTACTAGGGATTAGTTAAATTTACCATTGGGCTTCCAAATCTGCTTTTTTTATACTGCTGATTAATATTCTACAGCTTCACCTGTTATCAGCTTGATCTTCAGTAACAATGCCTTATTTGCAGTTTCACCTATACAGCCAAATTATACAAAAACACCCTGACTTCTTCCTGTCCTACCCTGTGGTTTTGATACTATTTAATGACTGACCCCATAATTTAAATTACATGCAGGTCTGAAATATATATAATACCCACAGAGAAAATGTAGAGCAACTGTGTGCTCTGTCAAAAGGAGTTGTACAGAAGACCAAGGGATGACAAAGCAGCAGACTACCTCTTTCACTGTCATTATGTGAAGCTTGCCATCACTGTGCATGAATCCCCTCTCTGACCTCCTGTGGAACTGTGACTACATAAAATGGTAATACTGCAAACATTGTCAATGTATATGACAGTAAATCATGAAAAAGCAGTGGGGTGCCCAGCATGTGTATGCATGAAATATTCCATCAAAGTACAGAGTTGCCTGCTGTACCCTGTTACTATACGGAGCAACGTGAATGCAAAACTGCTAAGAAGACTTCTGCATATTGATACTAGCATTTTCATTCTATGATGGACCCATGCTGGGTTGACTAATTTCAAATTATGACATTTCTCATTATGTCAATTCCTCAGGATATATGATTATATAAAAACATTATTTAAAAATATATTAAAAATATACCTTAAGGGAAGCACTTACAATTCAAAGCAGCACCCTATGTATTATGTTAGAATGAGCAACAATCAATATTTGACACCATTAAGAATAACCTAAAATATATGATGCTTGACATTAGTGAATTCATTTTATTTGTTTGTCTAAGTGAAATACAGACCTACTAACAGCACAGAAGAAATACAAATGTGGGAATTTTTTTTTTTTACCTGCAAAGTACTTTTACTTCTGTCCATGTAGTCATGAAATTGACATATTCCTTGCAGACAGTACAAAACAATCTGGTAATCTGACTCATCTTTACTGCAGTTAGAATATTGTCGCTAGGTCACCTCCTGGATCACAGCCTGTTATTGGACAATTAAGGAGCAACAGCAGATTGATAAAGTCAGCCCTCTGCTCTCTCCTTCAACCAACAGGTTCCTGGTCATTCCAAAATACTGTATAAATAGGGCCTATTGCACTTGCTTTATGTGTGCCATGTTGATATGCAATTTACAGTAGAGAGCAATGCATATTGCACCGCAGCACACCACAAAAAAGTGCCATAATGTGCTTTGGCTCCCTTGTGTTAACGCTTGCAAAGGAGGGCAAAAATGTGAATCCAGCTTCAAAGATTTTTGAATGAATGCATAGTTGCATAATTGGTGTTTAGGTGTATTCAAAGTGTATCTATGTTCTGAAAGCAGAGGCCCTGTAGAATAAGATGATGACAGTTACAATTTTTTACAATATTGGTGTATACTGGTCGTACAATATTTCTGTAACTGTTTGCCAAGTTCATATTTTCAGTATAAAATACTCTGAAATTAATTGTAATGTGCACAAACACAATATAATACCCAGTTTTTGGTAAACTATAAAAGATGAGGTTGTGTTGAGTCAATAGGTACCAAACATGTAAAGCCTGAAAATTGCACACACCCGTGAAATGACAAAAAACTATGGTACCCAAAATTGTCCATAGGCGACATTTAAAAGTCTTTACAGCTTATCAGTTTAGAGGTAACAATGAGTGATGTCATATAAAAGACTTGCGCTTAGGTGTTAAAGGACAGAAAAGAAGCAGCTAATGCAATCAATAGGCAAACAAAAGATATATAAAAAAACTGTCAGTGTAGCGCTTAATTGATGATACATATGATTACTATTTATAACCCATCATCCACCAAAGGTGAGAAGTTAAATATAGATAACACAAATTAAAAAAGTCCACATAATCTGGAAGTACTGGTGCTTTGCAAGAAGCTGGAGCCCAAAAGGATAAAGTCCTCCACCTTCCACCCCTTCCACAGCCTCTTACCAGAAGGTTTGACCACCCAAAGGACTGGTCAAACAGCACAGTTATCAGGCTTAGCTGATATATCAAGGACTGGCAGATAGGTTCCACAGAAAATCCAGACAATGTATAGGATATCCTCCAAATCGTATAGCTCTTAGATGGCAGATGTCTCACCACACTGCAGGCATGTCTTTACAACAGGCCCAGGAGTTTAGTAATTGCTAATAAAGCAGTTAAGACCAGTATCTATATCCTAGCATTGGGGGATAAGGAATCGTAAATATAAACCAAGATATACAGTGCTTACATAAAAAGTGCAAAACAAATAAAGTGCAAACCAACAAATGTCCACATGAGATTCCTATTATTATAACACAATAAAGTTTATGGGAAACTATATATATATTTTATACAGTTCAAATGTAAGTGCAGCGCTAAAGCATAAGTGACAAATGCAATCATAAAGTGCTTATGTAAATAGAAGTGTTCATACAATATTCCAATGAAATAAATCAAATAAAACGTCTCAGATAACACAGAATCATAAAATTATTAAAAAACTCTAAAATTCAGAATATAAATAGTGGATAGTCCGCAGGTCACAGTCCGCAGTCTGCAAGGTCACAGAAGTGCCAAGTGATATGTGTGTGCTTATTTAGCAATAATGGTGATTATACATAGTCCATGGCACTAAAGGTCAAAGAAATGCCTGGTATTCGTGGAACTACAAGCTGCTGATCCTTATAAGGGGTCTCAGGAAGCCATAAATAAGGACCAGACTTCTCCAGGGTCAGGGCTATGCAAAACTAGCAAAGGATCCTCCTAGGGGGGAGAAGCTCACCACAGGAGCCGAAGTATGGCAATATAGTGTAGTATTTATTGTAAATAGTTAAAAGCAATCCACGTGGATGCATGTCTTCAGGGGCACTTACTACTGAAGACATGCATGCGCACGAAACACGTTGGGTTCAGCCTTATGTGCTGACATCATGCCGCCACAGCCGAAGCTTGGAGCGGCAGCTATTTTGGTATGCTTTTATGCATTTAACTCTTTGCTGTATCCACGTGAATTGCCTTATAGTTGAGGAGACCCAGGAGTTTAGTAATTGCTAATAAAGCAGTTAAGACCAGTATCTATATTGAAGCCTTCGGGGTTAATGTGTCCAACATATATATATCCATTTCGTTTCATTTTGGGATATCATTTGTTTTTTATTTTGTCCTCTCCAGTGTCCTTCTATTTGATCAATCCCATAGAAATTTAGCTTGCATCTTTACCATGGCACTCTTTAAAATGTCTGGATATGCTATGTTGAGTGTATCCTTTCCTAATGTTGTTCATGTGCTCTCCCACTCTTCTCCCTAGCTTTCTAGTAGTTCTACCCACATATTGGAAGTGGCATGGACACTCCAAATACATAGGTAACATGGGTACTTTTGCATGATATTTATGAATTAATTTGGAACCTTCTATTGTTGACATTAGACTGAAGATGGGTTCTTTTCCTATCTTTATGTTTGCTAGTTCTACATGCTATACATTTTTGACATCTATAAAACCCCTTTACATTCAAGAAATTGCTACTCCTAGAGGGAGGATTTATGACATTTTTCATTATGTTCCTTAGGGCTTTAGCTTTCTTATAAATAAATTTAGGTTGCTCTGGAAATTCTTTTCCTAATGTTTTGTCCTTCTTTGGGATAGGCCAACGTGTTTTTATAATTTTCTCCACTGTTTTATAGTCACCATTAAAGTCCATGACGAATGCATATTCCATTAATTTATTGTTGCCTCGGGTGTTACTCCCTTGCAGCAACTGATTCCTGTCTATTTTATTTACATCTTCTTTAACTTTCAACAAGGTTTCTTTTTTATACCCTTTTTTTTACAAACTTATCAATCAAGTCATTGCTGCATTTCTCAAAATCTTTTTCTAAATCACAATTCCTTTTCATTCTTACCATTTGACCTTTGGGTATATTTCCCACCCATTTAGGGTGATAGCAACTACTAGTTGGTAGGAAACTATTTCTATTTGTCTCTGTTACATACGTTTTGGTTAGCATTTTGCCAACTCTGAATGCGGTCAGATCCAGGAACTGTATCTTTTCCCGACTCCATGTGGATGTGAAAGGCAATCCCTATATACAGTATTATTGTCAATCTCCTCTATAGTTTTTATGAGTGATTGCTCATCACCTTTCCATATCACCATCACGTCATCAATAAATCGCCTGTAAAAGACCAATTCCTTCTGCCTATTCTTAAAAATATCCTCAGATTCCCACTTGCCCATTGCCAAGTTAGCTTTACTGGGTGCATACTTAGTCCCCATCACAACACCTTTCACTTGAGCATAATAGTTGTTATTGTACCAAAAAAGTTTTTTCTCATTGCCAAATCCAAGCAATCAAAAATAAACTTGTTCTGGTCTTTCCTTTGTTTCATAACTATCCATTGCTTATTTGACTGCTTCAATTCCGTCCTGCTGCTTTATGCTGGTATATAAACTATTGACATCTATTGTTGCTATAATATAATTATCCTCCTAACTGATATCCTTTAACATTTTTTTCAAATCCCCACTATCTTTCAAGTAAGCAGGCTGTTGTATTACCTTTTATTGGAGACAAAAATCTATATATTCCCCCATCCGGCTAAATGCTGAATCTATACCACTAACTATTGGTCTCCCTGGTGGTTTATAAATTCTTTTATGAATTTTCGGGGTATAATATATAACCGGCATCTTTGGATTATCTGGAACTACATACCTTGTTTCCTTCTTATTCAGTATTCCTTTTTGTTACCTTTTTTCACTAATTTTTTAAGATGTGCCAGAGCTTTTTCATGGGGTTGTTTGGTAGGACTACATAAGTGTCCTCCTCACCTAAAAGTCTTTACATTCCTTCTTCATAATCCTCTTTGTTGAGAACCACTATTCCACCCCTTTTGTCTGCTGGTCTGTGCTAGGAGTGGCCAAGGTGGGCAGGCTTTACGATTCCTTATCCCCCAACGCTAGGATAGTCTGCCAGTTATAAAGACATGCCTGCAGTGTGGAGAGACATCTGCCATCTAAGAGCTATACGATTTGGAAGATATCCTATACATTGTCTGGATTTTCTGGGGGACCTATCTGCCAGTCCTTGATACATCAGCTGAGCCTGATAACTGCGCTGCTTGACCAGTCCTTCGGGTGGTCAAACTTTCTGGTAAGAGGCTGTGTGATTGGGTAGAAGGTGAGGGACTTTCTCTATCCTTTTGGGCTCCAGCTTCTTGCAAAGCACCAGTACTTCCAGATTATGTGGACTTTTTTCATGTGTGTTATCTATATTTAACATTTCTCACCTTTGGTGGATGATGGATTATAAATAGTAATCATATGTATCATCAATTAAGCGCTACACTGACAGTTAACCATGAATGATATAATTATTTCTCTCAATCCAACATTCACAGTGATATCTCACACATGTGGCACAATAGATATTTACATATACGTTTGTACTCTATGTGCATGTTTGCATTCACATGTGTACAAAGAAACAGACTTGATTTTATTGTTTTTTTAAATATAATTTATATTTTAAAACTTTTTTCATTTAACTTTATTGCTATCACAAAGGGGCTCTCTATGTGATGAGCAGGTGACAGGTGTGAAGACAATGAAGAACTCTAATGTCTCCCCTGTGCTCCACTGTAGCTAATCAGGCACAGATTGCACTAAATAAGCTGTTTCAATGGCTGCAGTTCCAGGTTCATTAGTCACAGATGGATGTTCCCTGAGTTCCTTCCGTTCCCCATCCTGAAAGTATTTACCACAGTCCTGAGCTCCCCAGAGGGATGAAAGAGCCTGGAAACCATGGTGGGTGATGTGGTGGCAACAATTCCAAGTGAAGTAACAGCGATCGAATGGCTCTACAGCTACCCAGATCACTTTTACTGAAAAGCTGGCCCCTGGATGGAAAAAGGCTGCAGCTGCAAACTTGTTTTAAACACTTTAAGTCCAGCACATTTATAACATTTTTCATAGAATGCCCAGTGTATAGAGTGCAGTATTCATGAGTATGAAATATACAATATAGTATCTTTCATGCAGAGCTCAAGAGTGTCTAATACAAAGTGCAGCACTCAGGAGTGTGTAACTCACAGTGTTCAAGGCTCGAGAGTACATATTGAATGACTCCTCTAAATCTATATTAGCTTGGGATCCCTTATTCTCCTTGTATTGCTGTGTTGGTCACCTCCAAAGTATAGAAAAACCAAAATAATTAAAAAATAGAAATACCGTATATCACATTTATTAACCATTTATCAACACCTAAAAAACTGAGGGTGTAAAACCACTTCCCAGTATTTACAAAAAACTGTTTGCACAGATTTTAACCTTATTTTAGGATACAGACAATGTTTCCATGACTGTACATCAAATACGCAAAATCACAAGATATCATATAAATCAGAAACGAATATCAGATGTAATATGCATCTTTACAAACAGGTATCCCATACATTTATGCATTTCTTGAGTCTTGTCCCTTTCTTCAAGAACAAGGGAAAACCCAACAAATCAACACTCATGAAATTCACCTTAGTATAAATATAGGTATAGTAATATAAGTATCCAAACGTCATTTCATTCAACTTGATTGCATGTCATTTTTACAAGGAAAAACATGTACATCTTAACTCTATGCTGGCAAAATTCTACCTAAAGAAATGCCTTTACCTAAAAAAGATTTACCACCTCTACTTTTTATTTATTTGCAATGTTAGTATATGTTTTTCTGGAAATATAGTTACTTACCTCCAGGGCTGTGCTGGGGGAAGAGGTCAACTGAGGTGCTCATTTTTGTTGCTTCTCCCAGTAATAGCACTGCCTATGTGTGTACACACACACAGTACGCTCAGTGAGGCTTAGATTGTTAAGAGTGAAGGCTCAGAGTCACCGAGCAGAGTTTCCTGCCTGGATGCTGTGCCTGTCAAACAGCCATGTACAGCTCTGTTAAGGGGGCTGAACCCAATTTGGAGTTACTGAAGAAGCTTGGCCCAACTGGCACATTAGCTGAGTGGGGAGCTCAATAATGTTGAGCCTGCGGTATTCACACTCCTGCCTCAGTGCTACCCCCCACCATGACTAAATAGGTGTCCCTCCATTGGCCTCATAGATGGCATGGCCCAACTTACCTTATGTTCTAATAATATTCAAGATTCCATAGTTCTGCTCACTTCATGCTCTACTAGACTGTATCTCAATGGTAAAGTCTTACATCCTTGTTGGCTGACTTGTGCTTCCTTATTCTCTGGTTTGACATACCAATGAAGTATGCATCAGATCATCACGAATGTCTGAGCAGGAAACAACTGAATTAACCATTTATTTAAGATCTTGATCTTCAGCTCAGAGAACTACCTGGAAGGCACTGATAATGTAGACTTCCCAGGATGCTGCTGGGAGGCACTAGCTACATCACCAGTACCTGGGGTAAAGCAGAACAGGAACTAATGTAGGCAGTATAGTCCTGAAAAAAACATAATTTCTTTTTGCAAAGGTTAACTGTTTAACAATAGGTGTAAAAAAAGTAGATGCAATTTTGCCTTTTACTACATAGGGGTCCACTTTAATAAAATTAGCAGCTTTTGATTGATAATTTCCTGGCATACATTTCTGCCCATATAAAATATATTTTTATGTGAAAGTCAGATTGATACAAATTATATAAACAATAATACTAGATGGCAGTTAAATAATACGCATATTACAAACTGCAAGTAATGTTGTTTGGAAATCATTTTATAGAAAGAAGTAACTGAGAAAGATTACAAGATCCTAAAAATCTGGCTTGGTTGTTCAAATAACCAATTCAGTCATTATTCTTATTACTTGTGTGTACTACACTTTATAGAGACATTATGGTCTATGCACCTTGTTGTACAATGATAGGGAGAATAGTTTTGCAATGAAACCCAGAGTTTTTAACTTGCACCTTTTGTCACAGCAAGCTGCAGTTAATCCACAACTGACTACACCCGTTCCAATCTGTTTGTACAATATTTGTACATTCTGTTATAGATTTACCAGCAATTATGTGTAGTAAGATCCTATCTGTATAAATGGCTGGGAGCTGCAGAGTCTCCATGACAAACTCTCCCAGCTGGTCAACCTATTCCTCAGTGTACAGTATGTATGTAAGAATCCCATTTATTCTGGTGTAGAGGCCATCAGTCATTGTGCAAAATAGAAAGCTGCCCGACTAGCAGGGTTTGCAGCAGCCATGGGCAGGAAAGAAGGCAGGTGAGTAAAGGACTTTGGGAGAAGCGGTGCTGGTAAGAGGGGAGGAGGGAGTCACTTAAAGCAGAACTCTGGTCAAATCTTTTTTTTTCGCATGCAGTGGTGTTGTGCCCACACTGCATTGGTTAAGTGCTTGTTTTGTCCAGGGTCTCAGGAAAAGCTGCACTTACCTAGTCCTCTGATCCTCCAGAAAACTGTGCTTCCCCACATCCAGTGGTGGACTGTTCCTGCCGTCCTAATGTCCCATTTACAAGACCACTAGCATGCGTGGGGGGCAACAGCGTCAGGGACTGGTCTTGCGCTCAGAGGATCGGTGGATTAGGTAAGTATATCTTTGTTTTCTGAGCCCCTAGCAAAAACGAGCATTTAACCCAGGTTCTCCAAATTTTTTAAATAAAGGTCCAGTTTACTGTCCTTAAGAATTTAGAGGGGCCGCACTGTGACCATCAGGAGTAGAAAATAACCCATCATCAGTTGGAGTAAACAATGCCCCATCCTTGGTGTCATTGGAAGGAATTGTACCCCATAATTGGTGTAATTGGGCCACATTGTTGGTGTCATTGGTAGGAATAGTGCTCCATCATTGGTGACATTGGTTGGAATAATGTCCCATCATTGGTGTGATTGGGAGGAATTGTGCCCCATCAATGATGTAATTGGGATTAATTGTGTCCCAACACTGGTGTAATTGGAAGGAACTGTGCCCCATCACTGGTCTCATTGGGAGGAATTGTGCCCCATCATTGGTGTCATTGCGCCCCATTTTTGGTGTCATTGGGAGGAACTGTGCCTTATCATTGGTATCATTGGGAGGAAATGTGCCTCATCACTGGTGTCATTGGGAGGAATTGTGCCCCATCACTGGTGTCATTGGGAGGAACTATGCCCCATCGTTGGTGTCATGTACAATTCAAGTAGAATTCTACTTAAGTATTTTGGGTGACTAGAAAACATATATGTAATTTACTTAAAGCTGCTTTGTTCAGCCAGGGTTCTTCTAGAGCAGGGGTAGGCAACCTTAAAGAGGTGGAGATCTACCTTAACTACAAGAGAGAAGTCAAAGATCACTGGGCACAGTGTTGCCTACTCACATCTGGTTTAAACCTCTAATTGCCGTACTACCATGTCACAATCCCATGCATTGCATGGCAATCATGGGTTTAAATCAAGTGATGGGGAGGCAACATATCACCTCCTCACCACCTGTCAAACGCACTGGGATCGCTTTGCAGAGGAGCAGCAGTGCCTACTGTACCTGTGAATGAGCTATTAGGTGTAATTGGCAGCGGCTCCCTAAGGGCTTGTTCACATGTGAAGTTGGAGGTGGTAAAACCCTGCGGTTGAATCACGGTTTTACCACCCCCCTAATCCCTACCCCCTTTAGCTGCTGAAGCAGCAGCCAAAGGTGTACACATAACACAGCAGGAATTACACCCCCTGTTGCTTATGGTGGGTGCTACAGCCTGTCAACTGAGACCCGTTCAAGTAAATGGGCCATTCTGCAAGTTCCCTGCAACTGCATGCTTCTGCGGGGTCCAAGGGTATAAAGCAGGTGGTGAGAAAGCAGTACAACATTGATTGTTTAACCCCTTGCTTGCTGTACTGCACAAGGTTGCAGGGCAATTACAGAACAGCCTCATTCACTTGAATGGGTCATGTTTGGCTGGTGCTACACCAACCAACCATGGCAGGGCATAGGAGCCAGCACTACAGAGGAGATATCAACTTATGTGGCTCTTGCTCCCTACTACAGCTCCAACTTTACAAGTAGTTCCTGTGCATTGCACTCTGATGCTCTTGGGATGGCGTGTCAGCAAGCCCTGACAGAGATCTACCAGGCATCTGGCCAAGATCTACTAGTAGATCACAATCTACTGGTTGCTGACCCCCACTCTAGAGGTTGGTAAAGTTTCCATGAAAAATTAGCAGTTTCTTACTCTCATAAAAGTAATCACTGACACCAATAGTCCTTTTAGCTATCTGTAAGAGATGCAATTCTTACCACTGATCACCAATCTAAATAGCATTTTTACCACTAACCACCAGTGTAATGGGCCTCTGCTCTAATGACCAACCATGTAAGGTGGCACTACACTGACAACTAATTTCAAAGGGCCACTTCACTGACCATCAATCTAAGAAGGCATTTTTCCTTTGACCATCTTGGTAAGCAGGCATTTCTCCAAAAACCACCAGTGTGAGGGAGCACTGCAGTTTTCATTGTCTGAATTTATTTTTGACTATTATTATTATTCATTTAATTTTTTATTATTACTGAAAATAGTTTTTTTGATATAGGGGAGCCCTCGGTTTAAAAAATTCTAAGTACCCTATATGCTTTATTCTTATATCTCAACTTTACACTAATATAATGGGAGCTATAGATATAGTCATTATTAGCTGTTCCCTATGATCTGAAAGTTATTTCATGGGTTCCTCTGAATTGCGGCAGGTTGAGAAAGGCAAACCTTATGTGCATGCTGAGCCAAAAAGATGTTTATTATTGGATAGAGTGGTGAAGTATTAGGACCTCTGTTATATTTTTATTGCTGTCTGTATTCCATTTGGGTTAGATACATCCTTACTATTTTCCTTGCAGACCATTGTCACCAACACAAAAAGTAATGTAAGATATGGGGAAGTTCAGGTGAAATCTTCCACTTAGGACGCTTCTTCCAGTGACAACTGTCTAAGTAGGGAATTCCTTTCAATTTATAGACATTTCTGCTCACTTCTTTTTGCCTTCTGTTGGAAGTAAAGAGAAATCTCCCTAAAGGGACACAGGCAAAAAATACATTAACAGGGCATTTAGCCTTTCCTTTCTCTATCCAAATACAAATGAGAAAAGTTTTTGAAATACACCTGCTATAACACTGAAAGGATGGAACACTTAAATGTTTCTCATATCTATTCAATATCTGCTTTTCTTTTTTATTCAGCATTAAAATAAATATCTGAACCTTGACTGACGTTTATTGGAAATATATCTTCTTTTTATTCTTTAGGTTTATACATGGGTAAATCAGTGCTAGTCAGTCCACTGTGTAAGAAGAATATTGCAGAGACAACTATTTAATATGCACCAAACAAAGCATACTCTCTAGTGATATCACTTATTTTGAATTTAAGGCACCAGAGTACATTTGATCTGGGCAACATGCAGAGCACATGCCATGGAGGTATCTTACACGAAACTGTGCTATTTATGTCTTTTTTCATTTTCCTAAAACTTTCAGAAGGCTCTCGTAGACATGACTTTTGCCAAACTACAACTATTCAATATTGTTTGATGCTTTTTTTCTTGGCCCACAAAGGTTTAATTTGCTGTATTATGCAACAGAATATGAAATCTAGGAAGACAGCTGCGACGCCAATGTTTTTCATTAAACTTTTCATTAAAAAAGACTGACATGTACCTTCTAGTTCTTTGCTCATCTACTGAAATGTCTGGATTTTTTCAGCCTGTCTCTATGGGAATATCAAACAATGAGAAATGTGAGATCTTGCTTCCTCAGTTCTTTGGGTATCTAAGAGTAGTTTCTATATGTCATTAAGAAGAAAATAAAGATTGTTTTTGCAGAGTAACATTTAGCAACAGAAATGACACATTCCGCAGTGACAGCAGCAACATTTTGTGCTTATGACCTCTAAACATTTAATGACAGCAATAAAAATGCACATCCATGGCTATAATACAAGTTCATTTTAATTGGTTAAAATACAAACAATTGGTGCCATGTGGTTCAATTCATGTATTAAATTAAAAACAGGCCAAATTACTTTGCAGGGAACTGTCTCCCTTACACCTTGGTTGGCGAGAGAAGTAATGATCCAAGTATTATAATAATGACGCAGTTCAAAGCCTTATAGGTGCATTCTGACATCATGTGTTTATTTGATGGACAGTAAGGGTAGGTTCCATGGCCAGATCTTGGGGGGTGCTGGGGTGGGCTATGCCACCCCAGATTTTAGATGCGCCCCCGCCCCCCAAAAGCCAAACCTAACCTGCCACTATATTGCCACTATACTACCTTAACCTACCACTATGTTGCCCTAAATTGACACAATACCACCCTAATCAGATACTTTACAGCCCTAGTTTGACATTATACTGCCCAAGCCTGACACTATATTGTTCTTGACTGACACTATACTGATCTCAGTTATGCATTGTGTGGGGAGGAGGAGCTCTGCTGCCTGTGCCCCAGCTGTGTGCTGTGCAGGTATGGGAGAAGGAGCTCTGCCCCTGTCCTCTGCCCTGCCAGCAGCAACCCTTGTTTTCTGCCCTGCCAGCAGTGACCTTCTGTTCTCTGCCCTGCTGACCTCCCATCCTCTGCCCCCTGACATTGGACAGGCTAGATCCGGCCATGGTAGGTTCTACCAATAATGCAATAAACGGGTAAGTCTGCACACACAATCCTTCATTATCTTAAGCCTGTGGCACAGTTTAAAGGATACGTTCACCTTTGTTACCTGTTTTTAGGGTGGAACATGTAGCATGTTCCCGATCTCGCAGCCACTGGTCGCTGCCCGTCCCTCCCTGTGACAGAAGTATGGGGAGAAGTTCCCCATACTAGCTGTCAGTTTTCAAAAACAGCGTTGCTGTGCAGGGCTCCGCCCACATGGCCGCATCATTCATTCACAGTGACGGCTTGTAATCCTCAATGAAACTACCATGGTGCTGTGAGCGCTGTGGTAGTTCATTGAATCTTCCTGTCAGCAAGTACAGGATGTATGAGTAAGCAAATACACTGACAGTATGCAGGAGACCTGCATGGTATCAGCAATCTGCTGATCTCTGGTTCAATGCTTTACAGGCTCCTAACACAAAAAATAATAAATGCACATTTTTTACCTGCAAAAAAATTTGCTTTCACTATTTTTTGTGGAAAGGTGAACGTATCCTTTAATAAAGGTATTAAAGTACTGTATAAACATACCTTAGCCCAATTTCAGTCCAGCGATGTGCACAAAAGAAGCGTCTCTCTCAGCTCTCTTTCTCCTCATTGGCTCAAAGACAGCAGACAGCAGTAACTGACTCCTGCTGCTTTCAGTCACAGTCAGTGAGGGAGGAGTGAGGGGCAGGGCCAAGCCACACTCTGAGTCAAAGGATACACAGAGCCAGGTCAGAAGCGAGCACATACGACTCCCTCATAACAAGAAGCTATCTATGGGGGTGCGAAGCAGGGCAGAGGAGCCAGGAGCGCTGGCGGGGGACCCAAGAAGAGGAAGATCAGAGCTGCTATGTGAAAAATCATTTGCATAAATTAGGTAGGTATAACATTTTTGTTATTTAAAAAAATTGGCTTTAGAATCACTTTAATCAAAATCACTTCTTCTCTACTCCAAAAATAAAACGGCACATAGGAGGGATAAAAGCCACTGCATCACAAATAGTTTGACTCCTAAACATCCAAATAATTTTAAAAAATTGTTTATTTTCATTTTTCATCAATTTTTTTTAGGAAAGTGGTATTTTTTAGGGTAAATCCACAAACAACAGCTTAAATAATCGAACACGTTTAAACTTTCCCAATGAATGCATTAGAATAATCTACCTGTTACCCTTTGCTTAGCTTTGAAAATACACAAACATGCTTACTGTCACTTTAGTTTGCACAAAAACTTATCAGCAGTGAAATAGGGACAGGAAGCATACTTATCAGAAGTCAATACGATAACATCCTAAGGTGAATAGATATTCCTATGGACAATTGTTGACTCATCAGTCCCGAGCACTTGCTGCCATTTTTCTGCAACTCATTTCCTATATTTTTATGAATAGTTGAGTCGCTTAACCTTGTTTCCAAATCCTATGCATGAAAACTGAACTGGGGTGCAGAAAAATGGCAGCAGGTGCTCTGGACTGATGAGTCAAAATGTGAAATATTTGGCTGTAGCAGGAGGCAGTTTGTTTGTGAAGGGCTGGAGATTGGTATAATGAGTGTCTGGAGGTAACAGAAGCATGATGGGAGTTTCTTACAAGTTTGGGGCTGTTGGAGATTTGGTCAGGATCAATGGTGTCCTCATTGCTGGGAGTTACAGGTAGATAGTTATTCACAATGCCATGCCATCAGGGAGGTGTATGATTGGCCCCAAAATGTTTTTGCAGCAGATCTTCTATCTTTGGGTAAAGAAGAACAAAGAGTCCTGAAAGTGATGGTTTGGCCCCCACAGAGCCCTAATTTCAACATAATCGAGTCTGTCTTGGACTACTTGAAGTGGGTTTGAGGCAGCCTACATACATAGAAGATCTGTGGTTTGTTCTCCAATACGTTGGAGCAACCTACCTGCTGAGTTCCTTCACCTTCTATTCCTAAAGCATTCTTATTTTACAGCATTTTTTCACACCTGCCTAAAACCTTTGCACAGTATTATTATTATACAGTATTTATATAGCGCCAAAGGGTATGCTCAGCGCTGTACAGTAGCAAGGGGGACAGAACATGAGACGAGACAGTAACAATACACTACACGAGGGGTTCGAGGGCCCTGCTCTTTCGAGCTTACAATCTAGGAACACTATATATATATATATATATATATATATATATATATATATATATATACTTCTATGCCTAGTGTGCTCAGTTTGAATTAGGAAAGCAAGGGGACTTGCAGGGACACCAGGTATTTCTCACAAAGATATCAATACGATGTGAACAGGATACTTTTTAACCTCCCTAACGGTATTCCCGAGTGTAGCTCGGGGTAAAATGTCAGTACCAAAAGCGGTAACCCCGAGCTACACTCGGGCTTACCATGCGGCGCTGCATAAGGATTCCCTGCAGCACTTACCTTGTCCTTCGCTCCCGCGATGTGTCCCCTGCAGCGTCCTCGGCCATCTCCTCCGGCTGATGCCGGCATCCGCCTCCTGTGTTCCGGTCCCTGTGACGTCGGGACGTACGGGCGCCGCCGCCGCCGGCGGGAAATTTGAAAATTTAAAAAAAATTTCATTTTTTTCAAAACAATTTTACATAGTAAAACATTTCTATTTCAACCCATTTCACATACATTTTGTCCCTAGTGCTTTGTCCTGTGCCCTGTCTGCATTTTCATTGTTCTTTCTGCCTGGAAACGTAGAAATGTCCATGGCGTCCAAAAAGTGTCCCTTTAGGTCAAAAGCGGGTTTAGATCAGCTAGAGAACAGTGATAGTAAATCAGAACCACTTGCAGAATTGAGTGATAATGATTCGTGGGGAAATTCGTCATCAGACACTGAAAACAATTTTGTGACTTTGCTCAGCGATGTGCGAACTTGGCGCTATATTTCAAATTTCAGTGTTTTTGGTTTGATTATATTATTGAATTAAATGTATGATTTAGAATCTTGTTCAGACAGATTTCAGTGAGTTATTCCTAAAAATTACAGCCTACAATAAAAAAACGACATATTTCCATGCAAAATAATGGTACCGCTTTCAGCACCAAAAATATGAAATAATCATACCGCTAGGGAGGTTAAAACAGATACTGTACATGGTACAACAGACACATATTAGTATATGAACTGCTGGGGTAAAATATTCTTTAACCGTTTCCAACCGCCCTATAGCAGATGTACTGCTATAGGGCGGCACTGGTGCACATTTTCATGTATATATTTATGTGATTTTGCATTTCCTGGTAGTGGGCGCTTGTGAAGCATGCGCTCCCTACCCGAGCCGCCATTCACTGTCAATCACCAGGTCTCAGCCGGTGATTACTTGCCGGTGCCCGGTGATTGCTGAGCATCTCCGACGGGGAGGAGAACTGTTTGTAAACAAAACACGTCTCCTCCCTGTCAGCTTGTGCACACTGCTTTGGATGGCTGTACACAGCACAGCCATCCAAAGCAGTGTGCTTATAATGAAGCACATGGACACAGCCAAATGTAAAACAGCACACAGTTTTTTGATCCCCCTCATGTTAACCCTTTCCTGCCCAGTGGCATTAGTACAGTGTCAGTGCTTTCTTTAGCACTAATCACTGTATTGGTGTCACTGGGGATGTCAGTGACACCAAGTCAGTTCCCCCCAGTGTCAGAATGTCCACCACAGTCCTGATATAAGTTACTGATCGCCACAATTACTAGTAAAAAGAAAAAAAAACAGTATCTATACAACCATTTGTAAATGCTATAACCTTCACGTAAACCAATTAATTTACACATATTGGGATTTTTAGTTAGCAAAGACATGTAGCAGAATACATTTTGGCCTAAATTTATAACGAAATTTGATATTTACATTTCTTTACTGCACATGTTTAACAGCAAAAAGTCAAGAATATTGTTTTTTTTCCTCAAAATTGTTGGTCTTTTTTTTTTCATAGCGCAAAAAATAAAAACCACACAGGTGATCAAATACCACCAAAAGAAAGCTCTTTTTATGGGAAAAAAAGGCCGTAAATTTCATTTGGGTGCAGTGTTGCATAACCGCGCAATTGTCAGTTAGAGTAACGCAGCGCCGTAATGCAAAAGATGGCCTGGTCAGGAAGGGGGATAAATCCTCAGGAGATCAAGTGGTTAAAAAAAGAGGGTTTTGTTTACCTTGAAGTGAAAGCTTCTGAAAAAACTCTCATATTTTAATTATACATATCCTTTACCAAATTATTTAGCATGAAGAAGAATAATATTTTAATGTTTGCTGATAAAGGTAACATAATTTACATCTTTATTTAATCCATATGATTGGTTTATAATTTTTGAATTTGTGTAAAATTACTTGCATCCTTTCACAAAAAAAAAAAAAATGCCTTGATGTTGAAAGATAGGTAGAGGTAATCCAACCTAAAGCACTATAGGACTTCTGCCGACATTCATTCTACTATAACAAATACCTTTTTGTACTCCTATATCTTGTAGTGTGTTAACCGTTATGGTTGTATTTTTTTATTTTAAGAACCAGCTGTGAAAATATTCCCCTAAAGCTCATATATTCACTGAGAATAATTTGCATCCCTGTTATGAAGATGTTTAACAAATCTTATCTTCTTCTTTGTATGCAAAAAGTATCATCTCTGAATACAATTGTGTGGCTATGTATATCATTACAAGATCTTGAGATGTTTCCAGGTGTGGTATGTACTAATGCAATGCACAATACAATTCATACATCCTTTTTCTTTTCTATTTGCAATTTGATCTAAAGTATTAGCACCAAGGCACATGCTGGTGAGCATGGAACTACATTGTGTACTTCATTTATAAGTGACCAAGAAGTATGTTTGTTACAGGCAGGCAACTACAACATAATAGGAATTAATAGAAGGATATAGCGAAAATCTTGTCCTGTTCTGACACAAAATATAAAAATGGTATAGCAGAATCAATGAAGTGCTATTGAAATCATTAACTGTACATATGAAATAAGTGAAATCTGGTAAAACAAAGAGCATTTCTTGTATTGAACACACATCTGCTTTGTTGAGTACATTTCATTGAATGTCATCAATGTCATAAAAAAAAAGAAAAAAAAAACTTAACTTATTCTGAACATTGGAAGGCACTGACTGGCAAGATTGCAAATGGTGTGTTTCTTACATACACATGGTGAGGGGTTCCAGGGTTTATAGCTGATGTGGGGAAAACAAATTTTCTTTATTGCATCTTGAAACACAAGAATATAGTGATTCTTCAACTTTTGGGTTATTTGAAGCTGTCTTCAGGTCATGGAAACTAGCATGCAAAAAAAGTTCATGACCAGCCCTGTATAACCTACCTCTAACCATCCTGCTTCCGTTTTTTGCCAGTGTCCTAGGATTTCGGACCCTTTATCTACAGCCCTGCTGAGGATATTGTTGTCTCTATTTCTATTATTTTTTTCTTCTATCACCATTCTAGGTGCTTTGAAAGTAAAGAGTAAAAGTAAAGAGTGTTCACTTAGCTCTATGAAAAGGTGGAACCGTGTTAACATTGAATAACCTATAATGTCGAAAATATATACTCTGTAAAATATTGCTTAATTTGTTAGTGGTTTTTTTAAAATATTCACTGCAGTCAATAAATGACAGTATACACTAATATGTTCTTGTATATAGAACATACTATACAGAAGAAAGAAAAAAAAAATCTATATATCTATATATATATATATATATATATATATATATGTATATATATACACACACACACTTACTGGCCACTTTACTAGGTACAAATATTTAAGAGGCTAGTATCACTACATGCCCCTAAATAGAACTATTATAATTTGAATGAAATTTCTCAAGGTATAGGCTATAATCACATAATATATACAAAAAACATATAATCTAGAAAATAAATAGATAAAAGTCCACAAGTGTAAATTGTGCTTAAATAAAGGTGACGGTCCTCTCAACTTCTTTGTGCTGTGACCTGAACAAAAGAAAAAAGGTGACTTAAATCTTCACCACGTACTGGCAGGAGAAAGTAAAGATTGCTCACTTAGCAGACCTTTTGACCCCAGTTAAGGTGGTCAGATGCACTTTTTGGTCATATAGGAGACCATCCTCTCAGGAAATATCTCCCCTTCAGCAGCTCTCCGTTTATGGCCATAAGCTATGGAATAGGGACTCTCAACATGCCTCCAATACTTGTATGGTGTTCAATATGGACTAATCCTTACGCAGATGTCGTGATACTAGCCTCCTAAATATTTGCACATTTCACTTATTTTTATGTAGTGCCTACCTACTTATATTACACATTTACACCAATGTGGTTATCCACTAACTAAATTAGGGGCAGCTGCATATTTTATATGTATACATATATATATATTTTTTGGCACAGTTGGTGCCTTAAATAATTGTTTTTTATTCACCTTATTAGGTATACCTTGCTAGTACCAGGCTGGACACCTTTTGCCTTCAGAACTGCCTTAATTCTTCATGGCATAGGTTCAACATGGTGCTGGAAACAGGGGCGGACTGACAACTCATGGGGCCCCCGGGCAATAGGGGATCATGAGGCCCCTGTGTCCGTGCCCAAACTCAAAAAAGCCTATGAAAAAGGTACCAGGGGCATCTCATGGGGCCCCCTACTGAACCCAGGCCCTCGGGCAGTCAGTCCGCCCCTGGCTGGAAACATTCCTCAGAGATTATGGTCCATAGTGACATAAGTCACTGCTGCCTTTCTATCATCTCAAACCATTCTGCCCATTCTCCTCTAACCTCTGACATCAATAAGTCATTTTCATACATGCGACTGTCGCTCACTGGATATTTTCTCTTTTTCGGACCATTCTCTGTAAACCCTAGAAATGGTTGTGCATCAGCAGTTTTTGAAATAAGCAGACCATCCCATCTGGCACCAACAACCATACCATGGACAAAGTCACTTAAATCCCCTTTCTTCCCCATTCTGATGTTCAGTTTAAAATTTGGCAAGTTGTCTTCACCTTGTCTAGATGCCTAAATGCATTGAGTTGCTGCCATGTGATTGGCTGATTAGCAATATGTGTTAGTGCATCCAACACTACCTTCTCCCCAGACTGACGATGCTGCTGTCCAAAAGTGTCTCTGTTTCTCCTCCATCCAGAGTGGAGACACCCTAGGACAGGAAGTGTGTTCCTGGGTATATCACCAGGTAAAAATAAAGGGAAAAAAGCCTTAAAAAAAATAAACCGCATGATGCCACCACAATATGGACTGATAACTATGGAATATATAACAATTTCATTTTTGGGTTTAGCACTGTTTAAAATATGCTAAATTATTTAATGAACTATAATAACCATGGTAACAAATTTAAACAAAAAGTATTGGCATGGTAAATTACTACCCATATTGTCCATACAATGGTAAAATTCACTAAAGAATATTTATCACAGTAAAGACAGAAGTCTTTAATATTTGTTATGTACAGTATATTGTTCTAATGAAAGATATATTACACATTGTCTCTATCTCTTTTTTAAAGCAGGTTTACAGGTAAATAGACCAACACTTGCACAAAGCAATCTGCGTATCTAGCCAATACAATGGTGTCCATTTCATTTGTAAACACTGGAATAAAAATAGACTAGAAGAATTTCATTTCCCTGATGTATCAGTGACCAGTTAGTCTGCTGCATTCGCAAAGTGCGATTCAGCAAATAATCCCACACCATCTGCTGTATGAAAAGTTCAAAGACATGATATGTAAGTTTTCCTGCATCTCCAGAGCCCACCTAACAAACAAGGCAGAGGATAAAGACACCAATCCCAGGTTTCTCTCCGATAGCGGATGAAAACAAACCTGACAGATAAGTCTGCAAAAACAGAGTCTTTAAATACAGAAAAAATATTAATGTTCCATTTTGTGGATGTGTGGTTTAATGTACTGTATGGTCCTCCACATCTATCCGGTGAGTAGTACCTTTTTATTTTATATATAGCAAAAATGTTGTGAACAGTGCCCGCAATGTAGTGCAATTAATTGTATTTCAGTTCACTGAAAGCATGGTGAAACATACATTTTAACTGTTATTTTGATTGGTCACTGCCTGCAACCTAAAGTAAAAGTCTTTAATTTGGAAATTCATAGCTGCTCACATTAATTGACACTATCTAGAGTGAATACAACTTATAAATATGAATGTTATATCTGCAATTAATTAGGTAGATTAAGATACTATTTGTCATTATTATTACATAAAAGTAAATTTACAATATTATTATAATAAATGTGAAAATTACCCATCAAAGGTAATTTTAAAATTAATAATGCTATAATATTTACGCTTACTTTCATTACTAATTTTATCAAAGACGAAGGATGTTCTATTGTTTATGAGGGTATTGAAATTACTATAAATCAGGCTTAATACACCAGTTATGAGAAATTCTGGTTGTTTTTCAATAGGGGATTAAAAAGAAATCCCAGCCAAAACATTTTTTTTCTAGTTTCAGATGGAATGGGGAAGGGATAGATCCTTTGTCAGGTTTTTATTGCTTTCTATGTACCTTTTGGGAGATCACATTCTGTTCTGCTGAACGAAGGAAAATGTAATATTTCCCAGCTGTTAGCATAAAAGGTAAACAGGGAAAATATCCTTGTGGGGTCACCAGTGACATGTTGGGAAAAAGTTGGGGACATTTTCTCAACTCTTTAAGTGTGGGAAATCATTCCAATAGACACGCAGACATTGGTAATACGTCAACAAAAAGGTAGGAGTTGGTTATGGCAAAAATAGAACAGAAAAAGGCCACCTATAATGGCACAAATAACTAGGATCAAACCACACCATTACCTTATATTGCCTTATATGGTATTCTATGTGCCAAAATTACCCAGAAATGAGGACGCCAAGTGCTTTTAAAATGATTTTATCTGTCTGATATGTTCACCGTGCTCATGTTTAACCTCCTTATGATCTATGTGATCAAATAAAGTACTGTTTGTAATTTTCGAACCCATATTACTCCGTGTGGATTTCTTAGTAACCTCTTTTTTCTGGGTAGGGGTGCTCTTGTCACACTACCATATTGTTTAGGAGTTGGTTATGGCTTCTATAGAGCACCTATCCTAAGCAAAACAAAAACATAGCAAATAAAACAAATGGGACACACTAACTTCAAAATGTATTGTGATCTAGGGTAATTTTGTTAAAAAGCTTAGGGTATCCCCAAAAAAACTTTAATAAAAAAACTTTATTGTATATAAATTATATAAAAATTACAAATAATCAGATTCCCAGGACTACCCATGTAATATATATTTTTAAAAAAATCTATGGCCACATCACTTCCAACCACTGAATATATGCACTGTTCATGAAAAAGTTAGATCTTCTTAAACACCTATTCAATAGTCTAAAGCCTTGGATACTCAACAGGTGTTTAAAGAGATTTTTTTTAATGTACAGTTCATGATTTCAGTGGTTGGGACTGATGCAACTGCTGGAATTTTTTAAACTTTGGTGAAGCTTTTTTTAAATTAAAAAAAATCCTCTATATCACATCAATAAAAGTCTGATAGTGGATTTACCCTTCCCCACTTTACCCAAAATTAGAATGAGTTTTTCCTGGAGTTTCAGGGTCATCCAACACATTTTTTTCTGTTTTAGCTGTATTGTAAAGGTGTTGATTACAAGCTGCTTTGCTAATGTTTTCTAGGATCCATGCAGTAAAGCCCAAAAGGCTGATAGCATTGCAGCATACAGGTCCTTAGATCTGGTGGCTGCATTCGTTTTCTTTTTTCAAGCGTTTTCATTTAATTTTCACCTGGTAATCTTGCTATGAACAGCTGTTTATTGCACAGATATAATAAAATGCTTTCAATGGTAAGAGAAATTAACTGTTAGAGTTACCATACACTTCAAATCATGTTCAGTTATCAAGATCCTATGTTTTCATCTCTATTCCCCTGATGTTCTTGGTTTAGTGATATGTCTGTTGTACACAGGAAGGCAGCTATATCTGAGATCATATTGGGTTTGCATTATTTTTCTCAAATGGAATGTGCTGTGCCCTGCCATGGTGGAAAAAGGAGTATATGTTACACAAGATTCTCACTGATGCAGGTTGAGGGGCTCCAGAATGTCTATTTTGAATGGAGAAAACTGGGATTAGTAACTCCCAGGTTGGTTTCTGGAGTCCAGTGGCTTTGAAGAGCCTTGGGAGCGATGACGCCTCTAATCCTTTGTCCAAGTCTTAATGAAAAAATGCAGCCCGATGGTGCAGGTGTGCACAGTCTCCTTAATCCCTTGATGCCAAGTGTATGCAAATTAGTGGCCTCACAGAACTGGGCTTTTTTCCATGGGGCCACTAATTTGCATAATTGTCTTTGTGCTGGCACTGCACCGCACAACGAGCTCCCAGCACAAAGACCAGGGTGTCAGTGAGAACCCCGGGACCCGTTCTAATGATCAGGATGGGAACTCTCAAAACCGAGTTGCATGATCACTGTGATCTGTGATAGCCTCTGACTGTGATCAGTCACTGTGAAGCCCACCCCTCTTGTTTTCTCTCTCTGAATGGAGGAGAGATACATTGTATCTATCTCTGTCCTTTTAGAGAGAAAAAAAAGTGTATTAAAATAAAAAATTAAAAAAAAAAAAAAAAAAAATATATATATATATATATATATATATATATATATAAATAATAATTAAAAGTAAAACAAATAAATAAATAAAAATACTTAGATCAAGGTTTGATCTAGGTCAGTGCCAGAGTTAGTGTTTGGGTCAAGGTCAGAGGCAAAGGTCAAGGGTCATGGTCAGTATTTTTTTTTTGCTTCATGATTAAATTAGTAATAGCGTCAGTTAGTGGCAGGATAAAAAAAAAAAGCAAAATGCACACTATTGTTTCTGGGCTGTACTACAGGTATAAACAGCAACTAACATACACATATCTGGTATCGCTGCAAATGTCAGGAGCAGGAGAAATTATTTTGGGTTGGGTGGTAGGTTATGGCAGTAGCAAGAAATATACAGCTACATTTAAAAAAATTTTTTTTACTATGTTGGTTCAGGTTTCTTTTGATAATAAAAATATATTAAGAAGAGATATCCATTACCATTTACCACCAAATGAAAGCCCACTTTGTCCTGAAAAAAACAAGGTATAATCCACCTGGATGTACATAGTAGTTCTGATGAAATGTATGGTTTTATCTAACACATGTCAAAGTTGCAAAATTGTGCTTAGGGTTTAAGATTTATTTTACCCTTAGGCGTGAAGGGGTTAATTAAGGGGCTGGCTGTGATTCAGGGCTCTTCCCCCCTGGAGACAAACTTCTGCATTAGCTTCATATATGCGTGAAAGACACTAGGAGATTGGACAGACGGCCAGACCTAACCAGGATGTCAGCTGCGATTTATTGAAAAGATGGTGTGTCTTTAGGCAGGAGCCTGTACAGCCCAGGCAAGCATTTTTGGTTGCAAAGCTGACTGAGACAAAGAGGCAAGTCTGTGCAGAGACAGGTTCAAGGACTGCAAATTCAGTAAAGCCAGGAGGCTGGAAAACATATGTTCTGGTGCTGAAAAACCCTGTGAGGGTAATCCTTTGAGTTATTTTGAACTTCTCTCCTAAATAAAAGTGGACCAAAAGCCATGAAAATGTACTTATTTTACTGGTATGAATGTGATGAAAAGCACTACACTGAAACCCCCACAAAATCACACTGTCCAAATTGACATTAGGAATAGCACAGTGCAGGGGCGGACTGACCATTTGGAAACTCGAGCACTGCCCGAGGGCCCGGGGTCAGTAGGAGGCCCCATGAGATGCTCCTGGTACCTTTTTCATAGGCTTTTTTGAGTTTGGGCAAGGACACAGGGGCCCCATGATCCCCTATTGCCCGGGGGCCCCATGAGTTGTCAGTCCGCCCCTGGCACAGTGTTAAAATCAACTGGTTTTGAGCTGTTACTTTGTATTGTTCTCATAAATGTTTTTAAATATCAGGTTAGATGTAATATATGTAGCAACACTGCTTCAAAATAATACAATACTAAATAAATATAGCAATACAAATCAAGTTGGTTGTTTGTTAATACCTTTGTTAGTAAAATATTTTGGATCAAACTGATACCCTTCTGAAACACATGCAATTTTGACCAGAATGAGCATCCATGTCCAATTAATCCACACTAAACAATCTGGATGTCTAGTGCTTTAACTAAATGTATGGATCATGTAAGGTAAATTAGAAGTGACCACAATAAACCCACAAATTGACTCCTGGAACTTTTTTTAATAAAGAGCAAGTGTGGTGGTTGTATTGAAGAGAAGCTAATTTAATACCTAACATCCATTTATACAGTATGAGAGAAAAGCTCTAGTTTTTCTACTTCCATGTAAATGATTGGGTGTTTGAAGTAAACAAACACTGACTTCTCTACACTTTACAACTCACAACAATTAGGATACTGCCTACCATTTTTTACTTTTTAATATCTGGTTTTCCTGACAAGACACCATTGAGAGTTGTTTGTGGCTACATTATTTCCAGTTAGAGCTTGCAGCAGTAATAGTGAAATGTATTCAAATCTTTAATTCTGCTTAGCAGAATTTATTCTGTACAGCATTTCCTTTATATATGTGTGGTTTTATTTATTCATTTTTCTCCGTTTTATTGCTGATTCTTAAGCCAGAAATCTTCACTACTACTTGTTTATTCAATCTAAATGCAAAAGAACATTGTTACAAGAAGGCTTATATCTATTCCTTCCTACTGAGTTCTCACTTTCAGTTGATAATATTCTGTACATTTGCTGAAGTTTTATCTCTAGCTCTTTGTTATTTCAACAAACACCCAAAAAACTACGCTGAAGTTTCCAACAGCCATGAGTGTCATTTCTGTAATATTTACTAAGATTTCTTTTGTCAGCTTTTCTCAGAATGCCAACAGAACAGAATAGCAGAATCTCATTGATCATCTCAATAGACTTACAGAAGCTTACTGTATATGGAGAGCCGTTAATTACTTGTCAGCCAGTTTATATTTAGAATTGTAGTCCATAGCACAAGCCTCAGTTTGCCATGGTACTTAATTAACTATGTATCTGCATCTATTTTGCGCATACATCTGGACATTTATTCTACATAGAGAAACACTCGGGAAAAGTAGAATTAAGCTGTTCAGATTAGTGCTGCAGCATGCATCTTCATTTAGACAAGGCCTCGTAGTAACATTTTTCAAAAAGGGGCACTTAGTCTACATGCCCACAACTGCTCTTTGTTAAATGTTGGGTGTAGGACTCAGTGCAGAGTCAGATTTATACTTCCTACCCCCTAGGTCGGCCGTATTATTTGGCCCTGCTGAACTGGTTGAATTTCAATCCATCTATGGCAAACAGGATCAGAAACGATAACCACACAAAGCATACCAAGGAAGGGTGGGGTAAAAATATACCTAAGACTAAAAGATTAGACCAATAGCAAGGCAACTAAAGTTGTAAAAGTGAGTTGTAAGTCATTCACAAGTGACTCTTATATTTTGACCAGCATTGACAAATAAAAGGTTCACTATAAATCTTATCTCCACTTCTAATTAAAATTAGGAATAAATGTTTTGGAATTCTAAACAAGGTTCTCAGTTTGGAGTCTTTAAACTTGTTAATCTCACCGCTACAAGATAAATTCATTTTGAAAGCTAGTAGCCAATTTCATGTATAAAATATGGGTAAACTGTATCTAAGTATTTTGAACTGTTTTTTATTAATTTTTAGACCATCCTATTTGCAATCTTAGTGTTAACAAGCTGATCACTTCCCTTATTACTAAAGCAAAATCCCGATAACACAGTGCTGAAAATCAGAAATATCTTTAGTATAAAGGAATAGTTTGTAGAAATGAATTTATAGAATTCTATATCCAGTGTAAAAATAATATATTGGCCTCTGAAGGAAAAGCTCTCTACCTATTTTGCAAAAATAGCTTGTCTTTGCCACTTGAATAATAAACTAAAACCTAATTTTTGATACTTAAGGATAGTTTTCTTTACCGATATCCCTTGTTGGAAATATTATTTATTATCATACAGGATTTACAATATATAGTGCCAACAGTTTGTGCAATTACCCTTTAACAACAGCAGGTTATTACAATTGTGTCTTCATCACTTTGCTAATTTATTCCTAATGTCTGAATGCATGATTGATTATGTATTTTTTAATTATATTTTATTACAATATTTTATCATTATTTTTTTTATAACATTGTTTTGATAATTCTTTATTCTAAATAAGTAATGATTTTAACAGTTGATTTTTAATTTTACTGTGCAACTTTATGGGTTTGTTATCGTTTTTTACACATGTGTGTACATACTTTTTTTCCCCCACAAAGATAGTAAAATGAATAAAAAAATTACGTAAGTAATCTGTTTTGGTGAGGTGGATCACCAGCATGGCAAGTTTTTCTGGTCATCAAATGGAGAACCACAAAATTGACTTCACTGAAGTACCAATCACATGTACAGTGTTGTGAAAAAGCTCCTCTCCTAATTTTGTTTTTGACATATTTTTCACACTTAAATGATCATCAAACAAATGTTGATATTATACAAGGATAACCCGAGTAGATACATATGCAGTTTTCAAATAATGTTTTAATTTATGAATGCAGTTTTTAAGTTGTGATTTCATTTATGAATGATAAAAAGTTGTCCAAACCTGCTTGGCCCTATGTGAAAAAGTAATTGCCCCCTAAACTTGATAACTGGTTGTGCCACCCTTGTCGGCAACAACTGCAATCAAGTGTTTGCGATAACTGGCAATGAATCTTTCACCCAGCTGTGGAAGAATTTTGGCCCACTCTTCTTTCCAGAATT
Organism: Staurois parvus; assembly: GCF_062004578.1. NCBI lineage: Eukaryota > Metazoa > Chordata > Amphibia > Anura > Ranidae > Staurois > Staurois parvus. The sequence continues at coordinate 2,429,683 of NW_028317887.1, forward strand.
GTTTTAATGCAGACACATTGGAGGGTTTTTAAGCATGAACGGCCTGTTTAATGTCATGCCACAGCATCTATATCATATTTAGGTCTGGATTTAGCATTTAAGGATAAGTTCACCTTTTGGACAAAAATAATAAATACACACTTTTATTGCAGGTAACAAAATGTGCATTCATTATTTTTGTCTAAAGGAGCCTGTAAAGCATTGCACCAGCGATCAGTAGATTGCTGATGCCATGCAAGTCTCCTGCAGACCTGTCAGAATATCTGCTTGCCGTGGAGGATGTATGGCCAAGCAGATATTCTGACAGGAAGCTTCAATGAACTACCCATGGTGATCCACAGCGCCGTGGTAGTTCATTGAAAACTACAAACCAACAGCTTCTAAGTCTGCCGTGACTTGTAGGCACTCATTCACAGAGCTCTGTGAATGAGTGACGTGGCCATGTGGGCGAAGCCAGGCACGGCCACGCTGTTTTCAAATCTGACAGATAGTACAGGGAGACTTCTCCCCGTACTGTCTGTCAGAAGGAGGGGGGGCTGTGGGCACAGCTATGGCTATGGGAACATGTTAACATGTTCCAGCTTAAAAATGGGTGGAACATGTAACATGTTCCAAATGTCAACTTATCCTTTAAAGTTACTAGGCCACTCCAAAACCTTATTGTTTTTTTTTTCTGAGCCATTCAGAGGTGGACTTGCTGAGAGCAGAATTTATGGTTCCATCAGTTATGGCAAATTGTCCGGGTCCTGAAGCAGCAAAGAAGCCCCAGACCATCACACTACCACCACCATGTTTGACTGTTGGTATGATGTTCTTTTTATGAAATACTGAGTGAGTTTTATACCAGATGTAAGGGTGAACACACCTTCCATAAAGTTCAACTTTTGTCTCATCAGTCCACAGAATATTTGCCCAAAAGTCAAGATGTTTTTTGGCAAGTGTAAGACAAGCCTTTGTGTTCTTTTTTGGTCAGCAGTGGCTTTTGCCTCAGAACTCTCCCATGGATGCAATTTTTGCACAGTCTCATTGTTGAATCATGAACACTAACCTTAACTGAGGCAACTGAGGCCTGCAGTTCTTTAGATGTTGTTCTGGTGTCTTTTATGACCTCGTGGATGAGTTGTTGTGCTCTTGAGTCATTTTGGTAGGCTGGCCACTCCTGGGAAGGTTCACCAATTTTCCAAGTTTTCCCCATTTGTGGATAATGTCTTAGAGTCCCAAAGCCTTAGAGATGGCTTTGTAAACTTTTCCAGACTGATACATGTCAATTACTTTGTTTCTCATCTGTTCTTAAATTTCTTTAAATTGAGGCATAATGTGTTGCTTTTTGAGATCAGTAAGTGTGATTCACTTTGTCAGACAGCTGTTATTTAAGTGATTTCCTAATTCAACAGGTCTGCCAGTAATCAGGTCTGGATGCGGCAAGTGAAATTTAACTCAGCTTTTCAAAAAATGTGGTTGAACACAGTTCATTCATGACTTAGCAAGGAAGGGGGGCGGCAATTACTTTTTCACATAGGGCCAGGACCAGGACAGCTTTTTTTCTTCATAAATGAAATCATCATTTACAAACTGAATTTTGAATTTTTGTATTTACGGGGGTGATCTTTGTGTAATGTTAAAATTTGTTTGAGGATCTGAATCAAATATGCAAAAAAAAAATCAGGAATAGGTCAAATACTTTTACACAGCACTGTAGAGAGGCTCAATGATGGGCATCCTAAGACAGTAAAGACAATTTAATGTTTTAATGTGTTTAGAATTCATTGAGTAAGGTACTTACTTCTGGACCTTTTGAAAGAAAAAAGGGAAAGAAAAAAAATACATATATTTTAATATATACTTTGAATCACAGTCTTGCTTACGGCAGGTGAAGATTCCTCAGCAAAATGTGGCAGCTGCTTAGATCAATTTTTTACCTAGCATATATATGGGCGGCACAGTGGCTTAGTGGTTAGCTTAGTGGTTAGCATGTCTGCCGTGCAGTAAATGGGTCATGGGTTCAATTCCCAACCATGGCGCCTCCTGCATGGAGTTTGCATGTTCTCCCTGTTCTCTGGGTTTCCTCTGGGTACTCTGGTTTCCTCCCACACTCCAAAGACATGCTGGTAGGTTAACTGGCTCCTGTCTAAATTATCCTAGTTTCATCCCTGGCCATGCAGGATCTCCTGAATGGTAGGGGTTGGGGAAAGACCTGGCAACCTACCCTGTAAAAATAATTGCAAAGAGAATTCATTCAAGAGGTCGCTTGCGAGTGAAAGTCCATGCAATCACCAAGGGTCGGATACGACTGAATGGATATATGTATATATATACACATAGTATGTACACTATATTGCCAAAAGTATTGGGACACCCCTCCAAATCATTGGATTCAAGTGTTCCAATCATCTCCATGGCCACAGGTGTATAAAATAAAGTACCTAGGCATGCAGACTGCTTCTACAAACATTTGTGAAAGAATGGGTTGCTCTCAGGAGCTCAGTGAATTCAAGCTTGATACCGTGATAGGTTGCCACCTGTGCAATATGTCCATCTGTGAAATGTCTTTGCTACTAAATATTCTATAGTTAACTGTTAGCAGTATTATAACAAAGTGGAAACAACTGGGAACAACAGCAACTCAGCCACGAAGTGGTATGCCACGTAAAATGACAGAGAGGGGTCAGCGCATGCTGAAGCGCAAAGTGCGCAGAAGTCACCAACTGTCTGCAGAGTCAATAGCTACAGATCTACAAACTTCGTCTTGCAAACTTAGTTGTGGAATAGCACAACAGTGTGTAGAGAGCTTCATGGAATGGGTTTCCTAGGCTGAGCAGCTGCATCCAAGCCTTACATCACCAAGTGCAGTGCAAAGTGTTGAATGCAGTGGTGTAAAGCACACTGCCACTGGACTCTAGAGTAGTATAGACGTGTTCTCTGGAGTGATGAATCATGCTTCTCTGGCAATTCGATGGATGTGCTTGGGTTTGGCAGTTGTCAGGAGAACGATACTTACCTGACTGCATTGTGCCAAGTATAAAGTTTGGTGGAGAGGGGATTATGGTGTGGGATTTCAGGGGATGGGCTTGGCCCCTTAGTTCCAGTGAAGCGAACTCTTAAGGTGTCAGCATACCAAGACATTTTGGACAATTTCACGCACTCAACTTTGTGGGAACAGTTTGGGGATGGCCTCTTCCTGTTCCAACATAACTGTACACCAGTGCACAAAGCAAGGTCCATAAAGACATGGATGAGCGAGTTTGGGGTGGAGGAACTTGACTGGCCTGCACAGAGTCCTGACCTCAACCCCATAGAACACCTTTGGGATGAGTTAGAGCAGAGACTGTGAGCCAGGCCTTCTCATCTGACATCAGTGCCTGACCTCACAAATGCGATTTTGGAAGAATGGTCAAACAGTCAAACATTCCAAACATTCCCACAGACACACTCAAAAACCTTGTGGACAGCCTTCCCAGAGGAGTTGAAGCTGTTATAGCTGCAAAGGGTGGGCCAACTCAATATTGAACCCTACGGACTAAGACTGGGATGCTGTTAAAGTTCATGTGCGTGCAAAGGCAGGCATCCCAATACTTTTGGCAAAATAGTATATATATATATAAATATATATATATATATATATATATATATAAAATAAAATGACAGCAGGCATACTTTGGAAGTACCCTCCTTCTTCCTAAAGGCATGGAGACACTAGACGAAACAACTGAAGACCTTTAGTGTGAACCTACGGTTTGTCTCCCAATCAGAAACATTATTCACACAGGTGTAATGTTCAGACTTAAGAAATTAGCCATCGTAAGTGCGTTTGGCAACTGGGATTTACAAATGAGTTACAAACATAAGGTACTAATGTCAAAAGTGAAAATAAAATCAAAGAAATTATGTATGAGCAAAAAAATCATTGCCTTCACCTTTGCAGTTGTCTATGCTATTATTTCTCTCTGATTTCTACTTAATCTGACACCACCATGTGAAAATTATATTTACCCAGAAGTCATTTCTCCCTGTGGAGTGTCTTATTTGCATACATTTCCCTGGGAGCATCACTTAAGATACATCTATTCTGAAACTTGGATGAGTTCACAATAATAGACTGAAGATATCATCTTCTTATTTTGGTATCATAACAGTTATGTGCATGGATTCAAGTAAGATACACTTTTCTAGACAATAAAACTCAGGGGATTCTCAAAGCAAGGGCGAGGAAGGAGTCTTAAGATCAATGACATTGCTATAAACAGGGCACAGTAAAAGAATAAAAGGCTTGTAATATTTTTGCTTTAATCAAAAATTCAATCATAATAATGTTCTTTTACATGACAAAGGAAAGCATGCAGCTTTTTACATAATGACATACTCATTTTGTGAATTTTGTAAAAGTCATGGCTGAAGGTTTTTCTCTGCAAACCAGTGAAACATGTATTGTGAATATAAAATAGAGGTGACACTTGCATCTCTGCAAACTTGCTAAAGAAGAATTGTATCACCACTGTTTAAGGGGAGCAGTATATACTAAATTGTACATGATACTTTTCCCCACTTTTCCCACTTCTGCTAGTTCCTGTATACAGCAATGAGCTTTACAGTTGGTGAAAGAACTGGCTAGGTCAAGACTACTACTGCTAAAAATGTTGATCTTGCAGGTGTAGACACTGACAGATCAACTGATCTAACATTTGTAATGTCTATTGAAGCAATTTTTGTAATTTCATGTAATAAAAGTGTATGCATAGCTCTTTTTTATAGTGTTATTCATGTTTTTATTGTTGTTAGGAGAAGATGCTATTGCCAATAGTTATTTCAGCTGAGGCTAGAGTCCAACTCTGAAAATTGAAGGGTACATTTTCCTTTTAAGCAGTTCTCCATGGATTTACCATATCACTATATGTATCTTTTGTAGATGCATTTCAGGGGGCTCTGAGGGCCCCCTTCATCAGGGCTTAGAATTATAGGGAAGAAAGAAAATGGCTCTGGCAACTCAAACCAGCTAAACATCTAGCAGCTTTTTTTTATTATTACATGGTTTGCTGTAGTAGGTCTTTTGTCTCTGGAAAGATAGTGGTCAAAGGTAATGTCAATCTTTATGTATGCCAATGTGCAGATTTCTTTTTTCTAAAGTAAGACAACTTATGCGACTGTAGCTAGCAGTCCCTCCTTCCTGGCTGTCTAATTGGCAAGAGAAATCAGCCTAACTCAAGTTTTCAGCTCCACCCTTTACTTAGTCTGCCTCAAAAAATAAATGTACATACCTATATATACCTTTATTTAAGGCAAATTCCAATCAATCACATAACGAGCATGGCTCTTCCACCTCTTTTACAGCATGCTGGAAAACAATGCTCATGTTGTGATGTGTGAGTAACATTCTAATATAAGCCCGGACTGCAGGAAAAACTGGGCTTACAAAAATTGTATGAATGACGCTGGGAAAATGTATTCCACCCCAGTGCACCTATGCACATTGTGTTAATGCACACCTTACTGCAACGCAGTGGTGAACATGGCCTAAGAATTTCAGAAATCTGAATATGTGCATATATATGGTGCAGCATCACTGAGATCTAGTGAGTAGCATAATACTTTGAGTAAACCCTCTAAAAAAATTAGAACAGTTGTCTGACCTTTAATTTAGGCTGATGTTACCTTTAGTGTCAATGTTGCATAATTTTTTAATTCTTTTACTTTTCTTGGCCATCCGCCCTAGCAAGGCTTGGTTGCACATGTTTAATCCGGTAAACTTTGATTACAGTAATGTTATCTTGTCTGTGCTAAAGACTATTTTAACTAAGCCATAAAATAGTGTCTAATGAACAGCAGATTTCCAGCTAATTTGTTCTAATAAGGATCCTTAAAGGTCATGTAATACATTTTCTTATATAGTAAATTAAATTAACTAGAAAACGGACACTGCTGAAGACTGCCAATGCATGCTAATCATTTCTATTAGGTTAGATACTGTACACTGTAGGAACATCTTGAGGATGGCAGGATAATAACAAAATCCGTGTAAATCTATTCTGTTCAATATAAAAGGTTTGCATTTAAGGGATTGTAAGCAGTTGCTGCTCATTAATATTTGTTAGAAACATTCAAAATACTATCACCTAAAAAACAGTGACAGGAAATTTTAAGATTTGAGCGACAGTTGTAAATTAACATATTTACAGCCTATATGAATGAATCATTTGTGATAGAATTAGATCTCTAAAAAAAACAAGAGATATCTTCTATTACAATTTACTAAAACCAAAGGGTGCAAAATCTGGTGCAGCTGTGCATGATAGCTAAATTCAGCTTGTTCAATTAAGCTTTGACAAAAACACATGGAAGTTGATTGGTTTCTATGCAAAGCTGCACCAGATTTTGCACTCTCCAATTTTAGTAAATCCACCTCAAGTCTTCCTTTTACCTGTGTTTTTGATGCTGCTCTAAATCAAAGCTGCTTGTAGGTTCTTTTCAACACTGTTCTCGAGATGTGGTAGGAGCTCATGAAGGGTTCTAGACACCCTTTAGAATCCCTTCTAAAAATTGTCAATGACTGCTCCTAATTTATGAACCTGTTAGAGACAGAAACTTGAATCTGACACTGAACTGTCCATACTGGCCATTCCTTCATTAGTGTGCTCCCTCTGGCTCTTGACATTGCACCTCTCACACTGACAAGTGCATACACAAGGAGTTTTTTTAGTGAAGTGGGTAAATCTTGATGGGGAACTGAGAGACTAGTGCCCTATCAAATCATCCTTGGTGGTGAGTGACAGTGAAAGACAGTGGGGGATCCATAGCCACTATTCAGTCTAATATCGTCTTTCAAATCCGCCCACATTGTATCTGCTCTCAATTAAAGGTAAGGCAGACCTGATGGGGGACTAGCCCCACTCAGTGACTCAAATCAGTTCTCAAAAATGGGCAATGCCAAACTGCGGTAATGCTATAACCATCTCCAGCCCCTGAATTTACATTCAGTATTAAGACAGGAGCATTGTGTCAGAAAACATACATGGCATCTTCCCATCCCAGACATGTACCATATGCCAGCTTAAAGCTGGTTACCGCCAGTTTCCTAATCTGCAAACTGGTGGTAATTCTGTTATAGCAATAGCTTCTTAATGTAGAGGTATTTAGAACTACCTGAATTTGGCACATGTGTCAGTAATGTTATCAAAACTGGCCCAAATTCTTGCCTGAATTAGGTGCAGGTAGTTCTAAAGGAAATCACCAGAAAAGTGTCATTACAATTTACTGAATTTCCTTGAGTCTATCTCTAAAAAAATGATCAACATGAATAACTGCACTTTACTGAAAATCTTGCAACCTTGAGCTTTCAGTGGGCTTTTTCTCCTCAGGGGCAAATGGAGTGTTGGGAGAGCAGAGGACTAAAGAAGCTCTGAGCAAGGGTATATCCTTTGAAATGTGTCATCTCTTGCATTGTATTGTGAAGAGTCACATAGGTCTTTTACTTTGCTATCCAGGCCTTTGAAGTGCCAAGAAACACTGTAATAGGATCAACTACATACTTGTATATTCACAGCTTATGCAAGTTTTTTTATGATCGTTTATTAATAAATGAAGTTTCTGGCAATGCACTAGCCAATACACTAGGCCATTGTGCCCTTCTTGATGTTTCAATTCCTACTGTGTGCCAGTTTTTGGCCATTCTCATTGGCTAGAGCTTCCTGGGTCGATGTTCATATTTAGGCTTGGTTCATCTCAGAATGAGGCTTGGTTTTACCATATATATATGGTATAACCTCATAAACAAATGAGAACGAGATCTCAAGTTGCAAAAATTCTTCCGTTACTTCTCATTTGTTTTTGGATGTTTTATATGGGTGGAATTATGGGAGCCCACCATCAACAAGATCCTCAGCAGATAAGATTTGCAATATAACAGAAGTTACCTGTTAAAAAAATATACACTGCTCCAAAAAATTAAAGGAACCCTTTGAAAACACATCAGATCACAATGGGGAAAACTATCATGGATATCTATACTGGAAAAATATCATACTGGATATGGACTGGGTAATGTGTTAGGAACATAAGGATGCCCCATCGTTTGATGGAAATGAACATTATCAACCTACAGTGGTCTGAATGAAAAGAGACCCCGAAAATCAAAGTAAAAAAATGATGCAGCAGGCTAGTCCATGTTGCTGAAATTTCATTGCAGCAACTCAAAATGGTACTTAGTAGTTTGTATGGCCACCACATGCTTGTATACATGCCTGATAACATCCGCGCATGGTGCTAATGAGACAACGGATGGTATCCTGGGGTATATCCTCCCAATTCTGGACCAGGGCATCACTGAGCTCCTGGACAGTCTGAGGTGCAACCTGGCAGTGTCAGATGAACCAAAACATGATATCCCAGAGGTATTCTATTGGATTTAGGTCAGGTGAGCGTGGGGGCCATTCAATGGTATCAATTTCTTCATCCTCCAGGAACTGCGTGCATACTCTCACCACATGAGGCCAGGCATTGTGCACCAGGACCCGCTGCACCAGCGTAGGGTCTGACAATGGGTCCAAGGATTTCATCCCAATACCTAATGGCAGTCAGGGTGCCATTGTCTAGCCTGTAGAGGTCTGTGCCTCCCTCCATGGATATGCCTCCCCAGACCATCACTGACCCACCACCAAAATGGTCATGCTGAACTATGTTACAGGCAGAATAACATTCTCCTTGGCTTCTCCAGACCATTTCACGTCTGTCACATGTGCTCAGGGTGAACCTGCTCTCATCTGTGCAAAACACAGGGCGCCAGTGGCGGACCTGCAGATTTTGGTGTTCAATGGCAAATGCCAATCGAGCTCTATGGTGCCGGGCAGTGAGCACAGGGTCCACTAGAGAATGTCAGGCCCTAAGGCTATTCTCATGAAGTCTGTTTCTGATTGTTTGGTCAGAGACATTCACACCAGTGGCCTGCTGGAGGTCATTTTGTAGGGTTCTGGCAGTGCTGTCTGTCTCCTGGAATCATGACCTTGAGACTGTGCTGGGAGACACAGCAAACCTTTTGGCAATGGTACGTATTGATGTGTTATCCTAGAGGAGTTGGGCTGCCTGTGCAACCTCTGTAGGGTCCAAGTATCGCCTCATACTACCAGTATGTGACACTGACCCTAGCCAAATGCAAAACTAGTGATAACAGTCAGAAAAGATGAGTAGGGAAAAAAATGTCAGTGGCCTCTACCTGTAAAACCATTCCTGTTTTGGGGGTCGTCTCATTGTTTCCCATCCAGTGCACCTGTTGTTAATTTCGTTAACACCAAAGCAGCTGAAACTGATCAACAACCCCCTCTGCTACTTAACTGACCAGATCATTACCCCAGGAGTTTTATTGGCTTGAAGCTATATTCTGATTAAAAAGTATATATAGATACAGTGAGGGAAATAAGTATTTGATCCCCTGCTGATTTTGAATGTTTGCCCATTCACAAAGAAATGATCAGTCTAAAAATCGAATGGTAGGTGTATTGTAACACTGACAGACAGAATAGCAACAAAAAATTCAAAAATGCATGTCTAACAAATTATGCACTGATTTGCATGTTCATGAGGGCAATAAGTATTTGATCCCCTTCACAACACATGACTTAGTACTTGGTGGCAAATCCCTTGTTGGCAATCACAGAGGTCAGAAGTTTCTTGTAGTTTGCCACCAGGTTTGCACACATCTCACGAGTGATTTTGGCCCACTCCTCTTGGCAGATCCTCTCCAAGTCCTTAAGGTTTGGTGGCAGACGTTTGGCAACTCGAACTTTCAGCTCCCTCCACAGATTTTCAATTGGATTAAGGTCTGGAGACTGGCTAGGCCACTCCAGGTCCTTAATGTGCTCCTTCTTGAGCCACTCCTTTGTTGCCTTGGCCATGTGCTTTGGGTCATTGTCATGATGGAACACCCATCCATGACCCCTGTCCATCGTCTCTTTGATGCGGTGCAGTTGTCCTGTCCCCTTAGCAGAATAACACCCCCAATGCAGAATGTTTCCACCTCCATGTTTGACAGTTGGGATGGTGTTCTTGGGGTCATAGGTAGCATTCCTCCTCTAAACACGGTGAGTTGAGTTGATGCCAAAGAGCTCGAATTTGGTCTCATCTGACCTCAACACTTTCAACCAGTCCTCCTCTGCATCATTCAGATGTTCAGTGGCAAACTTCAGATGGGTTTGGACATGTGCTTTCTTGAGCAGAGGGACCTTGCGGGCACTGCATGATTTCCATCCTTGTCTGCGTAGTGTGTTACCAATTGTTTTCTTGGTGACTGTGGTCCCAGCTGCCTAGAGATCATTGACAAGATGCTCACGTGTAGTTCTGGGATGATTCCTCACTGTTCTCATGATCATTGGCACTCCACGAGGTGAGATCTTGCATGGTGCAGCAGACCTAGGGAGACTGACAGTTGTTTTGTGTTTCTTCCATTTGCAAATGACTGCACCAACTGTTGTCACCTTCTAACCAAGCTGCTTGGCGATAGTTTGGTAGCACAGTCCAGCCTTGTGTAGGTCTACAATCTTGTCCCTGGCATCCTTGGACAGCTCTTTGGTCTTTGCCATGGTGGAGAGTTTGGAATCTGATTGTTTGATTGTTCCTGTGGACAGGTGTCTTTTATACAGGTAACAAAAGTAGATTAGAAGCACTCCCTTTAAGAGCCTGCTTCTAATCTCAGCTTGTTACTAGAGATGAGCGAATAGAACCAGGCGAACTGGAATTCGATACGAATTTCAGGAAATATTCGATTTGCGTCGAATCCGAAATTTTGCCTACTTCGGATGCGCGAATCGAATATTTCCCGATCAGCCGGCAAAAGTGTCCCTGCAGTGAGCTCCGCTATTTCTGACAGTTCTCTGACAGAAGGAACACATGTAAAGCGGTTGAAACATTGTATCTATTAGTTTCCATTTAGGATACAGATGTTTCAACCGCTGTACATGTGAAGCAGCTGTCAGAGAACTGTCAGAAATAGAGGAACTCTGCACATACACTTTTTGCCGGTTTGGAATTCTTATTTTCATCCTACTTCTTCTTCTTCTTCTACTTCTTCATCCTCATCCTCATCCTCAGAAGAAGAAGAAGAGGATGAGGATGAGGATGAAGAAGAAGTAGGATGAAAATAAGAATAATTCCAAGCCGGCAAAAAGTGTATGTGCAGAGTTCCTCTATTCTGCAGATACACTTAGAGGAGCTCTGCAGATACACTTAGAGGAGCTCTGCACATACACTTTTTGCCGGCTTGGAATTAATCTTATTTTCATCCTACTTCTTCTTCTTCTTCTTCTTCATCCTCATCCTCATCCTCAGAAGAAGAAGAAGAGGACGAGGATGAGGATGAAGAAGAAGAAGTAGGATGAAAATAAGAATAATTCCAAGCCGGCAAAAAGTGTATGTGCAGAGTTCCTCTATTCTGCAGATACACTTAGAGGAGCTCTGCAGATACACTTAGAGGAGCTCTGCACATACACTTTTTGCCGGCTTGGAATTAATCTTATTTTCATCCTACTTCTTCTTCATCCTCATCCTCATCCTCAGAAGAAGAAGAAGAGGATGAGGATGAGGATGAAGAAGAAGAAGTAGGATGAAAATAAGAATAATTCCAAGCCGGCAAAAAGTGTATGTGCAGAGTTCCTCTATTCTGCAGATACACTTAGAGGAGCTCTGCAGATACACTTAGAGGAGCTCTGCACATACACTTTTTGCCGGCTTGGAATTAATCTTATTTTCATCCTACTTCTTCTTCTTCTTCTTCTTCATCCTCATCCTCATCCTCAGAAGAAGAAGAAGAGGACGAGGATGAGGATGAAGAAGAAGAAGAAGAAGTAGGATGAAAATAAGAATAATTCCAAGCCGGAAAAAAGTGTATGTGCAGAGTTCCTCTATTCTGCAGATACACTTAGAGGAGCTCTGCAGATACACTTAGAGGAGCTCTGCACATACACTTTTTGCCGGCTTGGAATTAATCTTATTTTCATCCTACTTCTTCTTCTTCTTCTTCATCCTCATCCTCATCCTCAGAAGAAGAAGAAGAGGACGAGGATGAGGATGAAGAAGAAGTAGGATGAAAATAAGAATAATTCCAAGCCGGCAAAAAGTGTATGTGCAGAGTTCCTCTATTCTGCAGATACACTTAGAGGAGCTCTGCAGATACACTTAGAGAAGCTCTGCACATACACTTTTTGCCGGCTTGGAATTAATCTTATTTTCATCCTACTTCTTCTTCTTCTTCTTCATCCTCATCCTCATCCTCAGAAGAAGAAGAAGAAGAGGACGAGGATGAGGATGAAGAAGAAGAAGAAGAAGAAGTAGGATGAAAATAAGAATAATTCCAAGCCGGCAAAAAGTGTATGTGCAGAGCTCCTGTAAGTGTATCTGCAGAGCTCCTCTAAGTGTATCTGCAGAATAGAGGAACTCTGCACATACACTTTTTGCCGGCTTGGAATTATTCTTATTTTCATCCTACTTCTTCTTCTTCTTCTTCTTCTTCATCCTCATCCTCATCCTCTTCTTCTTCTTCTGAGGATGAGGATGAGGATGAAGAAGAAGAAGAAGAAGTAGGATGAAAATAAGATTAATTCCAAGCCGGCAAAAAGTGTATGTGCAGAGCTCCTCTAAGTGTATCTGCAGAGCTCCTCTAAGTGTATCTGCAGAATAGAGGAACTCTGCATATACACTTTTTGCCGGAAACCACTGTATGGAGGGAATGTCCCAGAACTGTCAGAAATAGTCTATTTCTGACAGTTCTGGGACATTCCCTCCATACAGCGGTTGAAACATTGTATCTATTTGTTTCCATAAATGGATCCATTTATGGAAACAAATAGATGCAATGTTTCAACCTCTGTATGGAGTGAATGTCCCAGAACTGTCAGAAATAGTCTATTTCTGACAGTTCTGGGACATTCACTCCATACAGCGGTTGAAACATTGTATCTATTTGTTTCCATAAATGGATCCATTTATGGAAACAAATAGATACAATGTTTCAACCGCTGTATGGAGTGAATGTCCCAGAACTGTCAGAAATCGTCTATTTCTGACAGTTCTATGACATTCCCTCCATACAGCGGTTGAAACCGCTGTATGGAGTGAATGTCCCAGAACTGTCAGAAATAATCTATTTCTGACAGTTCTGGGACACTCACTCCATACAGCGGTTGAAACATTGTATCTATTTGTTTCCATAAATGGATCCATTTATGGAAACAAATAGATACAATGTTTCAACCGCTGTATGGAGTGAATGTCCCAGAACTGTCAGAAATAGTCTATTTCTGACAGTTCTATGACATTCCCTCCATACAGCGGTTGAAACTGCTGTATGGAGTGAATGTCCCAGAACTGTCAGAAATAGACAGAAACTGTCACAGAACTGTCCTTCTTCTCATCCTTCTCCTTCTTCTCATCCTTCTTCTCATCCTTCTTCTCATCCTTCTCCTTCTTCTCATCCTTCTCCTTCTTCTCATCCTTCTCCTTCTTCTCATCCTTCTTCTCATCCTTCTCCTTCTTCTCATCCTTCTCCTTCTCCTTCTTCTCATCCTTCTCCTTCTTCTCATCCTTCTTCTTCTCCTTCTTCTCATCCTTCTTCTCATCCTTCTCCTTCTCCATCTTCTCATCCTTCTCCTTCTTCTCATCCTTCTCCTTCTGCTTCTCCTTCTTCTCATCCTTCTCCTTCTTCTCATCCTTCTCCTTCTTCTCATCCTTCTCCTTCTCCTTCTTCTCATCCTTCTCCTTCTCCTTCTTCTCATCCTTCTCCTTCTGCTTCTCCTTCTTCTTCTCCTTCTTCTCATCCTTCTCCTTCTTCTCATCCTTCACCTTCTTCTCATCCTTCTCCTTCTTCTCATCCTTCTCCTTCTTCTCATCCTTCTTCTCATCCTTCTCCTTCTTCTCATCCTTCTTCTCATCCTTCTTCTCATCCTTCTCCTTCTTCTCATCCTTCTCCTTCTCCTTCTTCTCATCCTTCTCCTTCTTCTCATCCTTCTCCTTCTCCTTCTTCTCATCCTTCTCCTTCTTCTCATCCTTCTCCTTCTCCTTCTTCTCATCCTTCTCCTTCTCCTTCTTCTCATCCTTCTCCTTCTCCATCTTCTCATCCTTCTCCTTCTTCTCATCCTTCTCCTTCTCCTTCTCCTTCTTCTCATCCTTCTCCTTCTCCTTCTTCTCATCCTTCTCCTTCTTCTCATCCTTCTCCTTCTTCTCATCCTTCTCCTTCTCCTTCTTCTCATCCTTCTCCTTCTTCTCATCCTTCTTCTCATCCTTCTCCTTCTTCTCATCCTTCTTCTCATCCTTCTCCTTCTTCTCATCCTTCTCCTTCTTCTCATCCTTCTCCTTTTTCTCATCCTTCTCCTTCTCCTTCTTCTCATCCTTCTCCTTCTCCATCTTCTCATCCTTCTCCTTCTCCATCTTCTCATCCTTCTCCTTCTCCTTCTCCTTCTTCTCATCCTTCTCCTTCTCCTTCTTCTCATCCTTCTCCTTCTTCTCATCCTTCTCCTTCTTCTCATCCTTCTCCTTCTTCTCATCCTTCTTCTCATCCTTCTCCTTCTTCTCATCCTTCTTCTCATCCTTCTCCTTCTTCTCATCCTTCTCCTTCTTCTCATCCTTCTCCTTCTTCTCATCCTTCTCCTTCTCCTTCTTCTCATCCTTCTCCTTCTCCATCTTCTCATCCTTCTCCTTCTCCTTCTTCTCATCCTTCTCCTTCTCCTTCTTCTCATCCTTCTCCTTCTCCTTCTCCTTCTTCTCATCCTTCTCCTTCTCCTTCTTCTCATCCTTCTCCTGCTTCTCATCCTTCTCCTTCTCCTTCTTCTCATCCTTCTCCTTCTCCTTCTTCTCATCCTTCTCCTTCTCCTTCCTCATCTCCAAGGGCATTTAAATTAAAGGTACAGTGTTCTGCACTAATTTAAAGGCTCTCTGAAGCCTAGAAACCCTTTTTATAAGTCATCTCCGTAGCGAATAAATTCGCATCGAATCGAATTTCTTCCTGAAATTCGCCGAATCGAATTTTTGAATACTTCGCTCATCTCTACTTGTTACCTGTATGAAAGACACCTGGTAGCCAGAAATCCTGCTGAATGATAGGGGATCAAATACTTATTTCCCTCATGAACATGCAAATCAGTCATGCATTTCTTTTGAATTTTTTGTTGCTATTCTGTCTATCAGTGTTACAATACACCTACCATTCGATTTTTAGACTGATCATTTCTTTGTGAGTGGGCAAACATTCAAAATCAGCAGGGAATCAAATACTTATTTCCTTCACTATATATATAAATGCGATGGCGCGGGTAAATCTCCTATCCCCAGAAGATGTCTGCTTATAATTAAACGTGTTGGGTAGAGCCTCCCACATGACGTCATCACGTACAGAAAGTAAGCCTGAAGTTGATGCCACTGATGTGGATCTGATGACCATATTGATGAGTACACAATGTTTATGCTTTGTATGGTTTTATACCTAATAAAAAGTGTTTGGTGACGATTACACTATAAGAAGTGTTTGCTTATCTTTACATGATTCTACCTGCCTATACTACATTTGAAAAAAAAAAGACTCAAAACCAGGACTTACTATACTACATTTGCCTTTCATCTGAGGACAACAGTACTCGGATTGGTGTGGAGATTTGCCTTTAGGATTGATTTTCTTTGAGCAATTACTGACCACTCTGAATAAGGGAGTCTTTTTATGTGATAAGCCCGAATTTATTTTGCAAATTCTTTTTCTTTTTTTTCTTTTTTTTACTTACTGAAAATGTTCTTAGTCTGAAAAGGTAAAACCAAAGCAGCCACCACATCTAAAGGATGCTAAGCTTTAATAAATAACATTTTTGTTTTGGGGTTTAGATAGGTATTAAATAAGTTTTAAATACATTTTAAAATAGGCTAAATATTACCTCATCCTTTCCCACCATTAGTTTGTAGTATTTGTAGTATCATCACACAGCTATATGGAATAGATACTGTTCATAATGGTATCTTTATAGGTGCATGATGCTATTGTTTGTGTTTATGCAAGTCTTGTTTTCAGAAATATGTGACAACGGGAGCTTGCAAGCACTACACACATCCATCTGTCTTATGGCCGCTTGGCTCAATCACTATTATAGCCTGCAGATGGAGATAGCATGTGGAATCCACACAATATGAATGCATGGAAAACACTACTGTAGTAATTGCTGGCTTTGTCTACAGAGTACATCAACTGAGTACATCAACTCAGAAATTTGAATTATGTAATACATTTTGAGAGTCAATAAAGGCTTTGAGTACATTGCATTTGAAAAGCAAGGATCTGATTGTCCTTCTATTGTTTGTAAAGCTAGTTTGCATTGCTGATAGTTAGCATGGAGATTTGCCTTTGGGATTGATTTTCTTTGAGCAATTACTGACCACTCTGAATAAGGGAGTCTTACTAGTTAGCATGGCTGAAAAAAGTATTTTTTTTTTACATTTTAAATAATGATGACTGTCATTACCTAAAAAAAGAAAAAAATATACTTCTATATGTGTTTTTTTTATTATCCTTTAAATTGTACTGTAACTGTTGATACACCTCAAAGATAAAATAGGAGTTGTTTATTCAGACTTATGCTAGCCATACATTAGTTCAGTGGTCTCCAAACTGCGGCCTGGGGGCCGGATGCCACCCTTTGCTTGCCCTTGGGGCACTTCTCCCACAGATACAAGACACTATATCTCCCACTGATAACAACAATGGGGCATAATTCCTGCTACTGACATCAACAATGAGGCACTATTTCACCTATTGACACCAATGATGGGGAACTATTCCTTCCACTGACACCAATGATGGGGCACTATTTCTCCCAATGACGCCAATGGGGGCACTATTCCTCAAACTGTCACCAACAATGGGACCAGGGGCGGACTGACCATTTGGAAACTCAGGCACTGCCCGAGGGCCCGGGGTCAGTAGGGGGCCCCATGAGATGCCCCTGGTACCTTTTTCATAGGCTTTTTTGAGTTTGGGCAAGGACACAGGGGCCCCATGATCCCCTATTGCCCGGGGCCCCATGAGTTGTCAGTCCGCCCCTGGATGGGACACTATTCCTCCCACTATTAACAAGCATAGGACACTATTCCTCCCACTTACACCAGTGATGGGGCACTATTTATCTCACTGACATCAATGATGGGACAGTATTCCTCCCACTGACACCAATGATACGACACAATTCCTCCCACTGATACCAATGATGGGGTACTATTCCTTCCACTGGTACCAGTGATGGGACACTATTCCTCCCACTGACACCAATGATGGGGCACTATTCCTCCCACTGACACCAATGATGAGGCACTATTGTTCCCACTGACATCAACGATGGAGAACTATTGCTTACACTATTACCAAGCATAGAACACTATTCCTCCCACTGACACCAAACAACAGGGTGCTTTTCCTCCCCCTAATACCAAAGAATAATTGTTTACTCCCACTGACACCAGAACAATTTCTACTTTTGCTGGCCACAGTTCGGCCCCACTAAAGTCTGAAGGACAGTAAACTGACCCTTTGTTTAGAAAGTTTGGAGACCCCTGCATTAGTTGAAAAATCACTTGAATGTGTTTTTGAAACAACGAACACACGGTCATGAGAGAAAACAATATTTCCAACATGTATGGAATTATTTTTTTAACAATAAATCATTTAATGGACATAAATGAATCATTTTTTGCTTGTTTTGTCACATATGTGCAATACAAAAAGTTTGATTTTTAATCAAAGATTAAATTAGATTCTTATCTGAGCATGCAGCTTGGCTGGCCAGAAAAGACAGGGTTACCATGCAGTCCTCCCCTTCTGAACCATACCAAGCCACATGCCCTCAACATGGAGAGGTACCTTGCCAGAGAGGACTCCCCCTTGCCAAGCACCTTGCCCCTACAGTGATAAGACCAAGGGCCTCTTCCCCACAACCCTGGCCTGGTGGTTGTGGGAGTCTGCAGGCAGGGGCTTATCAGAATCTGGAAAACCACTTTAACAATAAGAATAACAAATGGGCCCAGCACTGAATTCATTCCATGATTGCCAGCATCCCGGAAGTAATATGCTCAAAGATGAATTCCCCAACAATTTGGGTTGGGACTTTAAGGGCAACCCAGAACAAATAATAGAAAAATTATCAATAAATCATTTTATTCAAAAAACATGTGAAAGAACATCGGATTAGTTTCACATACTTATTGTTACAGTGTTAGCATTGACTACTCCAACTTCTTTCCTCTTTTTGTCTGTTGTCCTTAAAGGGCAGACAAGGTAATGGTGCCATATTGTACTTTTTATAGGCCTGCACTGACCTCCTGCATTTTACAGTCCGCTGTCTGTGTCAGGCGATCCATGTGTGAGAGGATTGTACCCCTCTCCCCCCATGGGGATTCATTTTTCTCTCTCCCTTTCTGCTCCTGTGTGAGCCTTCGCTGTCATCTATTCTTGGGTGCACTGGGGTGCCACTGGTGAGCATTGTGGAACCAAAGTGTTTTCTGCTCTTCTCTGTACAACTGGATCATTCCAAAAGAAAATTAAATGGTATGTAGGCTGTATATGGATATATATAATTTTGTGTATATCTAATATTGTCATGTTTTGTGATTTTGATCTATATCCACCACATTTTGTAGAATGTTTTTGCCAGCCATCTTCTATTTCAGCATACCCCTGAAGAAAGACTTGTTCTGAAACACATCGGATTGCCTGCTGAAGCTTACTCCCCCTTACTGTCCTCTGAGTTGTAGGAGAAGCTGCAACACTACGTCTCAGCTTAAAGCAAGTTATATATATAGACCATTTATTTTCGATGCTGTATGTAGGTTTTTATATGAATGTTATGTGTTACACCATGATATTCTTTCACATGTCTTTTGAATAAAATTATTTATTGATAATTTTTCTATTGTTTGTTATGGGTTGCCCTTAAAGTCCCAACCCAATTTATTGGGGAATTCATCTTTGAGTATACCTTTAACAATAAAGGGCCCCAGAATGTGAATAAGCAAGAGAGTACATTGTACCCTACTCACTCACAAAAAAAGTGAAAACGAAATAAACATACTGTTTTTCACAAGTCATTTAAATTAAAAAACAAATGTCCTACACTGTACATATATCATCAATCACATCATCCAGCAATGTAGATCCAGGTCAATAACAATGTCCAATTACCCAAAAGAGAAAAAAAAACATCGACCCCTAACCCACATCTGTTTCTGTTGCTTCCTATGCGCCAATGCCGGTGGATGACAGTCGATATTAACAAGGGGGTGGGGTCTCCCAGGTAAAATCATTTTTGTTTTTCTTTTCTATGGAGTCCCCCCTAAAATTCATACTAGACCTCAAGGTCTGAGTTTGAATTATGGGGTAAATCCACATGCTGTTTTTTTCTACAGGGTTTCACCATTAGCATCTATAGCAGACCCATATCTAGCATAAGGGTTTCATATAAATGAATAGAATTCCCAGCCACTTTGCTGGCCATTTAAACACACTTTTTTCTTTGTAAAGGTCAGTGTTGCTGTAGTACGGTCTATCTATACTACAGGTGTACTGTTTTACACAAATGTTTAGGACATCCGCATGTTATTTACTGGAAAACTGCAATTTTAATGTTTTTTACAGGTTCAAAATGTTTTATTACAATGTTCAATAGAATGAAATTTTAATGATTCACTTTAAGCATTACTAAAATCGCTGCTACCTGCCAAACGTAATTTTTTAAAAATAGTTTTTGCTTTGGTACAGGTTTCCAAGGGCAGTACCCAGCCCCCCATGTCATTTGTTTGATTATCCCTTGCCTATTAATCTAGTAAATGGCCATTCCTTTTTTTAACATCTGATCCAATTGACTCTAATGGGATTTGGATTTGACACCCATACTATAATAATGTTTGCTGAATCTGCTTCGAACCCAGGGCGATGTTTACAGTGGGCAAAAGGGTCAACCTCCCAGGGCCCAGTCATTGTTGTGGGGCCCAAAGCAGTTGCCCTTGAGCCTGTGCTGCCCGCCAATAATTTTCCTGTGCAGCCAATCCCCTGCTAGCTCTCCCAGCCAGGTTAATACATGCAGCCTCACTGTGACAGAGGAGAAGCACAGCTGTGAGCTGCATGTGCTGGAGCCCGCTAGTCCAGCTTCTCCCTCTGTCAGGACAGCAGGACCGTAGTGACTGTGACAGGGAGTGAGGCAGAGCGGGTCTCTGTGTTCCCCCTCTTGCCCCCCCTTCTCGAGCCAGCAGTGCTTAGATCAAAGGGCTGTGTGTGCATATACTTTTCCTCACCCTTCTCCTGTCAACAGCGGGGGAGGAGATCAACAAAACAGCGACAGAATCGGAGCAGTTTGCAGAGGGGGGCACAATGAGTTGCAGGCAATCAGTGAACAGTAATAATGTGCAGTAACTTCTAGCAACCAATGGATGAAAGCTAATGATGTGCAGCAACTTCTAGCAACCAATGGGTGAGTGGTAATGATGTGCAGTAACCTCTAGCAACTAATGGATGACTGGTAATGATGTGCAGTAACCTCTAGCAACCAATGGATGAGTGGTAATAATGTGCAGTAACCTCTAGCAACCAATGGATGAGCGGTAATAATGTGCAGTAACATTTAGCAACCAATAGGTGAGCGGTAATGATGTGAGGTAACCCCTAGCAACCAATGAGTGGTCTGTAATGATGTGCAGTAACCTCTAGCAACCAATGGATGAGTGGTAATGATGTGAAGTAACCTTTAGCAACCAATGGGTGAGTGGTAATGATGTTCAGTAACATCTAGCAACCAATGGGTGAGCAGTAATGATGGGCAATAACCTCTAACAACCAATGCATGAACAGTAATAATGTACAGTAGCCTCTAGCAAACAATGGATGAGTGGTAATAATGTGCAGTAACCTCTAGCAACCAATGAGTGAGTGGTAATGTTGTGCAGTAACCTCTAGCAACCAATGAGTGAGAGGTAATGATGTGCAGTAACCTCTAGCAGCTAATGCATGAGCGGTAATGATGTGCAGTAACCTCCAACAACCGATCAGTAAGTGGTAAGGATGTGCAGTAACCTCTAGCAACCAATCAGTGAGTGGTAATGATGTGCAGTAACCTTTAGCATCCATTCAGTGAGTGGTAAGGATCTGCAGTAACCTCTAGCAACCAATCAGTGAGCTTAGACCAATCAGTGAGTGTGGTCCAGTTCTTTATGTTTACATTTTTAAAAGTCTATGTGTGTGCTGGTATGTTTTTAGGGATGTTGGGGTGGAGAGCAAAACTGCATGGGGGGAGGGCAAAAAAATGTGTGCCCAGGGTTCAATCGATGTATTAAAGGTGGTCCTGCATGAACCAAACCCAGGTATGATCAGCTCATCACAAATTTTTATTAGTCATGAATGTATGTAGTCTTGTTATCCATGGGAAAGATGCAATATCTTAGCTCTTTTAATGCATTATCAAGGATCCTTCCAGGCCTGACTTACTTCTGTGTTGTGATTATGTCTCCTGCATTTGCAGGATTATATGTATATACAAGAAAGCATCCCTTGAATTCTTTCTAGACTAGCTCAAAAATGGTGAAAAAAATTGCATGAATAAAGCAAGATTCATGCACATCTAAAGGGATGCATGTGGAGCCTTCTGTAGATTTATTTTCATATATTCATCCAGACACCTTATTCTATGGAAATCATGATTTTAGGCCTGCTGTCATTGAATGAACCAGGTAGAGGGAGCAGCATAACAGTTCATTTTTATTTCTATCACAAAGGTGCACTTATTCTTCAAGGTTTAATTCTGGCCATACAAGTCTACAGCAAAAGGCAGTGAACTGTAAATGAACTATGTTTGTCCTATTTTCTACTGTACTCTAAATCCAAGTGATTGGCACTTTTTCAGCAGTTGTGGAACAGTTTAAGTGCTCAATTAACTATAACCTGTGATAGGTGGGGAAATGGCTAAAGGTCTTCTTCACAGAGACAGAAGTATTTGATGAGCTACTCAGTCTGGCATGAAATTTGTAAACACTCCCAGACAGGCAAGGTAAATAAGGTTGCCCATCCTCTGTCTATCCATCATATTATTCATTTCCCTTAGGTCGTGCTGCAAAAGTACGGCAAGAACAAAAGCTGTAGTTTTCTGCCTAACCTCTAACCTTAATTATATCATTCCATAACACCCTTTTGGGTATTGAAATCTTGCAACTGACACTGTACAATACAGTCATACATACAGTATGCCTATGGAGGATACATTGTAAAAAGTAGGAAATAACATCTTAAATACTTTTTTTTTAATTATTTACTTCAATATACCTTTATTAAAGGATTTTATCCACAGGCTAATTTTTTGGTCTACTGAGGAGAAAGTTTTAGGTTATGCATGAGTAATGAAATATGAATTAATCATCCAAACCCTCCAAAAATTATAGCAATATTAGTATAATGTACTTAATCAGCTGTTTACAGGCTTCATTTGTACACAAGCTGACAGTCAAGCCAAGCATATGACACTGAGAGATCCGCTCTCCAAGAATAATCTACAGTGGTGGGTCAATGTCCCCATTTTTCTTACCACTGCTTTCTTGCCAACCTTATATCTGCCCAATACAGAAAAAAAAAACATCCGGACAGATAACTTCTGGTAGCACTGTTTATACAGTATAAAAGGTAACCACTTCAAGTCCGGACACTTTTACCCCCTTTGTATCCAGGCCAATTTTCAGCTTTCAGTGCTATCAAACTTTGAATGACCATTGTGCGGTCATGCAACACTGTACCCATATTAATTTTTTAGCATTTTTTTGAGACAGATAAAACTTTATGTTGGTGGTATTTATTCACCACTGGGATTTTCATTTTTTTTTATATATATATATAAATGAAAAAGTCCAAACATTTTTAAAAAAAAGTTTTTCTTATAAAATTTTGCAAATAAATAATATTTCTTCATAAATCTTGGCCAAAATGTATTCAGCTATCTTTTTAGTTAAAAAAAACCCTCAAATTAGTTTATAACCAAAAATTATAATTAAAAAAAAATGTTTTTACATTTTTATTTTATTTTTTATAATATTATTTATAGGTTTGTTTTTTTTTAACATACTGTCACCCTAGCAGTACCCTAGCACCACAGTGACATTGTACTACTTGTGGGGGGTGATGAAAATTTCTGTAAAAGCAATCGTTTCTCCTCTCTGGCTGCAATCTTGTAGACATTGAGAAATACTGTGCGAGCTGTGATTGGTCACAGCTTGCCACATGGTACAAGGCTGTTGTGAATAGCCTTGTACCATGTGACTTCTGTGATCATTCACAGATTTCACAAGTAGTAAGCACTGATGTCAGGAAGTGACATCTTGCTTACTACTATTCATGTGATCACGGATTGGCCAATCAGTAATCACATGATTGGGACCTCACACAGAGGTCCCGTACAGCAATCGGTGTTCCGGACATAGCGGGCACCAGACTACAGGACCGCACACTACTAGGGAGCGCGCACAGGCAGGGAAGCGGGAAGTATGTTTATAAATGGCCACCCACACCTGCAATGCTCCCGTCTGGCCATTTATTTACATGGGTCGGATGGGAAGTGGTTAAAGTAGAACCATAGGGAATCATATTTCTTTCATTTTGGATAGAGCAAGAGAAGGTTATAACCCCTGTCAGATTTTGTTTCGCCATCTGTGTCCCATTGCAGAGATTTCCCTTCACTTTCTGTCCCGTAGCCAAACAGGAAGTGAGAGGAAATCTCTGCAATTTAAGGGAATTCCTTAGGGACCCCCAGGTTACCAGAACAAGTTTCCCCATTGGAAGATATCTCCTCTATTAATTTTATGGGGTCAACCCAAAATTTGGGATTTTCTTTTGCTTTCATTTTCAATAATAATGGTAAACAGGACAAATAGAGAGGGTGAATCTCCCGAACGGGGGCACAGACAGCGATAGAAACTGACAAGTGTTCTAATCTCTCTTCACTCTATCCAAAACTAAAAAAAACATGTTTTGTCTTTAGTTATACTTTAAATTATGTAGACAGAAGAAAGTAGCAATCTGCTGATTATCAGACACAAGAATTTGAAAAAAAAACTGTATTCGCAACAGGATGATTTTTACTCTGGAGGCTTCTGATTACCAATGTGTGCTTATTTTATCAGGTACTTTCTCTCAAATAAAATGTATGCGCAAGGAAAAATCAAACACTGATGCGAAAATGCTATCTTTGTTTCTGGCGCATACTAATTTTTGTACTAAGATATCATTAACACTTCACAAAACAATAGTGCAGCGCTAAAATATATTAAAATGTATGTGCAATACAATAGTGCAATGCAAATATATCAAACTCTTATGTGTCACCACAAATTGAAAAAAAAAAAGAAATCCAAATGTGAAGCCGAAAACTGTGAATTCAGTGGTACTTTGATTATGAGGGAAATGATAGATATGGATGTCAAACGCCACCAAAACTTCTTAATGATGAACCACACAGCACCCCAGTGTACAACAAAGGGAGGCTTACCGGAATCATAGAACCCCCAATTAAGAGTGGTCAACCAGCACTTGTATATCCATCCAAAATATCCAGCTTTCCTCAAAACCACATGTCAAACGATGGTACTGCTGTGTTATATCAAATGAAAAGATGACAATCAGGCACTTCACATCATGTAAACAACTCTTATTCCAAAATCCAAGATGGCTGCAGTGGGATTACATATGCGTAGAGGCGTGTGTTCCGTCTCCTGCTGCAGCCATCTTGGATTTAGAAATACGAGTTGTTCATATGATATGAAGTGCCTGATTGTCATCTTTTCATTTGATCTGATATAACACAGCAGTACCATTGTTTGATATGTGGTTTTTAGGAAAGCTGGATATCTTGGATGGATATACAAGTGCTGGTTGACCATTCAAAATTGGGAATCCTATGATTCCGGTAAGCCTCCCTTAGTTGTACATCGAGGTGCTGTGTGGTTCATCATTAAGAAGTTTTGGTGGCGTTTGACATCCACATCTGTCATTTCCCTCATAATTGAAGTACCACTGAATTCACAGTTTTTGGCTTCACATTTGGATTTCTTTATTTTTTCAATTTGTGGTGACACATAAGAGTTTGATATATTTGCATTGCACTATTGTATTGCACATATGTTTTAATATATTTTAGCACTGCACTATTGTTTTGTGATGTTTATTATACTATGTATTATGGCAGCCTTTCTCAACCAGGGTGCCTTGAGGTTTCTTCAGGGGTGCCTTGGCAAAATGTCTAGAAATTGCCCAAAACTTGTATACAAGCCAGCAGGTGGGACAAGCATGCCTTTTAGTTACACAAAGGCACCGGTTTTCATTGTGCACTATTATGACCTACTAGCCACCGATGTCCTGACAACCAATGACATCATCAGTTGATAAGAAGGATGTCAGCTGCCTGCACAGCATCCTAGCTTGACCCTCCCCTGCCCCACTCCATCAGTGCTGGGTCACATTAGCTCAGTGATGGAGAAGAACTGAAGAATAAATCGCCTCTAATGTTGGGTGTTCTACATGTTTGGATGTTGCTGCGTTATATAAAACTATTAGAATATGTTTTCACATTTTAGAATGGGGTGCCCTTTTAAAATTAAAGGCAGTCTAGAGGCGCCCTATTTTAGAATGGGGTGCCTCAAGACTGTCCATAATTTTAAAGGGTGCCTCAGGACTGTCCATAATTTTAAAGGGTGCCTTGACTGAAAAAAGGTTAAGAAACATTGTATTATGGTATTGGCTAGCTGCTTTGTTTTTTGACATCCAATGGAGTCCTAATGCGTTTTTTTTGTTATCATTAACACTTAATATCACTCTCCGTGGTAATTAAATATTTTATATTTTGTCTCTTCAGTAAATAACCAGATTTGTTAAGATTATTAGGGTAATATAGTCAGAGTTATTGGGGTGAGCTCTGGGGAAATTCCCTTGCAAAGTGAATGGCTTATTTGCCTTTAGCAAATCAACTCAAATGACTGCCAAGAGATGACAAATGCTAGTGGAAGTTGGACTAATAGAAAGGCTTAGAGCTGGAAAATTGATGGTTTCAAACTGTAGTACTGTAGAAAAGTATTCAGACGTCCTTGGAAAGAAATAAAAAAAATAGTCAATACTCAAGGAAATAAAATCAAATTGCTCACTGAAACTATAACTAGGGTCGTATAACATCAAGAAAGGACTGATTGGAAAAGCTGAAGAAAATCCAAGACAAAGGAACGAGGCATGCTATAGCTTAAAAGCAACAGACAGGTTTATCAAAGAAATGAATGTACTAGTTTGTGCCTTAAGGGGTGGATTTACTAAAACCGGAGAGTGGGAAATCTGGAGCAGCTGTGCATGGTTGCCAATCAGCTTTTAACATCAGCTTGTTCAATTAGGCTTTGACAAAAAAACTAAAAGCTGATTGGTTTATCTGAAGAGCTGCACCAGATTTTTCACTCTCCAGTTTTAGTAAATCAACAGCTAAGTGTCACCAGCAAAAAAGTCTTAGCTCCTTGGAATCTCCTTTATGGAGACATTTTTATAATAGCCTCCTTTGTTTAGTTTATTTCAACACAGGAGAAATTATCTTCTAAAATTTTCATTTACATATGTTTACACACTATGGATGAGCTGAACTGTGCTGTGTTGGGTTCAAATGTTCCAACAAGTTTTGGATGCCAGTGCAAACCCCAATAACTAGTTCCCATCTGGACCAATTCTGACATTTCTCTCATACACAGAAAAAATAGCATTTGTTTGCTAGAAAATTAGAACCCCCAAATATTATATATTTTTTAGGCCAAGATCCTGGAGAATAAAATGGTTGTTGTTGGAAATAGTTTTGTCACATAATGTTTGTGCAGTGGTTTACCAAACGCAAAATATTTCAGGAAAAAATATACTTAAATGAGTTCCACTGAACACAAACACAATATAATACCCAATTTTGGTATAAGATAAAAGATGTTATATTTTTGGAAATTGGTCAGTCCTGATATTCTGACTGCGTACCTCATTTCCTGAGACCATAAATGCAAGGACAGTAAAAACCTTTTGTATAGTAGATTGCCCAAGTTATTTAGTAAGAGGCATAGTGATTTTTTTTAAATTGTATTTTTTGTCACTTTTTGTTTTTTAATTAAGAAATTAAGTATAATATGTTTATCTTACAAAGTTGTCATTTTAACAAGTTATTTCTCACATACTACATAGACATACTTGCAATTACATCCCAAAACACATTCCTCCTCCTGAGACATATAGAAGGGCCCACAATGCACCATGCATTTTCTTGGGACATAAACTACACATCTAATTTCCTTACTGTCTATCATATTTCTTGAGAACCTGAAGCTCCAGGACAGTAAAACACTTACAACATAATCACGTTTTTGAAAGCAAATACCTCAAAGTTTTTTCTAAGAAGCATGGCGAGTCTTTTGAAGACTATTTTTTTGCGACAAGTTTTTGCAAAATTTCGGAATGAAAATTATAACTATTTTTACAAAAATTGTCAATTACTAAGATATTTCTAAAACACAGTATTCTTAGAATTACACCCCAAAACACATTCTGCTAGTCCTCCTGAGACATATAAAGGGGCCAAAAATGCACTATGCATTTTCTTGGGGCATAAACTATGCATCTAATTTCCTTACTGTCTATCACATTTCTTGAGAACCTGAAGCGCCAGGACGGTAATAACACCTACAAAATGACTACATTTTTGAGTTTTTTTAAGAAGCATGGCAAGTCTTTTGAAGACTTCATTTTTTTGTGAGAAGTTTTTGCTAAATTTTGGAATGAAAATGAAAACTTTTTTTACACAAATTGTCAATTTCTAAATTATTTCTAAAACACAGCATATGCATTTTTAGAATTACACCCCAAAACACATTCTGCTACTCCTTCCAAGTATAGCAATACCATATGTGTGAGACTTTTTTACAGCCTAACCACATAGAGGGGTCAAAAATGCAAGGAGCACCTTAGGCTTTCTAGGGGCATAAACTAAACATCTAATTTCCTGACTACTTATCACATTTTTGGAGGCCCTGGAGCACATGGACAGAAGAGACACCCACAAAGTGACCACATTTTGAAAAGTATTTTTTTGAAAAGTTTTTTGAAGACTTAATTTTTTCTCCACAAGTTTTTGGAAAATGATGAAAATTAAAATGTATTTTTTTAAATAACAAACATGTCATACTTACCTACACTGTGCAGTGGTAGTGCACAGAGCAGCCTGATCCTCCTCTTCTTGAGTCCCCTGATGGCGCTCCTGGCCCATTACTCCTGCCAAGTATCCCCAGAACAAATAGCTTGCTATGAGGGCACCCAGCAGTTAGACAAACTTAAAAGGTCAAATTTAATGAAAAACGTTTGTAGACTGCCATTGGTAACTTTTTAAAAATGCTTGTTGCTTGACTGTCTATGACTTTCATACTTCATACTACATCATTGACCAGAAGAATTATGTACCTAGTGAATTTAGAGTAGGGGGCATTTGACCTGTATACTTGTTCCAGGGCAGTGACCCCAGAAGCTTTTGAACTATTGGAATAGGATGACAGTAGGCAAATAGCAGAGACATCAGCAATAGAAGTGTAGGTTTTCCTTTAGAAAACAAACATTGTGTAGCTATGCTGCAGTGCTTGCCTCTAGTTTATTAGATACCCATCAAAATGACAGGTTTACTATAATAAACATCCCAAAATTATGGAAAGGTTCTTAGCAATGCTGACAATGAAAACAATTTATACAAGAACATTGACAACCTACTGTATGTTGTCTTTCTGCGGTGTCATTCCCTGGGCACATTTTAGCCATCTGGTCAACCCTTATTAGTACATCTGAATGTAGTAAATTACATAAAATGCATCCAAATATTCCATGGAGGTCTGCACATCAAAACACTTCCTGACTGTATTTCTAAACAGATCATTAAGTGAAACTGTACCAAATAGCCAAGAGACACATCCAGGTCTCCAAGAAATTAAAAAAAAAAATAGAAGTGATAATATACATCTGTTTTAAGATACAAAATTTTTTTATATAAAAAGACTGTAAACATGTTATATACAGTATATGCTTGAATAACCAGCTTGTATTTATAAACTGCCAACATATCCAGCAAGACATAATAACTTCAAAAAAAGTTTATTCAATTTCACTGATCTATACATAGTTTGCAATGTTGTCAGCACTGTGCATTTAACTGTAGCATATTATTCTTTGTCATCAACAATCTAAATTAAGGTTTCCAGAGGTCCTCTGTAAGGTATTTAAAGGGTAAGTTCACCTTTTTAAGAAAAATGAAAAGATGAACTAACTCTAATTTATTATTATTTTATTATTATTCTACAGGATTTATATAGCGCTAACAGTTTGCGCAGCGCTTTACAAAATGAAGGTAGACATTACAGTTACAATACAATTTGGTACAACAGGAAACTGAAGGCCCTGCTCATTAGAACTTACAATCTATCTCAGCCACCCCTCCAGACCCCATTACACATGTCGGCCGTGATGGCCTTTGCTACTGCTGCAGCAGTCTGTACATCATACACTGAAATACAGAGTGCCAGAAATGACAAACTATCATAATAGCCACAATGGCATCCATTTAGTCACGTGAGCATGCTGACGAATGAGATGCCCATCTGAGGCTTCTTCTTCTGGTAAGATGCCCCAGAAGAAAGACGCATAAGTTAACATTTTGAAGCATGTTACATGTTACACCCATATTCAGGG
Organism: Staurois parvus; assembly: GCF_062004578.1. Taxonomy (NCBI): domain Eukaryota; kingdom Metazoa; phylum Chordata; class Amphibia; order Anura; family Ranidae; genus Staurois; species Staurois parvus. Next base: position 2,459,441 of record NW_028317887.1, read on the forward strand.
TCTAACATATAACATGTCATGAACGGACTGGCCACCGCACCCCCTGATCTACTTTGTGACAGCTAGCGGGGGATCTTCTTCTCCCTGCTAGCTGTCACAATTTTTTTTTAAATGTGGCTGTACAAAGCTCCACCTCCACCGCATCATTCATTCACAGTATTCTATGAATAGGAAAACTACACGTTACGACAGCCTTTGCGGCTGTCGGCTTGTAGTTCTCAATGAACTACCACGGTGCTCCAGAGTGCAGTAGTAGTTCTTGAAGCCTTTCTGTCAGTAAGTATCTGCTTGCCTGTGTGGGATACACAGTATGAGCAAGCAGATACACTGACAGGTCAGAAGGAGACCTGCATGGCACCAGCGATCAGCAGATGCTTTAGAGGCTCCAGAAACAAAAAATAATAAATGCACATTTTTTTACCTGCAAAAAAATGTGTAGTGGCCATTACTCTGGCAGCACAGGGCATCACAGCCCTTACGTATAGCATGGTCTGCAAGGATGACTATGACATTTGGAGTTAGTTCACCTTTTAATTTTTCATGAAAAAGTTACTCTTTAAAGGGTACAAGATGTCCAGTCATTAACCAGATCACCCCAAACCTCCTTCCTCTGGATCATGTTCTAGCATTATTTTTTTTCTTTGACCTTGTTCCTGTAGTGAGAACCAGTTTTTATCACTCACTGTGACATAATCAACAGGCTTAAAAAAGGGGGCAATTTCTAGAAGCTCAAATCTTACTGATGTAGCCAAGCCAGAACTACATCTCTCAAGACCCAGTGTGTAGGCAGGCTATTGGGAGTCACCACAGCAACATTGTTTTTTTTTCTGGGAAATAGATTAGTGTATGCATTTGGAGAGACACATAAAGGAAAACAGATATGTGGAGTTCAGTAGTCCAGCAGGCAGAATTGGGACTTCAATTCAAAGGTTGGGACTTCAATTCAAAGGTTGGGATTTCAATTCAGCAGATTCACTGTGTTGTCAATTCAATCAGAATGTTAGAAGCACAACGGATTTTGGACAACAGACAATTTTCTGTACTTACAGAATTTTTAAAGGTGAAAACATGAGGAATTGTGCAAGTATTGTACAAATGTATTGAACTTGTTTTTTCCTTTATATATATTTTACCATGTAATACATTTTAATAGGAATATCACCTGTTAAGGCTCCCATTTTTGGCCGTTTTGCAGTGACTTTCGCAGTACGTTTTGCATTTATCTGCATGCATTTTTTGATGCATTTTCAACGCATTTTGCGTTTTGTTCAGCTCTTTATTTTTGTTCAAGTGGAATTTTTTTTTGTTGCTGGGCAGAATAAAAATGCGAAATGCGCAAAAACTCACTACCGTGCATTTTAGCAGCTTCTCCATTGACCTCTATTGTAGCAAAACGTTGCTTTTTGTTTTTAAAAAAGTCCCTGACTCCTTCCAAAAACGTAGCAGCTCAAAAAAGCATAGATGTGAACATGTTCCATAGAAAACCATGTTGAATGGACTGTAGTGCGTTTCTGCAAAAAGCACTAAAAACCGCATTGGTGTGAACGAAGCCTTAGGAGGCAAAATAATTCTTCCACGTAAACACAGTTTCTTCTCTCATATGTGCCTGGAATGTCTCCATCAAGAAATGTTATTAATTGTTCTTTTACATAAACCAGCTAGCAATTCATGTTTACTATCCCTTTCAGAAAAAAAACCTTTCTTGTACGAGCTAATGAAAACATGATTTAGAAAACGATCCCAGCATATTAAGCAAAAATAAAAGCATGCCTGATACATCAATGTCACAATAATGTACTTGTTTGCAGAATGAAGTCCTGTTTAGTGAATTATTTTACAATACTACTAGTTCTTCAAGCGATAGCTTCTGATAGCTGCCAGCATTTAAATGACTATATCTTTTTTTAGATATGCATAACTCTGTTTTTCCTTAATGAGTTTTTGCAAAATCTATAGAAAAGTCATTGTTCAGTTGTTGATTGCATTCCTCTTTAGCTTTCTTTTTCTTTCAGGAGCAGAGAGAATCATATTACCATTTGTCTAATGTGTCTTTGCCCAGGGGAGGCAATATCAGTATCTTGCACTGCAGAATGTAAAAATTGGGATCATTTACGGCAAATGGTATTGCGCCAAAGCTGTGAGTGCAGATTTCTGAAAATTTGCTGCCAGTTCAGCAATAGGAGAGTTAGCAACATCGCATCTGTGAACAGATTACATAGGATAATTAATACTACTTTTGTGCCATAGTTTGTGAAAGTTCAACTTTTGTGAAAACTTTTTATTTCATTTTGGAAGTGACAACACAGTTGAGCGATGTCCACAATACTTTTTGTATTTGCAGCAAATTTTCAGGACAAGTTTTTTGGGATGTTCCAAATTTCTTTTTCCAAGCACTACTTATACACAAAGCTTTTGCATAATCTCTGAACGAAAAATGTATGGGGTAATAAAATCAGTCAATAATGAGAAGAGTAGGCTATGGAAAAATCAATCCACGTTTGCCTCCCAATTCTTTTATTATTCAGTCGATTTTAGAGTTGACTATAAATGAAGCAGAAACACATATCTTTATCAAGTTGTTAAGAAAGGAATACATCTTACATAGGCAAACTCAAAAGGATTTGATTGAATAAGTTTTTTATATACTGTACACCACACACTTAACAATCACATAAAAACATAAATGTTCAGAAATCCTAATTTCTTTTTTAATTTGTTCCTCATATATAGTTACATTTAAAAATAATTTCATACAATGTATTTTTGCTTACATTAATGAAAATTCTAATTTTCACATACTAAAAGACAGTACTGACAGTCTGCGTACCATAAAGTGGCTTCAAGGAACAGAGTTAAATGTTAAATGTCTATTGGTACAATGCTCTATTTCCCTTAAAAACAAAAGATTTTTTATAGTCAGATAGCAGAGAAGAAGACATTGTATTGTAAACAAGCATGGTGTCACCATGTGACAGTTGCACTAGTAATGGGACTTGACAAATGGGTTGTAGAACAATCCTTATCAGTGTCTAAATCATGACTTCAGTTTCCGTCTTACATATTTTGCATCTCTGGCTGTTGTCAGAGGTGCAAGTCTGAAAAGTTTTACAATGCAGCTGAAAGTGTGGAAAGGCAAAACAGGTCAGTTATTTCTCCCAGGATATCAGTACTACTGCACTTTGCAGTCTTTATAATCACCGTGGATGCCTGGATTATGTGGGTTTTTTTAATCACTTTTATATTGTTTTCAGAAAAGGATATTTTAATGGACCAACAGTACTAGGTAAGCAGCAATAACCAATAGCAAACACATTCTTTTTGCTGGACTTTTCCAAATTTAGTAAAGGTAAAATAAAAATCGTGGTAGTTGGTTATTGCAGATAATGGATCTGTATACTGCTTTAGTAACAACATCTACAAGAACATTCTCAAACGAAGAAGGTTTACAACAAGCAAGGTTAATCATCGATGTGTATAAATATGCCTAATTAGGAAATGATGGAGTCACTACAATTGTGGAATTGCCATATAAATACACATGGGTATGTTCAAAAAGTTTACAAATGGATTGCTATACAAATTGGGCAAAATGTGCTCAAATATACAAAACTGCTATTGTAAATGATACAAAAAGGATAGCGTGAACAAATAGTCTATTGAGTGACGTACAAATCTTCCACAAAGTATTTCATAATACCCCCTTTATTACATGTTTAAGGACTGAAGTCTGTTTTTTTTCTTTCCTATAGGATGTATACAATGTTTGGAGTGATACTAAAAATGGAGTGGTGCAATCAATTTATGTACCATAGATTTATAAGGTGTGACATTTAATTTACAGCAACATGAATGGCCAACCAATAACTGATGAACAATGATATTTTAGAACATCTTTTTCACATTAAGAAAGTTATTGATAATCATAAGGTTCTGAACTTCCTCTCTATTTATACAATATATGGAAATGGAAAATCAGCTGATGCAAGTCATCTACAGATCAAATACACCTGCAATGTATTCTGAATTCTCAGAAGAACATCAAATTGATGTCAAAAGCATGCTGCTTTTGCCATTAAAGCCTGTTGACCCTGGCCCTAAAAAAGTGCTGTTCTTGTATTGTGTAAGCTAAAAATAATACATGAGTATACAGCGATCTAATTATTCTATGATAAAACATAGGGTCTTGTGAGCTACTATGGTGTATAGACAATGTGAATAAAATATTGTGAATATGTGAAACCAATTAATGAATAATTGATAAGATATATACCAAGTGTTTTAAATAAAATAAAAATGCAATAAAATAAAATAAAAAATATAATATATAATTTGCTGGTCGCCTACACTATACACATACACATACTAGTGTGTCACAGTGAAATAAAAAATTAAGTGTCCACTAACAATAGTAGTGCAAAATGTAAATAATATAGTGTATAAACATACGTATATAAAAAAAGTTAACTCCATCCATCCGCCTCCAGGAAAAAGGTCCTGAGGAAGTGGCAAAACCCCCTACTGGGAAAATGGAAAATTTAATCCGTCCGTCAATCCATCCAGGGAATAGGGATATATCCATCTGTTCATCTCTGAGTCCAATTAAAGGAACACAAGCCTTTATGACCTCACTTAACAGTTTGGTCATATATGCCAGGTGAGAGCATAACTGGTGAAGGTGCACACATTTTAAGATTGGTGGACTGCATGATATTTACTTCGTATTACACCATTAGAAGATATACCAGAATCACGGATTATTTAAAGACACGCATGCAGCAGCAGCATGATCGCACTGTCATTTTTCAATTGATGTTGGACTAATTTATTTTACATAATTCAATATAACTATTTTTTATATATGTATGTTTATACACTCTTTAGCAGGGGTGAACTGATAACTCATGGGGCGCCCGGGCAATAGGGGATCATGGGGCCCCTGTGTCCTTGCCCAAACTCAAAAAAGCCTATGAAAAGGGTACCAGGGGCATCTCATGGGGCCCCCTACTGACCCGAGTTTCCAAATGGTCAGTCCGCCCCTGCTCTATAGTATTTCCATTTTGCACTACTATTGTTAGTGGAGCGCGACACTTAATTTTTGATTTCCATCAAATTATTCTGCCTTCTGCACTTGAAGACTGATAGCAGAAGAATTGCGGACCATTATGATGGCAGGTATCTTGCAATGTGCCTCTGAACTTGTTAGCAAGTTTTGACTAGTCAGTTTCCTAGCACAGCCTCCTCCCTTTTTAGACCAGTTTCCTCTGCTGCACTGCAGTTGGGCTGCAACATGGGTGTACCTGTGGTTTTTGTGACGTTAACCAGAGGTTTCACATAGACTTTCCATTAGGTTGCGCAATTTTTTGGCATTTTTTCCTGAAAGCGCACAAAAAAGTCCTGCATGCTGCATCTTTGGTGCATTTCCAAAAATGCATAACCTAAAAGAAAGTCTATTGTAGACCATGGGTTCACCGAAGGAAAATCACAGGTACACTCAAGTTGCAGCCAAACCCCAGTGCAGCAATGTGAAGCCAGCCTGAATGTCATAGTTCTCTCTTCTTTTGGGAGGGTCTAGTTACTGCTTGTTGCTGGACCAGCTTCCCCACGCCTCTGCTCACCACCCTACATAACCTTTTATGTCACTGTCAGGGGAGAAGTGAAAGGCAATGCTATAGTGTGCCACTTGTGTGACAGCTGCTGAGGTTGCTGAAATCACATCCAAGATGGTGGTGCCCAACAGCAGTTTCAGGACATTTGGATGTATAAACAATGGAGGCTTAAATAACATGCCCGAAATACATTAAGTCAATGGTCACACCAGTGCAATTTAAAATTGTGCGATTTATGTGTGATTTCAGCATGATTTCTGAAGATTTTATTGCAACTTGTGAAGATTTTCAACAATTTCTTGCAATTTACTTTACGAATTCCATTACATTCTATATATGTAAAATTGCAATAAACTACAGAAAAAGTAACAAAGAACTACTTTAGAAATCACCCAGCAGCAAATAGCACATGTTAAGACACTGACATTCACATTCATTAGATGTGATTTCAGGTGCGATTTCTATTTGTAAATCGCATCGGTATGACCGGGCACTCTATTCATATATAATTGTATGTGAAGATTGCTGTTGAAATATTGTATCAGCATGGTCCCTTTAAGGTCTCATAAACATGACTTTGACACTTGGACTCCCAGCATAGCTAATGTGTGCTAGACAGTTTCATATTTGAAACAATTATAAGTGGAATTTGGCTCCCTGTAGGAAAGTAAAAGCTGAAAATGTGGTATCCACATGTTCAGTCATGTCTGAAATTCCAAGTTTGTGCTCTATGGCTGTATCTCAGATGATAAACACATGCAGTACAATTAGTAAATTTTATTTACAGCAAACAGACTTATGTAATACTGTAGATTTTACCATTTAAAACAACATAGAAGAGTGACAGCAGAAAAAAAGACCAAGTGGTCCATCAATGTTCATGTTGACTGTCTAACTACCTTTGCTAGAAGTCTATTTCAAGCATCAAAACTACTCTTTTGGTAAAATGATACATTCTAAGCTTAGTGTTGAACTGTCCTCCTGCCAGTAATGCTTACTACATATAACATATGTGAACAGATAACTAAATCTACAAGAAATTCCATGCACTAGTGTAATGCAAGGCTGGACACAAAAACCAATAGCAAGTCACACATACAATACACAGGCACGTTTAGCCAGCACTTACACCATTATTCTAAGCATGCGAAACACACATTACCATGTGTACAGCTGCCCTGACATGCAGCATTCACTCAGCACCCCAAGAAATAGCAGAATCCAACTGCAATATTCCTGCACTGTCAAAACCTCCACTTTTATTATCACTCAACACACAGGTGGATATATCTGATGATCGTCACAATCTGCATAATAACACACACTAATAGTAATGTGAGTATCACAGCATGAAATAAATACATATTTTGACAGCATTACAGCATAGAATTAATACATTACCAAAGCTAAGGGAAGACGGGAAGGAAAAGACCTTATCGAGACCACAATGCACAGGAGATCATGGAGAAGCCTAGGTCACGATCGAGACCAATGAGTCCATGCAGCCTTGGCAAAAATCCCAGCGTCAGAGCATCCCCTTTCGCATGAGAGGGCTTCTGGTCTCATTCTGTCCAGGCCTATCTTAAATACCCTGGTTCGGTGTAATCTGGCAACTATCCTAAAAGGGGCGGGTGCCTGGCCCATCTCAGGAAGTGCCAAACGAAAGGTCCCATGAGGTAACATGAGTCACACCCAGTCACTTTACTGGACAAAAAACTGCTTATCTTATATCCCCAATCCTAATGAAACATCTATTACTACACAAACAACTTCTTATCTACTCTTAACTTAAAGATTTCTAACTTCTCAAACAAGTAGACATTTTTAAATGCACAAACAAGTTCTTAAACTGCCTAAACAACTCTTATCTATCTTAAGCAGTTCTAATGTCTTATGACTCTGTAAGTTTCCCTTAGCCTAGAAAATTACATCAATGTCATTTCTCGTGCTTCTGGCATATGCTTTATTGTAAAAATCCCAGAGGGAACAAAGGGTCTGAGGCCAACACATTTCATAGGCTTTACAACTAGGAATGTGTCTTTGGGAATATACAGTACTTCCTGAAGGCGATCTATTGTTCGAAACGCATTGAAGGCTTATGACGCAACTTTCGCTGACATCACTTCCGATATTTGGAATGCACTCTGGAATGCATCGGGCCATCTTAATTCCCATTCATAATACACAAAGCTGAATACACGTAGTGCCAGGAAAGGCACTTTTTTTGTGAATGGCATTCCTATTGTTTGACCCCATATTAAAGTTCTATACTGTTTTACACTATGGGATGTCTGGTTTTGTTTTAATTTATTCTGAAAATATGAAATACCGCTTGTGGAGGAGAGGGGTTTTATAACATTGATACAGTCCTAGTAGAAAGTTATTGGTTACTACCAGCTACCATGATTAAAAGGGCGAAGGAATATCAGCCATCAGGACCAGATTGCATACTGGGATAGTCCCAAAAAGCAAGTGTGACTTACCTGGAGATAGGTGGTCATGAAATGATGGTGAGTTTACATCTATGTGGAGCACCAGTGTGAACACAGTGAAGCACTTGTCTTTTCAGTATGGAGTATCACCGTTAAAGATACAGCACCGGAGCACCAATTATTCACATGTTGGGACTGAATATTAATATTGTAATTTTGCTTATTGTTATCACTTCAAAGATTGCACAATTTATGTAGTCAATTTAGGACCTTCGCGCAGTCCATTTTTGAAATATTTAAGATTTTGTGTTTAGTAATTCACAATTATGACTGCTGCTATATCGGTATCTTATATATAGTCAATTCTTTTACATATATGTAAATTTTTCTTTCACACCCCTTTTCTTTCAACATATTATGCCAAAATAAACCTTATCTCTAGAGGGTCACCTTTCAAGCTCTGTGACTGCTGCCATATTTACTTTTTTAATTGATGCTGATGGGCTAATATTCTGTTATGCACACCCCTTTCTGATGGCACACCCCTTCTGAAGACGTACGAGTGTACGAAACGCGTCTTGGAGGAGCCTGCGCGCCTTGATATCACGAAGGTCCGGCAGCCATCATTTTACACCAGCTGGTCAGTGCTCACAGCAGCTCTTTAGCTTTATCTATTGCTGCTGCTACTGTGATATAGCATTTTGGCACAAAGTACTTTACATGTATGAGGATATCCATTCACTTATTTGTTGATTTTATTATCCTTTATTAAATATTTTGTGAAAATACTACACTATGGGTATTTCCATCTTTGCTCTGCACTGTGCATTTAAATCCCCCAGAGCTCCCCCTGGTAACTATCCTACTATATTGAAGAGGCTCCACCCGTGTCCTTAAAGTGGACCTCCGGTTGAATATCCATCCTGACTATATCCATTCATCCTGGTCTGATTTCGATTCCATCCTGAGAAGGACCCCCTGGCAGACCTCCATTTATTTATATACTGAGCAATACCTTTGTGCATCTGGTGAGTGCGCATTTTATCCATATCTAGCCTCTCACTGAATTTCAGAAAGTGATGAATTTGGGAATATTGAAGTCACTTTGAGCTCTTTATATATTTATTACGGACTGTAATCTTATGCATGAATTATATGCTATATACCTACCAGGACTATTTACATATTAGCACCGCACTTATTTTCTTATAAATATTCTGTTATGCCTATGTAAATCCACACTGGCAAAAGAGCTTTATACCTGTCCCTCAAAATCTATTTGAAAACTCTTTAAATGCTTGTGGTAGAAGCTTTTCTTTTATAGTTGCTTAAAGAGGAGCTCCAGTCTCCCCCCAAAAAAGTAAAATTCAGCAGCACCAAATACTGCAGCTGCTGACTTTTAATATAAGGACACCTACCTGTCCAGGGATCCAGCAATGTCCTCACCCGAGCCAATTCTTCGGCTTCGGGTGCAGGCTCCAGCATCTTAGGTAAGGGAAACCAGCAGTGAAGCCTTCCAGTTTCACAGCCAGTTTCCTATTACACATGCTCGAGCTTTGTGAATGGTCCACAGTCTTCTCGGACCTCTGATGGTTCCTAGAAGGCTGTGGGAGGAAGGAGGAGGTCCTGAATGTCACCACAGCAATCTGATGGGAAGTGAGAGTGAGTACCTGTCAAAACCAGGTACCTGCTCCCTTCCACAAAAGTGCCAAATGTGGCAGTGGAGGGGGTGAAATTCCATTTTAAACTTCTGATTGTCGAACATTACATGTGGTATGGTTGGACCCTCTTTGAAGGCCAGTGATGTCTGTAATTCATCATGGCAGTCAAATATGTAGCCAGGTGCTTGGCTAAGAACTGAGAGTGAGAGAAACACTGGCTGCTCACTGTAGCTGCTGCCCTGCAGTGCTGAACTGGTTAACAGTTATATCAGGAAGAGGAGGGAGCTGCTGAGAAGGAAGAGTTCAATAGAGTAAGGCAGGACTGCATTGTGGGAAATGTAGTCCAGAGGAGAGACATTCTACTGTAACCAAAAGCTTTTGAACTACCTTCCACAGAGGGAGATTGCCAGGAGGAAGCGAAAGAGCTACATTTTCTCAAGTTGTACAAGACATAGCTTTCTCTTGCCATGGGGGAGCCTGGAGAGTGCACATCGCTGTCCAGTTTGCACCACCACTGTTGCATATCAGCAGCCTATGTGTGATTCGGAGTTCTGAATCCAGATGTGTCGACAACCAGAGTCAACTGGGCAGAGAGTGGACTAATTGCTGTGTGTGACCAGATGGTGAGCTGCAATATCACTGGAACTGGTGAGCTGCTGCTGTGGGGATTTACTATCTGCTGCTAGAGAAATTGACCCCTTTAAGAATTGGCCATACAGCCACTTAGTAGCCTTATTACTGCCTGCAGACCCGACTGGGACTATTCTTATGTGCACCAGCGGTACCACTGGGCCCAAACACTAGCCATCTGAAGAGTTAGGACTAAGGGCTGTCCCTTTGCTGTCCCTTCAGCACAGGTGCACCTCTCTACTCCACATAAACTGACAGAGGTGAACAGAGGGTCTCTGGGCAGCGCAGCTGCCCATAATTATCATCAACACTAGTGACCCTATTCACTTGACCCACCTCCAGAGAAGCCAGAGAGCTGCCAGCAGAAGTTTTCAGAGGCAAAGTCAGGACAGGACAGCTGCCCCTTTTGCCAGCCCTAGGTAGGACATGCAGCCCTGGCCCACAAGGCAAATGCCCAATAGCCTGTGTCAAACATATCACCCCAGCACACCAAAGTGAACAACAAAACTGGGATGGAACAGACTTTGCTTATACACATACTATATATACTTCCTATGTTATGTAAGGTCCCACAATGGGGCTTCAAAATACTTAAAGGTGGTACTTGATACCTTCTATATACCCTTCCCACTCAGATACTTCTTGGAGATGTCTGGCACTACCCTCCATATTTAGTGGGACTTTCAACCCATCCAATGCCTCTAGCACTTGGTCTTTAGCATATAAAGCATATCAAGAAAACAATGTGAATTCCTCAAAGTTCAGGCTCCTCAAAATGCTTTCACAATCACTTTCAGTAGCAAAGGGGTCCACTCCAAGATTTTTAATTTTCGCTGCAATTTCTACACTTTGGAAATTCCCTATGAATCGAGTGGTTGGAGATATATAATAATATAATGCATATGGAAAGGCTAGTGGCCAATGACTGAGATACCAGTGAAAACAATTTTAATGTCTGGTCAGCTTGTATGGTGTACACAGATTCACTAAATGGGACCAACTTTGACACTTAGGGGTTAATATACTAAAAGCAAATACACTGTTCACTTTGCAAGGGAATTTTCCCCAGAGCTAAGTGAATGTGGTAAATTTCCACTTTTCAAAGAATATCCAATAAAAATAATAAAAAAAAAATTTAAAAAATATTTTTGTTTGCATATGACAAGATCATGGAAGCCAGTAGAGCTATACACGATTCACTAAGCTCTGGTACAATTTCCTTTGCAAAGTGCAACTTCCCTTGAAAAGTGAAGGGTCTCTTTGCCTTAAGCAAATCACCCCTTAGACTGCCTTTGCCCTCAGTCACACGCATCAAAACTTTTTGGCCCCATATAGACTTTTGAGAGCTGAACGTACTACACTACATAAGGCATTCATGGACTACCACAGAGAGACACCTCCCTACTATCATCTAGCTTCTTATCTTAGTACCTAACTCTAAACACCCTACCTTTTTCCTTTCTTCCTCATCCCTCTCATTTCTGATTTGTCCTTTCCTCTTGTTGATATAGGAATGGAAAGCACTTTATCTTACCAAAATACACACCACTACATCTTTTTCCATGCAGTTGAATGGTATTAGCCTTTTTCTTTTGTTCAAAATGGTCACCTTTTGTTAAAGAATAATTCCAGGCATGGACCATTTCCAGTTTGGACCAATATAACTATGCATATACCATACCTGGCTAATTCCTCTAGAGCCGAAAATTACTGGAGTAGGCAACTCTACTCCAGTGATCTCCACTAGCTTCCAGGCCTTGGGCCGAATGACTGCCCTGCTGCATTCTGAACACAAGAGGTTGGCTGCTCAGCAGAGGCACTATTCAAAGAATGCTTTGCTTGCATTCAGAAAATGCAAAGCATTCTCTGAATGGCACCTGGAGTAGCAGTGTCAACTTTTCATCTTCCAGGAGCATCTGCCAGGTATGGTATATACATAGTTATATTGGTCCAAGCTTAAGCAATGTAACTATGTATAAAATATTCTTACCTGGAATTCTTCTTTAAGCATACGTTATATTGTTCCCATTGTTGATGTATGTTAATGACCTCAAAAACAATGCTATCAATGCCAAAGATGTAATTGAATCCGTGCTCCTTAAATAAAAGCCAATTTGATATAAAGCTCTAGTTCACCCTTAATAAAGCACAACAAAGAATTTAATTATAAACTATGATACATATCCTTCCCTTTGATTAGCATTTAGTAACTCAATGTAGTATTTGTTATATGGTTATTGATTGCTGTTCTACAGTTCCTTTGTGGTAGTCATAGCTTTACGTACTGCAATTAGAGCTTATGAATAAGTACAAATAGGAAATATACATTTTCAGTCAATGTCATCTTGATTATATACAGTATGTTATTTCCATACATCTGTTGTAATATAATAATAAATATGCACACAGTATATTTGTATGCTTCTATCACTCTTTATTTCTCTCTTTTGTGTCAAAACAAATTATACCATATTTGCTGATGCTTGGGAATAGAGTAGTAGATTCTTTCTACAAATCGACTTCGAAATAATCAATTATTTTACAGACTTTGAAAAAATGTACCATCCAAAGAGCATATTGCAGCAATCTATCGTAGTTAAACTACAGCAAATCCTGTAATGAATCAGCCTAGGGAACTCTTAACAAAATTGATCACGTGATGCTGCCATATTGTAACATCACCTCTATTGTTTGGATAGATCCTTCTGTCAAATCTTATTAAAGCATAACATATGTAGTATATCTTGCTGCATCCAGGTACAGGTGTGCGTAGAGATTAGAGATGAGCGAATTATTCAAAAATTCGATTCGGCTGATTCGCCGAATTTGCGGGAGAAATTCGATTTGATGCGAATTTATTCGCCGCGAATTTAACTTATTAAAAGGGTTTCTAGGCTTCAGAGAGCCTTTATATTAGTGCAGAACGCTGTACCTTTAATTTAAATGCCCTTGGAGTCTGCTGGGGAAGAGAAATAATACTGTCAGTCAGTATGACATGCAGATGAGTGCCGTCGATCTTAGAATCACCGCACACTTCACTCATTTGGGCAGTCACGGGGCACGACGAAGAAGAAGAAGAAGAAGAATGAAAAGAAGAAGAAGAAGAATGAAAAGAAGAATGAAAAGAAGAAGGAAAAGAAGAATGGAAAGAAGAAGAAGAAGAATGAAAAGAAGAAGAAGAAGAATGAAAAGAAGAATGAGAAGAAGAATGAAAAGAAGAATGAGAAGAATGAAAAGAAGAATGAAAAGAAGAAGAAGAAGAATGAAAAGAAGAAGAAGAAGAAGAATGAAAAGAAGAATGAAAAGAAGAAGAAGAAGAATGAAAAGAAGAATGAAAAGAAGAAGAAGAAGAATGAAAAGAAGAAGAAGAATGAAAAGAAGAATGAAAAGAAGAAGAAGAAGAATGAAAAGAAGAAGAAGAATGAAAAGAAGAATGAAAAGAAGAAGAAGAAGAATGAAAAGAAGAAGAATGAAAAGAAGAAGAAGAAGAATGAAAAGAAGAAGAAGAAGAATGAAAAGAAGAATGAAAAGAAGAAGAAGAAGAATGAAAAGAAGAAGAAGAATGAAAAGAAGAAGAAGAATGAAAAGAAGAATGAGAAGAAGAATGAAAAGAAGAATTAAAAGAAGAATGAGAAGAATGAAAAGAAGAATGAAAAGAAGAAGAAGAAGAATGAAAAGAAGAAGAAGAAGAATGAAAAGAAGAAGAAGAATGAAAAGAAGAATGAAAAGAAGAAGAGGAGGAATGAAAAGAAGAAGAAGAAGAAGAATGAAAAGAAGAATGAAAAGAAGAAGAAGAATGAAAAGAAGAAGAAGAAGAATGAAAAGAAGAAGAATGAAAAGAAGAATGAAAAGAAGAAGAAGAAGAATGAAAAGAAGAAGAAGAAGAATGAAAAGAAGAAGAAGAAGAAGAATGAAAAGAAGAAGAAGAATGAAAAGAAGAAGAATTCCAGTACAGCAAAAAGTGTATCTGCAGAGAGCTCCGCTATTTCTGACAGTTCTCTGACAGTTCCTTCACATTTACAGCGGTTGAAACATTGTATCTATTTATTTCCGAATAAAAACATCTGTATCCTAAATGGAAACAAATAGATACAATGTTTCAACCGCTGTAAATGAACTGTCAGAACTGTCAGAGAACTGTCAGAAATAGCGAGCTCTCTGCAGTGACACTTTTGCCGGCTGATCGGGGAAAATTCGATTCGTGCATCCGAAGTTTGCTAAAATTCGGATTCGATGCGAATCAAATTTTTCCTAATATTCGAAACGAATTCCACTTCGCCAAGTTCGATTCGCTCATCTCTAGTAGAGATATGTGATGAGATTTTATAAAGCTCATTTAACTTCAGAGCTTTCTTCACATATGGAAAATTTACTTGTAGAATATTGGTTGGCTACCAGGAATATCTGTTTTCTTACACCTTTTTTTTTTTGCAGTACTGAAATTAGCGATACTTAAAGGCCAACGTTTTACAAAAATGTAGTCTTCCTTTCTTGAAAAACACTTTGATGTAAAAGGTTATTTACTTCTGATTTACAGTTGTTGCCACCCTTTTAGATTGATGGACACAAATGTTAAATGATATTAGAACAACAGTTTTCATACCCATATTTTCAGTGAAAAAATATGTTCAAATTAGTTTTAATGAACACAAATGCAATATAATACCCAACTTTTTGGCAAATATAAAATATGAGATTACCTTGAGTTAATAGATATGAAATATGTCAAGCCTCAAAATTGTGTGTGTCTGTGAAACAGCAACCATTTACAGTACTCAAATCTGTCCACAGGCAATGCTTTAAAAGCCCTAGAAGTAGTGCTCTCACTCATACGTAGATGTACTCAACATTCTCTTTTTAAGTTTATGTGTATGTGTGAGCAGGTGTTTTAAAATCAGGGTATATTTTTTAGTCTGTGTGAATGTTATAGAGTCTACAAACTATGGTATACAGTATATACCTGTATTTGAGAAATTATCAATCTTGATGTACTGATTGCTCCGTATCTTGAGGTCCTAAAATGCCAGGATAGTATGAAAACCCCCAAAATGACCCATTTTGGAAATTAGACAGACAAAGGTATTTGGTAAGAGGCATGGTGAGTTTGTAACTTTTGTCACAATTTGATGGAAAATTAAGAAATTAAATAAAATGTGTTTTTTTTTACAATGTTGTCATTTTAGTTAACTTATTTATCACACATAACATAGGCAAACTTACTAATTTACCCCAAAACACATTATGCTACTCCTCCTGAGTATGGGAATACAACATGTGTGAGACTTTTTCACAACCTAGATGCATAGAGGGCCCCAAAATCCAAGGAGAACATTTGGGCTTTTAAGGAGGATAAATTGCACATTTAATTTTCTGACTGGTTCTGAAAAGTGCCAGTACAAGAGAAATGCCAATTAAATTACCACATTTGGAAATAAAACACCCCAAGGTATTTTCTAAAAGGCATTGTGAGTCTTTTGAAAATGTAAATTTTTTTATATTTTTATACATACAGTTGTCAATTAATAAGATATTCCTGACAAGCAACATGTGCATACCCTCAAAACACATTTTTCTACTCCACTCCAGTATGGGAATACCACATGTGTGAGACATTTTCACAGCCTAGCCACGTAGAGGGGCCCAAAATCCAAGGAGCACCCGCAGGCTTTCTAGGAGCATACATTACACATTTAATTTCCTGATTAACTATCACACTTTTGGTGGCCCTGGAGAACAAAGACAGTGGGAACACTCAAAAAATGACCACAAAGCATACACCCCAAGGTATCTTCTAAGAGGCATGGTGGGTCTTTTGAAGGCTAGTCTTTGAAAAATGCATAAAAAAAATAAAAATGCACTATTTTTTACACAAAGTTGTCAATTTAATACTATATTATTCACACACAGCAAGGGAATTTCAGCCCAAAATGCATTGTTACTCCTCATGAGTATGGCAATACCACATGTGTGACGCTTTTTCACTATTTGAACTAGTTTTATACTGGACATTGAATCTTGTGTATTTAAAAAAAACATCAACCAATTCTATCAAAAACTGTGCAGTGTAGAGGTTGCCTCTGTACAAGTAGTCAGGGAATATAGCTTATTGTAGCACCACCTATAACAGTTCCTGTGCCTATAATCCGAGCAAGTCCAGCCTACTAGAACAGATTTTCTGCCCCTAGGAATGCCATGTTCACTGGCCAGGAAGTACAGGAGGCCAGAGAAAGGAAGAAGAGTGTCTGTGTTTTCAGGAGTGTAGTTGTCCACAGGGAATATGGTTAGCAAACAAGCATTTGTTTGGTTCAAGCAGCAGTTAGAAACGTGGTCAATAAACAGTCCAGGGTCAATACTGGCAACAAGCAGAGGCATCACTTGAATGGACTCCCATGCCCCAGGGACACACAGGGAAGAAGTCCCTGCACTTCTTTGGAAACAGCAGCCCGCACAGGAACCTCGGTTCCCAGTACGGTTGTGATTTCCAGTGCAGGTGGCGTGCCATTAGAATTAATGACACCCACTCGCGGGTCCCTCATTGTTCTGTGTGGGTGGCGCTGCTGCAGGTATTTTTGCGTGGGTCTCGCAGCCACACCACTTGCACATATGTAAAGCTAGCCTTAGGGCTCATTCACATGTAAGGTTGTGGGTGGTAAGACCTCACAGTTGAGCCACAGGTTTACCCTCTCAACTACTACCCCCTTTAGCTGCAGAGGCAGTGCCCAGGGCTGTACACATGCTATGGCTGCAATGCTTTGCTTCACAGCCGTGGCAGGATTATATCCTATGTCACTTCAAGTGAATAGAATCACTTATGTGGGGTCCAAGGAGTTAAAGTATGAGGTAAGGAGGCAATACAACGCTGCCTTACAGCATGTTAAAATCCCTCTGAAAAGCAATCTGAACATGGAATGCTCTCCAGAGAGCATGGAGGTAATTGAGTGGCTGTAGATTACTAACACAGGAAAGCTGACAGTCAGCTGTTGAAATGTAAACAAACTCCCAGCTGCTATAGCATGTGCATATGCTGCTGCTTTATGAATAGACAAGGGGGAACTGTCCTCCAGTCATAAAATGCTTTTCATTGTGGGAACCAATAGTACAGCTTCTATCAATGAGACAAGGAGAAAGAGCGGATATAGTTGGCACTTTTGGTGAGTGCCTGCGACACGTCCATCCACTCATTTTAACCCCTACAGCTCTGGAAGATCAAAGCTGCGGGGATATCTGGAGGGCAGAGGGCTGTAGATTGCAAGCAACACAGCAGCCACCAGCTCAAGGGACACTTTTTATTTATTGTAAGAACTGTCCCTTGTGTTGTTTTTTTTTTTTCAAATCACTTAGCTTTAATACATTTTATTGGTGATATAAACATATGATTATATGGATGAAAAAAATATTCTGAAGTTCAGATTAGTTTGCCATTATTGTTCATATGGTCAGGACTACTTCTAACATTTGCAAATATTTAGGTCACAAAGTGAGTTTATGCCCTTGCACATTGTCGCAAATATAAAATATCCACGCCTCTATCAGAAATTGAACTGTTCAGTCCAGAACAGCACAGATATTACAGATGTAACAAGCAGAACGCAGATGCATCTGTGTTAATAAATGTCCCTGTGCCACTATTTTGAACTCTGGAATTTAATTTCTTCACAATGCTAGTAGATACAGAGGTCAATGAAGGCTTGTTTTAAAGCAATTTTACAGCTTGCGCAGAATAATGTAAAACCTTTTTTGTGCTGCACTGCATTGGAAAAAAAAGTCGCATGTTAGTTCCTGAGTGTTGGCAGCCCGTTCAAAATGAATGGCTGCCTTAACCCAACATATGTTAACACGTGACACAACGCACTTTAACGTGTGTGCATTAACAAAAGGCATTGAAACAGAGAAGTGTGAATCAGTCCTCAGTGTACAGCAACTGGACAAAGTAAAGGTATGTTTTGAACACTGCATGTTTCCCGTCACTTGCTACTTGCGTCATGAAACATTGAGACAACTGTAACATCACTAACAATACATTCTTGGGGTGCTGAGAAGAAGAGGGTACTGCGTTCCTTCTGAAAGCCGACAATGGTTAGTAAAATTACAATTTTTAAGAAGAACTCACAGAGGTCCCATTCAGACATATGCTTAGGGGTAATGTGTATATGAGTATATGCCTTAGCAAATTTCCTTTTGTAAGGTAGAGAATTCAATAAGGGTTCACTCATGTATATGTTTTGAGGTAAATTGCGATATAATACACATTGCTGTAATGCACATTAATATACGGTTGGGTAGTACTTCCCCCTTGGGAGTTGCTGAGTTTTTTGGTCCCCCTATGGTCCTGCACAGCCAGGCAACACATATTTTCTTCAGACCTTGCACACTGGAGACAGTAAACAGTCCTTGAGTTTGTTCTTTTTGGTTTTATTAAGGGGTATTGAACTTGGATAGTGTTGGGGGGGTGTATGGGATGCCCAAGGAAACGGCAACTTGAGGACAACTCCTTAGCAACTGTGTAGACATCCACAAACATAGATTATCTTCTTGTAGAGCTCTCCAGACCTCATGGTGTAACACCTCAGACCCCAGATGAATTCTCCTCTTCACCCAGCTGCCTGAGGGAATCCCTGAGCAAGGGAACCCAGAAACTTCCACTTTAGCCAAGCAGCTCCAGATAAGGAGCTAGTTGAGTTGGCCACCTGACTGCCCTCTCCCCCATATCTGGTTCAGGGGGAGTTGGATTATTCACTCAGTCCTCTCCTACAAGCTTGTGGGCTGGTGGCTGCCTTTAGGCTTTATGTTAGGCTAGCTCCTTACCTGCGTCCCAGGCCTTCCTCTCTCAGGGGATGGTTGAGGCTGAGAGATCCTCCCCTCCAGCTCATGCCTGCAGGTAGGCCTCTCTCCTGGGCCCTCTCCTAGGCTTCAAACTCCAGTCTTCACTCCATCTTCAGCCCTTCCTCACTGCCTTCTAGAAACTTCTCAAGCTCCTAGAGCAGGGGCAGGTATGAGGGAACTGACCTGCAGAGCCCTCAGCCCTGACCTAAAGTTACCTGAGTGATTCATCCCAGGCTGCTATCCAGCCTCTAATTAAAAATCTTTCTAGCTCCCCCTAGCTAAACTTGAGGGGCGCTACAGTTTTAGTGCATTGTGCTGTGATGCCATTCATAATGATTAGCACCTCAATGAACATATGCAGTACAGCAAAATGCACCTGTAGATATGAATCCACTAGATTGCTCCTAAGTATCAGAAAACATGGTAGGGGTTAGCACTCCTGCCTTGCAACACTAGGATACTTAGTTTGAATCCCAACCAGGGCGTTATTTGCATGGAGTTTGCATGTTCTCCCTGTACTTGTTTAAAGCTATTCAAGTTACCTCCCACACTTCAAAGATATGCTGTAAATTGGTCCTAGGATGTATATGTATGCTTGTGAATGTTGAATATATAAAGTGCTGTGTAATTGCATTATTATATACAGTACATAAAATACCTGTAATAAAGAGGGGCATATAGAGTAATAGGAGTATAAACTGGACTCTTGAGTACAGGTACATTTTTTTTATTTTTTTTTATGTAAATTGCCAGCCCATTCAACGCATAGCATGCATGGGCCTTAAGTGCTACCTGAGCAGATGGAGATCAGGTCCTGTGGTCAGTGAGTCTCGCTACAGCAGGCATTCATTTACTGTAGCAGAACCCACTGTGTACCTGCAAAGTGACATTTTATTTAAGAAAAACCTCCTTTCCATTTTTTTTAAACTGGCCCAAAAGTGATGTGCTTGCTATTAGCCAGGTTACTATGTTCACACGGTGGTGTCTGTTACATTGCTAAAAGCGCTGTGATGTCATACAAAAACAGCTGTTACCAATAATAGGAATACTTGTTTCTTCCATGGCATTTTCTAATAAGTAATTAAATACTTTATGTTGGCATTAAATAAAAATACCATTGCCATGAGTCTTTCCATTTTTGTTTCCTAAATCCTTTCTTACTAACATGGGTAATCCGTGCCTTCTTGCACGTTATTGGCAATCTCTGGGAGATGGGTTCTTTGGAATCATCCCACTTGTAACACTTTTTCCCTTTGCTAAGACTATGTAGTTTAACACAATAATTAATTACGTTGCTAGCACAATCTGTACATGGAAAATCTTTGCTGTAATTACAAACTGGGATTTCAGACTTGGGATTTCACAGTTTGCATTAATGGCTAGCAATAGTACAGACATTTACCATTAAGTTTAGCCTTGTGGCAGATTAATAATGTATTCTTTCACAAAGCACTTTTTCCATTGATGAGGGGGATAGTGTGCACTAATAATAATAGTTCAGAGTACATAGCAAATATGTAATTCTATGTGATAAGGAAGTGATGATTAGTTAACCACTTGACCTCCTGAGGATTTACCCCCCTTAATGACCAGGCCTCTTTTTGCTACTCGGCGCTGCGCTAATTCAACTGATAATTGCGCGGTCATGCAATGCTGCACCCAAACAAAATTTACGTCCTTTTGTTCACACAAATAGAGCTTTCTTTCGGTGGTATTTGATCACCTGTGCGCTTTTTATTTTTCACGCTATAAACAAAAAAAGGCCAAACATTTTGAAGAAAAACAATATTTTTTACTTTCAGCTATAAAAAATATATAGTAAACTCAAAGTTGGTTAAAAATTTGGGCCAAAATGTATTCTGCTACATGTTTTTGGTAAAAAAAATCCCAATAAGTGTATATTGATTGCTTTGTGTGAAAGTTATAGCGTCTACAAACTATGGTATAGATACTGCAATTTACGCCATTTTTTTGCTATACAGCACTGCGCTAGTTTAATGGGCAATTGTGCGGTCATGCAATACGGTACATAAATTAAATTTACATCCTTTTTTTTCCCACAAATTGAGCTTTCTTTTGGTGGTATTTGATTGCCTGTGCGGTTTTCATTTTTTGCGCTATAAAAAAAAAGCTGACAATTTTGAGGAAACATTTTTTTTGCTATAAAAAAAAAAATTAAAAATCAAATTTCTTCACAAATTTCGGCTAAAATGCATTCTGCGACATGTCTTTGCTAAAAAAAAAAACCCAATACGTGTAAACTAATTGGTTTACATGAAAGTTATAGCGTTTACAAATGGCGGGAAAGATACTGGGATTTTTATTTTTTTTTATACTAATAATAATAAGATCAGTGACTTATGGCGGCGATCAGCGACTTATGGCGGGACTGCGGCGGACATTCTGACATTGGGGGGTACTGACTTGGGGTCACTGACATCCCCAGTGACACCAATACGGTGATCAGTGCAAAAAAAAAAACACTGACACTGTACTAATGGCATTGTGGAGGAAGTGGTTAAGTTTATTTTTCAGGGAAAGGGTTAACTGTGTGAGGGGAGTGTTTTACTAGGGGGCGGGGGTGTGTACTGCAGGGAACACCGCTGATCGGGAGAGAGAAACTCTTCTGTCCCGATCAGCGTGTCCTGGAGCTGTCAGGGAACAGACAGAAAGCACAGCTACTGCAGCTGTGCTCTCTGTCAGCGATTGCCGCCGATCGCCGGGACATAGCCGGTAATGACCGGCTGTGACCCGGCGACTGACATCCGCGGCTGTGATCGGCGGGACAGATAGGGCGGCGGCGCGCCTCGCACGCACACCCTACCTGTTTGCAACACGCACGTTTTAAAACGTGCTTTTGCCCAGCCGTGCCGCCCTGCCGCCATATTTATACAGTGGCTGGGCGGCATGTGGTTAATGCATAACATTTTGTCAAAGCTTTTTTTTTTCATATGTAAAAGAAATTAGTTATATGTGTTTCAATGTTTTAAACTCTTGCTTATATATGCATTTAAAAAAAACTATTATGTTTATTGAATTTTCCTTATGTACAGAAAAACAAACTGTATAAGGATACAAAGGTTCTAAAATTTCTAAATACATTTGCATCCATCAGAGATTCTGCTATAAAATATACAATTAAGAGCAAATAGTCCAGTTGACAAAAAAAGAAGGGAGAAGGATGCAAGCATGAAACAATTACTACCAAGAGAGGATAAAGGAGATCTCAACTGCATAGAAAATATAAAAAGTGGCTATCGACTTGTATATACCTATAACCGTGTGCATGGGGACAGCCATGTTTGTTGATTCTTTACAGTGCTCAGCATAAATGAGTACACCCCTTAGTAAAAAGTAAAATTTTAATCAATATCTCAATGAACACAAGAACAATTTCCAAAATTTTGCCAAAACTGAGTTTTATAGAACATTTGTTTTGCTCATTACATTAAAGTAAGGTTAATAATATAAATCTTTTTTAAAAAATTGTAAATCTTTTAAAAATTTGTAAACCTCTAAAATGCTGAATTTTTGTACCAGATTTCCCACTGAAGTTATTAAAAGTCCAGGGTTCTATAAAAAAATATGTATTACAGAGTATTAAAGGATGCAACATGGTTCAGCATGATTTTAGAAGCTGCTGTCAGCCTTGCCTAATTGGACGATACAGCCAAAAACGTTCCCAAGGATACTAAGATAGACGGTGGGAGCTGGTGGCACTGGCACTCAAGGTAAGGGTGTTTAGGCAGCAGCAGAAGAATTAGAAGCTTTGAGTCTTTCTTGCCTTTCTCCCAATTTGGACTTGGCTACCTGAACCTGTAAAGAATTTGAATCTGAATCTGGATCAGAATTTAACGTCATATGAAAATTCAGGGTCAATTTTATTTGTTACATACATGGATTGTTTTACCTGGTAAAACAGTTGTAGGCTTGTGCAGTTCTTGCAAGCTACATGGCCCTGGCACATTGTACAGCAAGGAGGGCGACACTACTCTTCAGTGTTCTGTAGCCTCCCTTGTGACATATTAAAGAGTATCATTGCTTTAGACTATTTGCTTCACTGTCACATGGGTTGATGAGAATGACTTTGCACAAAATATCATTTACAATAAAAAAGAATATTCATTTCTATAACACTTTTTTTCTACACTTTTGAAACGTCCTTTTTACTGTAGCATCTTCTGATTTAAAGTGGTTGTAAAGGATCAAGGTTTTTTACCTTCATTCATTCTATGCATGAGGGTAAAAAAACCTTCTGTGTGCAACAGTGCAATACTTACCTGAGCCTCATCACAATCCAGTGATTGACAGCTTCGGATGTCCCAGGTCTCTGCCTCCTCATTGGTTGAGACAGCAAGTGGGAGCCATTGGCTCCCTCTGCATGTCAATCAAAGCCAGTCAGCTAATGAGCAGAGAGGGGGGGCGGGGCCAAGGCACGTGTGTGACTGGACAGATGGAGCAGTAGGTGCCCCCATAGCAAGCTGCTTGCTGTGGGGCCACCCGACAGGAGGGAGGGGCCAGGAGAGCCTGCGGGGGACCCGAGAAGAGGAGGATTCAGGATGCTCTGTGCAAAACCACTGCACACAGTAGGTAAATATAAACATGTTTGTACAAAAAAAAAAATTAACCTTTAGAATCGCTAAAGTTTTCTTTCTATAGCATATTAAATTAAATATCTCAGCTTTAAAAACATTGTCCTTCTTGAATAATTTCATCTTGCAGATTTTAGCCACTGGAACATACTATTATTAAGGATGTCGAGTGCTCCTGTTTACAGGCATGAGGCAATTAATATGCTACCCCCTTAGGTTGTTAAGGGTGTCTGTTGTGCAGTGTGCAAAAACCCATGGCCCCCATAATACAGACAGCAATGTCAACAGGAAGAAGTCTATCTGCAAATAAATGGACAGCAGATTCAGATGCCTTAGTGACTAAAATTGCCCTCACATAACCTCAGCTGCAATCAAATGCAGAACATATATTTGACTTTATACTGATAGACATACAAAGATGATAATAAAAGAAGAGTGATATGGGAATTAACAAACCTCAGCTGAAACAATAAATATTTGATAATGTTTCCATCAAAGATACAGCATACTCATACAAAATTCCAAAGAGTGAATGAAAGAAGAGAAGCCTTAGCTGCCGTGTACACATAATGTCTTCTATGAAGCTAATGTTTACTAGGCCTAGGAAACAATAAATGAAGAACAAGAGCCTCCTGTGTGCTTTGTGAAATGTCTATGTAATCCTGGCAAAGCCTCATTTCCTGCAAGGTTACCTGTTTCCATAAAGAAATAACAGAAAGGACTGCTATGCCATGTATTTTTATTGCCTAATATAGAAAATGTTTTTCTAAAAGCAGCTCTTTTTAAATGGCCACACTTCTCGTCTATATTTGTTTTCCATGTAAATAGCAGGACTAGATAAGTACAATTCTCATGACATTTTATTTTGAATACTAAAACCTTTTTAGAGTCAAAAGGAATATTTTTTACACTGGCCAGTGACATTTTATTTTGCATGCTAAAACCTTTTTAGAGTCAAAATAAATATTTTTTTACACTGGCAAGTTAAATAAAAAGAAAGAAAAGAAATGAAAAGAAAGAAAACAACAAATTGCATTAGTTTTGGGTAGAGTTGAGAAGGAATCAAACCCGTTTCATTTTTAGTACTGTCTGTGTCCTTTTTGGGGAGGTTCATTTACTTATCCTGGTGGCCACCCATATCGAAAGTGATGGGATATCTAGAATTTTCAGAAGAGGAGAAGCACAGTGGTAAATCTTGCAATGGGAACACCTGTTCAATTGAAAACTATTATAGAGGGAAATTCCACCTCACTTTGTAGCATTTTCCTTTCACTCCTTGTTTAATCTCCAGAATAGGATGTGGAAGGAAATCTTCCAAATGGGACACAGGGCTCAATTCACTAAAGAATATCTCACGAGTTAATTGAATCACGTGACACATTTTTTTCCAATTATTTCATGAAAATGTATATTTACTATCACCTTATTTACCTCACAAACCAAAAACTCTCTGTAAATACCTCAAATAACAGTGTTAAAGTCAATTCACAGAAGGAAATAAATAAATCAATGCATGAGTTAAAGACGTAGTGGTCCAGGCATGACATATTTAAGGAATGTAAAAATGTAATAGCCAATTTGGAGTTGCCTCTACTATTTTGGGTCAGTTTCTGAGCAGTAATGCCTAGAAACCTAAATATTTAAAAACACAGAATCATCGAGTCTGATTTACTTGAAGCATAACTGAAGGCAAAACTTTTTTTTTTAGTTTTGGATAGATTGAGATGTTTTAGACCCCTGTCAGGTTTTTATTGTTGTCTGTAGCCCTGTTACGGAGATTCACCTCTTTTGTTTGTCCTGTTTACCATTATCATTGAAAGTGAAAGTAAAAGAAAATCCCACATTTTGGGTCGTCCCCAGAAAAGTATTAGAGGGGAAATCTTCCAATGGGGACAATGGTTCTGATGACCCTGGGGACCCCAAAGGCATCCTTTAATTTGCAGATATTTCCTCTCACTTCCTGTTTTGGCTATGGGACAGGAAGTGGAGGGAAATCTCCCCAATGACAACAATGTCTTTTTTATTGGTGGAAGAAGGGTATTTATACAGTATATGTGTGTGGTTTTTATATACTAATTTCATTCAATATTTGGCATTTATAAAGATATTTTGTATTTACTTAATTTAACTTAGTTGTTCTTGATACATCACGTGTGTCCTGTGAAAGCAGCTTCCCTTTGCCTGATATTCTAGTCACCTTATTTCTTTTGTACTAATGCATATGCTGCACGTACCACACTGAAACTTAATCTCTTTATTAGCTCTAAAACTGACAGGGGTTCTGATCCTTCTCCACTGTATGCATCCTACTTGATATCACTTCATGAGATAAAATACCGAATGGTTTCATGAGATGAATACCTCACATTTTGATGAAATAACTGATGTTTTATTTTAGTAGTTTTTTTGTGAATTGCAAAAAAAATTTTGAAAAGAGCTATGAGTTATTTTATTTCAGATTTTAAGAGGAAAATAACTCTTTGTGAATTGAGGCCATAGAGAGAAAAAATAGGCAGATTATTTTTTGTAATTATTATTTATGTCAGACAGGTAATTTCCAACTATGTTAAAGGAGAAGCCCTTTTGGCTATACAGGTGAAACTTGAAAAATTAGAATATCGTGCAAAAGTTAATTTATTTCAGTAATACAACTTAAAAGGTGAAACTAATATATGAGATAGACTCATTACATGCAAAGCAAGATAGTTCAAGTCGTGATTTGTCATAATTGTGATGATTATGGCTTACAGCTCATGAAAACCCCAAATCCACAATCTCAGAAAATTAGAATATTGCATGCAATCAATAAAACAAGGATTGTACATAGAACAATATGGGACCTCTGAAAAGTATAAGCATGCATATGTACTCAGTACTTGGTTTGGGCCCCTTTTGCAGCAATTACTGCCTCAATGCGGCGTGGCATGGAAGCTATCAGCCTGGGGCACTGCTGAGGTGTTATGGAAGACCAGGATGCTTCAATAGCGGCCTTCAGCTCTTCCTCATTGTTCGGTCTCATGTCTCTCATCTTTCTCTTGACAATGCTCCATAGATTCTCTATGGGGTTCAGGTCAGGCGAGTTTGCTGGCCAATCATGCACAGTAATCCCACGGTCATTGAACCAGGTTTTGGTGCTTTTGGCAGTGTGGGCAGGTGCCAGGTCCTGCTGGAAAATGAAGTCAGCATCCCCATAAAGCTCGCCTGCGGAAGGAAGCATGAAGTGCTCCAAAATCTCCTGGTAGACGGCTGCGTTGACCCTGGACTTAATGAAGCGCAGTGGATCAACACCAGCAGATGACATGGCTCCCCAAATCAACACAGACTGTGGAAACTTCACAGTGGACTTCAAGCATCTTGCAGTGTGTGCCTCTCCAATCTTCCTCCATACTCTGGGTCCTTGGTTTCCAAATGAGATGCAAAAGTTGCTCTCATCAGAAAAGAGGACTTTGGACCACTGAGAAGACGCTTCTGACATTGTTTGTTGTTCAGGAGTGGCTTGACAAGAGGAATACGACATTTGAAGCCCATGTCCAGGATCGGTCTGTGTGTGGTGGCTCTTGATGCACTGACTCCAGCCTCAGTCCACTCCTTGTGAAAGTCCCCAACACTTTTGAATGGCCTTTTCCTGACAATCCTTTACAGGCTGCGATCATCCCTGCTGCTTGTGCACCTTTTTCTTCCACACTTTTCCCTTCCACATACAGTTGCAAGAAAAAGTATGTGAACCCCTTGGGATTACGTGGAGTTTTGCATGAATTGGGCATAAAATGTGCTCTGAACGTCATCTAAGTCACAACAATAGAAGAACACAGTCTGATGAACATAATACTACACAAACATTAGATGTTGCCATGGTTTAATTGCACATAACATGTAAACATTCACAGTGCAGGGAGGAAAAAGTATGTCAACCTTTGGACTTAATAACTGGTTGACCCTCCTTTGGCAGCAATAACCTCAACCAAACGTTTCCTGTAGTTGCAGATCAGACCTGCACAACGATCTGGAGTAATTTTGGACCACTCCTTTTCACAAAACTGTTCAGTGTGGCAATATTCTTGGGATGTCTGGTGTGAATCGCTCTCTTAAGGTCATGCCACAGCATTTCAATCGGGTTGAGGTCAGGACTCTGACTGGGCCACTCCAGAAGGCGTATTCTGTGCTGTTGCAGCCATTGTTCTGTTGAATTACTTGTATGCTTTGGGTCATTGTCCTGTTGCATCACCCATCCTCTGCGGAGCTTTAGTTGGCGGACAGATGGTCGTACGTTTTCCTGCAAAATGTCTTGATAAACTCTGGAATTAATTTTCCCATCAATGCCCAATTCATGCAAAACTCCACGTAATCCCAAGGGGTTCACATACTTTTTCTTGCAACTGTAACTTTCTATTAATGTCCTTTGATACAGCACTTTAGGAACATCCAACTTCTTTTGCAATTACCTTTTGAGACTAACAGTCACTAGCCCTCTGCTCACTGAACACTAAGAATGTAGCAATCAGTGATCTATGATCGCTCAGTTCTTTGTCTTAGAGGTGGCGGGCAACATAGGCAGCAACAGATCGATGCTGCAACTATATAGGTGAGTGTGGTTAATTTTTTTGACTATTTGACCATTGACTATTATTAATCCTTATGCTGCTAGCATTAGTAAATAGATAGTATGATATGTTATATTAACTTTTTTTTACCTTTTGTTTTTTTTTTTTACATTTCCTCAGTCACTTCCTGGTTTCTTGCCTAGGCAAATGATGTCATACATCCCAGGAGTCTTCAGGGTGGAAGGAGGGGCTTCTCAGCTAAGCACACCCTCCTGTGTGAATGACTGAGCTAAGGGCATATGGAATCCAGGAAGCAAACGCTACATAAATTATCTGCTCAAAATGGCCATACTAGGGGGTGTTTTTCAAAGTGATTTCTCAGCAAAATAAAGCATGAAGACATGGGTGGATGGGTGGGTTTGCTTTGAAAATTAAAAATGAAAATAAATAGTGTTTTTGGTTTTGGTTTTCTTTTGGTTTGTGGTGCTCAGATGCAGTGTAGCTCCGGTTTAAATCCAGCACTTCTCTTTTAAATGTTACAGACAAAAGGTGTAGCAGAGACATAAGAAACCATATTCATAGATATGAGGAGACACTGCATGATTAATAACAGCCAAGGACAAGCAATGCATATGCAGATCATCAGAACGCAAGATGTCTTGAGCTTTACAAAAGGATAAAAATTATTAGTATAAGTGTACAATAATGAGCAAAAATCATAAGCCAAGGACGGGGGGTTTAATCCTTCCATATTCCATCTAAATGGCAAAAAAAATCAGCTTTATATATGAGCAATATCCATCATTGTTCTGCTAACACCATCCAGCTCACACTATCCACTGCAGCCAGATTCCAGTGAGTTTCTGCCATGTGGGGTAAGTGGGACTGATTCAACCTATCAGGGTGGACTGAACCTAATTAATGGCTATAATTAATGGCTATTAGGATGTCATATCAATAAATCTAAACTCCAACTAAAACCTTTTGTTTTTATAGAATGAGAAAGGATTAGAGCCTCTCGTGAATAAGAGTTTGTGTTAATCTCAATTGAACACTCTGCATAGGTAATCACAACAACTGACTCCAGTATGCAGTTACATCATTCACATTTTTCCAAAATGAAAAGAAAAACATCAGGAGCTTCATCAATGTGTTAGAAAGAATAAAAAGGGAAGTTTAAGAAAAGAACATAATTGAGGCAGGAAAGTATGGATGAAAAATAATGTATGAAGGTGAGTGAAGGAGGCAAAGGGTAGGGCAGCACTTTTTCATACCTGGTATAAACAGAGAATACAAAGTGTATCATTATTGTTTAAATTAAATGTTAGTTACAAAAGTGGCAAAATATCATTATAATGTTTGTGTTCATAAAGGAAAATCATTAAGGTGTGGAATTAGCTTTATTTAAAGTTTCCTAAAAAAAATGTGTCTGTTCTGTTTTTGTACATTTGTTCCTATATAATTTTTATTTTTGTTATGTCAAAGGTTTTTTCAAAATTTTGTGTTTTCTAAAAGAAAAAAACTAATTAGATCACTTTCTCCTTTCAAACTATTTCTCTGCCACTGAAGCTCTACAGACCAGAGAGAAATGGAGATAAATTATACTTCTGATCATTGAGCTGTGTATGTATTATAAAATTCAGCTATTGAACTCAGTAAACAACAGACTTTTTCAGCATTTTAGTGTATGCTTATGATGCATATGCATATGAATGGGATGCATATGAATATACGTTCCAAGACCTCTTAAACAATTTAACCTCCTTGGCGGTATTCCCGAGTGTAGCTCGGGGTAACATTTCAGTACCACAAACGGTAACCCCGAGCTACACTCGGGAATACCATGTGGCACTGCTCCGGCATTTGTTCTTCACTTACCTTACCTTGCGCTCCCACGATGTGTCCCCTGCAGCGTCCCCGGCCATCTCCTCCGGCCGATGCCGGCATCCAGCTTCTGTGTCCTGTCCCTGTGACGTCGGGACGTACGGGCGCCGCTGGCGGCAGGAAATTTAAAATTTTTTAAAAATTTCTTTTTTTTTTTTTACATTTTACATAGCAAAACATTGCTGTCTCAACCAATTTCACATACATTTTGTCCCTAGTGCTTTGTCCTGTGCCCTGCCTGCATTTTGTCTGTTCTTTCTGCCTGGAAACTGAGAAATGTCCATGGCGTCCAAAAAGCGTCCCTTTAGGTCAAAAGCGGTTTAGACCGGCTAGAGAACAGCGATAGTAAATCAGAACCACTTGCAGAATTGAGTGATAATGATTCGTGGGGGAAATTCGTCATCAGACACTGAAAACGATTTTGCGACTTTGCACAGCAATGTGCTAACTTGGCGCTATATTTCACATTTCAGTGTTTTTGGTTTGATTATATTATTGAATTAAATGTATTATTATTATATTATTATTTTTTATGATTATTTATTAAATTATAATTTATGATTACGTGTTTCAAATTTTATCATACCCCGGATGTTTACTAGACTCTTGTTTGGACAGATTTCAGTGAGTTATTCCTAAAAATTACAGGCCTACAATAAAAAAAACTACATATTTCCATGCAAAATAATGGTACCGCTTTCAGCACCAAAAATTGGAAAGAATCATACCGCCAGGGAGGTTAATACCATGAGATGATAAATTTTTACCACCCGATTTTGATCCCATTCTGCTGGAACCTTGACCTCTTAAAAAATGCATCTCTGTATTTGAGCGAAATATCACTCAACGGCACAACCTACCGACCCCCCTCCCCCTCAAAGCTCTCCTCTTTATCCCTCTTTCTTCTTTCTCATTCTTTTGCCCTGGATCTTCCTTGTGTGTACCTGCCCCAAGTATGCTCTGAGCTACGGGTGGGGAGGGGTACTTGGCATTCAACCAGTATTTTATATCTACAACATTGTTTACTTGTTTGACTTTCCATTGTAGAAATATATTCCCACACAAACTCTTCACTGTATTTTTTTATGCTGTTGTAATGCCAATAGAATGTTACACTTTAACTCCTATCCGACCTGAGCCACAGCCTACTTTCCTGCATGGAGCCTTGATCATCCCTGTTTAGACTGTACGTGTTAATGATGTGCAAATGTTATAATATTTTCAATTTAAAAAAAATTTGAACAAGAAAATTAGTTCCAAATGCTGTCTGGAAATAACTATCACCTATTCATATGTAATGTTTCAAATTTGCCTGATGAAAACATAATTGTAATTTTTAATCAAAAGCAAACAAAAAATGTAAACATAAACACAGGGGCATATTTATCACGCACTATTACCAAACATTCACCTACAGTGAATCATTTCCTGAATATAAAAACACATTTACCAGGAAGATTCACCTGTATGGAATTTTTAGTAAGTGCCACATTAACTGCTTTTTAAATATGTCCCTACAAATTTTATGAAAGCAAAGGAAATGTAAGGGTAATATCATACCAGGACCCATTTGAAGTTATTTAGTTAGTCTGGCTGAAAAAAGGCAAAAGTCCATCCAGTTCAACCATTAAAAAAAAAAAGTTAGAATCCTATACCCACAGCTGATCCAGAGGAAGGCAAAAAAAAACATCAAAGCATGATTCAATTTGCTCTTGCATGGAAAAAAAATTCCTTCCTGATCCCCAGAGTGTCAATCGGATATTCCCTGGATCAACTTTACCTTTAAATGTTAGTATCCAGTTATTTTCTGTGTATCCAAGAAAAACTCTAGGTCTTTTTTAAAGCAATCCACTGAGCTGGCCAGAACCAACTCCTGAGGGAGTCTAATCCACATTATCACAGCTCTCACTGTGAAGAAACCTTTCCGTGTTTTGAGATTAAATTTCTTTTCCTCCAGACGTAAAGAGTGCCCCCTTGTCCTCTGTGATGACCTCAGGGTGAATAACTCTACACCGAGTTCACTATATGAACCACTGATGTATTTATACATGTTGATCATATCCCCCCTTAATCTCCTTTTCTGAAGAGATAATAAATTCAGTTCCTCTAATCTTTCCTCATAGCTGAGCACCTCCATGCCTCTTATCAATATAAAAAAAACCTTTTTGTGATACGATAAATTCCCAAATTAAATTCAAAATCCTAAATATAGCAAATAATATAATATAGATACACCAAATCAAAATAGTCCAATGTGAAATCCAAAAATATGTCCAAAATACGTCCAAAATAAGTCCAATACAGTGTCCAAATTTCAATCTTTTTCTCCAAATATGAAAATTATTCCTCCAAACACGTACCTCGAGAAATAAAAATAAACAATCTAGTGCAATTCAATTAATTAAATTGTATTTTATACAGGGTTGAGTTTACTGGGAAATTGTTCATCAGCTCTGCTGCATAGATGAGTACATTGCAAACTGGTTTTAATAACATTTGCATGGTTGACCCTGGCTTGCCCATCTCCTGGTGGGGCATACTTAAGGACCTGGTACTAACACACAGCTAATTCCATCTGCACCATCAGGAGCTCTGAAGAACACCAGTTAGTACTTAGACTCAGCACCTCAGACCATTTATCTTTCTGAGGACCTGGAAAATATTCTTAAAGAAGATTTTTGGAGGATTACTGATCCATAATGTTGGTAGAGCTCTTATAACATTCACAGAGGGTAATAGTATTTGGTACTATTGTGTGGTGGTTGAAGGTATTCACTGTGTAGCAGTGATCACAGAGTGTGCACACTTTGGATTGATGTGTTTTATGCACTATTACAAAATAAGATTGGTAAAATTTAATTCAAATATATATATATTATTTTTTTTTTTTTTTTTCACAAATTGATAATTTTTGCAGTGAAGTGTGGAGTTTCACGGGGTGATTTTCTTTAATTAATTGAATTGCACGAGATTGTTTATTTTTATTTCTCGAGGTACGTGTTTGGAGGAATAATTTTCATATTTGGAGAAAAAGATTGAAATTTGGACACTGTATTGGACTTATTTTGGACGTATTTTGGACATATTTTTGGATTTCACATTGGACTATTTTGATTTGGTGTATCTATATTATATTATTTGCTATATTTAGGATTTTGAATTTAATTTGGGAATTTATCGTATCACAAAAAGGTTTTTTTTTTATATATATAACACTTTCTAGGGTGGAAAGTATTAACTTTTTGAGGGTATAAAGAGGATATACATCTAATTAGTCATGCCTCTTATCAGTTTGGTTGCCCTTCTCTGCACTTTCTCCAGTTCCCCAATGTTCTTTTTGTGAATTGGTGCCCAAAACTGAACTGCATATTCCAGATGAGGTGTTACTAATGATTTGTACAGGGGTAATATGATATCTCTCTCTCTGGAGTCTATACCTCTTTTACTACAAGAGAGGATTTTGCTCACTTTAGAAACTGCAGCTTGGCATTGCATGCCATTATTAAGCTTGTGATCTACCAGAACCCCTAGATCCTTCTCCACCATTGATTCCCCCCCAGTTGTACCCCCCCTAGTATGTATGATGCATGCATATTCTTAGTCCCCAAGTGCATAACATTACATTTATCAACATTAAACCTCATTTGCCACATAATTGCCCAATTAAACAGGTCATAAAGGTCAGCTTGTAAATTGGAGACATCCTGTAAGGACATTATTCCACTGCACAGCTTGGTGTCATCTGCAAAGACTGAAATGGTATTTTTATTCTTTATTTTTATCTCAACCCCGGGCTCTATTTACTCAAAGCTCAATTTTTGCAAAGGGGCCTAGATGGCCTCTATTATTTATTTTATTACTTGTTTATTTTTACACTGTCCCTTTAATTTTTTTAATCACTTTTATTCTTTTCACAAGGAATGTAAACATCCCCTTATGATAGAAATAAGGCATGACAGGTCCTCTTTATGGAGAGATCTGGGGTCAATAAGACACCATATCTCTCTTCTACAATGGAAAGCATTCGGTAAAAAAAAATTGATCTAATACCTTTAAAAAAAGCCTTGTTTACAACGGCCGTGAACTGGAAATGATGTCATTATGGCACTCTGGTCCACCTAGGCCAGGGGTGGGCAAACTTTTTGACTTGAGGGCCACAATGGGTTCATATATTGGACCCGGGTGTCAGGGCTCCCAGGTGTGACCAGAGATGTGTGACTGACGCAGGGAAACGCAGACCTCAGATATGTTATAAACAATATAATTTATTAACACTAACAATACAAACATAAACGCAGTGCAATACTAAAACATAATACAGTGCAAACAAACCAAACCAAACCACCCACAGATAACAGTACATACAAGCAAGCGTCGTCAGGCAGGCCGGGTCAATATCAATAGGGCAGGTAGGTACAGGGGGAGCAAGCGGAGATTGGTCAGGGTCACAAGCCAGGGATCAGAACAGGTAGCAAGCAGCGTGGTACAGAGGGTCAGACAGAGGGATGGTCAGGAGCGAGCCGGGATCAGAGCAGGAGAAGTCAGCAGCGGTTCAGAAACAGGATGCAGGACAGAAACAGGATGCAGGACAGAAACAGGATACAGGGCCCAGGACAAACACACACCAAGGCAGAGTCTGTGGGTCTGGCCATTCCTTAAATACCCCAGCATAATCAGTTACAGGTGTTAGCTGGCTGCAAAGTTGAGTCTCTGATTGCTGGGAACACCCGCTGGCCAGCCCTGGTACTGCAGATCAAAAGGCAGGTGAGTCCCACCATAGCTGGCCAGTCCATTCCTGACACCGGGGGCCGGATCAAGAGTAGATGAATGATGTGTATGTGTCATCCATAGTAAGTATAGTAATATTCCCCCATAGTAAGCATAGTAATTAATCCCCCATATAGTAATTCATCCCCCATAGTAATTCATCCCCCATATAGTAATTCATCCCCCATATAGTAATTCATCCCCCATAGTAATTCATCCCCCATATAGTAATTCGTCCCCCATATAGTAATTCATCCCCCATAGTAATTCATCCCCCATAGTAATTCATCCCCCATATAGTAATTCATCCCCCATAGTAATTCATCCCCCATAGTAATTAATCCCCCATAGTAATTAATCCCCCATATAGTAATTAATCCCCCATATAGTAAGTCATCCCCCATATAGTAATTCATCCCCCATAGTAATTCATCCCCCATATAGTAATTCATCCCCCATAGTAATTCATCCCCCATACAGTAATTCATCCCCCATAGTAATTCATCCCCCATAGTAATTCATCCCCCATAGTAATTCATCCCCCATAGTAATTAATCCCCCATATAGTAATTAATCCCCCATAGTAATTCATCCCCCATATAGTAATTCATCCCCCATAGTAATTCATCCCCCCTATAGTAATTCATCCCCCATATTAATTCATCCCCCATATTAAGTCCCCAAGTCCCCCCTGTGTCAATTCACTTACCTTTGCTCCGCGCGTTCCTCTCGCCGTGTTCCCGCGCCGTTCCGGTGTAGCATGAAAATCTGTCTCCTATGAGGATCTGTCCCCCTCGACGTATCTGCGCATGTGCCAGTTTCAGGCATTAGCAGCCGATCGGCGATCGGCACATGCGCAGATACGTTGAGGGGGACAGATTCTCATAGGAGACAGATTTTCATGCTACACCGGTCTTCAGGGCGGACTGTGAGAGGAGCCTAGCGGGAGCCTAGCTCCGCGGGCTGGATTAAAAGGTCCGCCGGGCCGTATACGGCCCGCGGGCCGTAGTTTGCCCATTGCTGTCCTAGGCCATAGAGATGAGGGGAGGCCACCGTTCCTCTGCTCATCTCTGTTGCCAGCCAGTTCTGGATCAGTTCCTGGGCTTCCCGATAAGCGTGAGATCCATCAGAAAGAAGCGGGAGGGGTTGCTAATCAGCTGCTCAGATCACTTTTAGGAGAAAGAGCTGCGCCTGAGGAAAATTTTAATAATGGGGTTATGGCATCTAGCTGCAGCCATAACCCTGGTATTGAACATCAGACTAATGATGTATTTGTGCCTGTACTATTCAGGAAAACGTAGACTGCTATTTGTGAATTTACCTCATTGTATACCCTGACTGCTACTTCTGCAGTGCCGTTTTTATGCCATTGCAATGTATTGTCCTTACTTGACCTGTCCTATGTTCAAAATCTCAATAAATATTTTTACCGGGGGCTGCAGCAGTTAGATCCTGGTAAGCATACATACAGCTCTACATGTGGAGAAGGAGGGTGGAACCTGTTAGATCACAGCAAAGGGGCCCAAAATTTTGTTTTAAAGTGCCCTTTAAGGGCATTATAGCTTGGAGAAAAACTGTGGTGCTCCCTTACCCTTGGCCTAACCTTGCCCTAACCACGTGCTGATTTTGCTTAATGGTTAATCTAGCCCTGTCTCGAACCCTGTAGCCATACGTCTTTATTTTTTTGCATTAGAACTCTAAAAGCCTGACTATATACAATAACAGCATGCAAAGTGTAGTAATCCATCTGATTAATGTCTAGTGTAGTCATATTTATTTATTTCAGGTACTTATATAGCACTGTCAATTTTACACAGCACTTTACACACATATATATTGAACATTCACATCAGTACCTAACCCTCAAGGGGTGTACAATCTAAGGTCCCTAACTCACATTCATACATACATTAGGGCCAATTTAGACAGGATCCAATTAACCTACCAGCATGTCTTTGGAGTGTGGGAGGAAACCAGAGCACCCGGAGAAAACCCACACAAGCACAGGGAGAACATGCAAACTCCATGCAGGAGGCGCCATGGTTGGGAATTGAACCCATAACCCATTTACTGCAAGGCAGACGTGCTAACCACTTAGCCACTGTGCCGCCTAACAGTGTACACTTCATACATTCATACTTCATCAGGTTCTGCATGTAACATATCATTATTAAACTTTATGCTGCTTTAGCAAAAGGAGAATTCCATCTTATGCAATGTTTTAAATAATACAGAGGTGGCAAACAACATGGAAGTGCCTATACTACAATTTGCAAAGTTTGGCCAATGACGTTAAAAATAATGATGGTGATTTACTAAAGAAGTAGAGGCTGTTCACTTTGTGAATTAAATGTTAGTGAAAATGCTTCCAATGCTCAATTGCATGCTACCAAAAATCCATTTTTTTTTTAAATTTACTGCGCACTTGATTGATTATCAAAGTGAACAAAGGTTCTCCTTAATCACAAACATTTACTTTGCAAAGTAAACATACACTTTCCACAAAGATCATTCACAATAGTATTTATTCCTTTAGCAGATCAACACTAAACTACTGTATATCTAAAGCTATACCTTTTATATCATTTGATTTTATATAGGAGTAACAATTGTTTATCCAGCAAAGTGAGTGTTCACTTTGCAAACTGAATGTTAGTGAATCGGGTGAAGCTGTGATTCCTTTGAATACTCTGTTATGTGTAAGGGAGATAAACAGGATTTTTTTTTCTACAACATGATATATTAAAGTGAACACAGCTTCACCATAGTCACTAATATTCACTTTTAAAAGTGAATATTGACTTTGCTAGGTAGCCATCTTCTATGTTTTTCAGTAAATCAACCCCAGTAGGTAAGTGGTGGGTGTAAAATATTCCAGCTCTTGTGATTTTCTGAGCCACGAATCACATATACTGGCATTATCTATCTTTGATTCCTGCAACCAGCTTCTGTGCCAAATATTATTTTTTAGGCACATGCAAGTCTAGGAGGGAGTCTCTACATGTGCAGACATTCAGGATTTAGGTTTGGGTTCTGCAAGTGGACTTCCCTCTGATTTACAGTTTTTTAAACAAGAGATTGGGAATGCAGAGAGTTATTTTGCTACATATGCAATGCCCCTCACACCAGTCCAGTATGACATTTAATCCCCAATTATGAAAGAGGAAATTTACTTGGCCGTTTAAAAATTAAAAGTCAGTAGCTACAAATACTGTAGCTGCTAACTTTTAAAAAACAGATACTTACCAGCTGAGTATTTTAAGGAATTTGGATCTTTGGTGCCGAAATCCTGCTTTAGGGTGCCGACTGTCACTTCCTGATGACTAGCAGTTGGCTTCCCAAAACGTGCAAGCCTGAGAAGCTTCTGGCTTGGTAAGTGGGTTGTGGGGGCGCATATGTGGGCTGAGGCAACGTCATCTTCTCCTAGGCAGGGAAAAAGAAATAGGCACATGTACTGTCAAAAAAGGTACTCACTCCCCATAAAAAAAACAAGGGAACAAAAGAAGAGAGGCAAATTTCATTTTCAGGTGAAGGTCTGCTTAATTACAAGATGACATGTGCAAAATAGTTTTAGGAGCATTAAGGTTTAATTATAGACCTTAATGCTCCTCTCCTTTTGAGAGGTTATCTGAAGATATCGAAAATAAAAGCATAATACATTTTTATTATTATTATTACTTTTATTATACATGATTTATATGGCACCAACAGTTTATGCAGCGCTTTACAACAAAAGGGCAGACAGTACAATTACAATGAAAATTAATACAGGAAGATTCAGAGGGCCCTGCTCATTAGAGCTTACAATCTAAGAGGGAGGGTCGAGAGATACAAAAGGTAATAACTGTGGGGGATGGGCTGATGGACAAATTACATGTACAGTTGTTAGTTGGGTGCAGGATAGGCCTCTTGGAAGAGATGAGTTTTCAGGGATCGTATAAAAGTGGACAGAGATGGAGGTAGTCGGACACATTGGGTAAGGGAGTTCCAGAGGATGGTAGCGGCTCTGTAGAAATCCTGAAGGCTACCAAGGGAGGAGGTGACAAGGGAGCTAAACTGATTTACTAAAGGACTGGAAAAACTTCACACAATACATTTCAACTTCAATTATCCAGTCATGTGCAGATAAAGTAAGGAAATAAGAATTTGCGCAATTTATTGTTTGAAAATGTTATATTCCTTTAACCACATCCCCACCACCATAGAGCAGATATACTGCTACAGGGTGTCAGGGGTGCACAAAATCATACATGATTTTGTATTTCCGGGTAGTGGGCGCGTGATTACCCACTGGCGCCCAGTGATTACCAAGGATCTCCGATGGGGAGGAGGGCTGCTTTGTTTACTAAAAGTCCTCCTTCCTGTCGGCTCGGGCATACTGCTCTGGATGGCTGTACACAGCCATTAAGACCAGTGTGCTTACAGTGAAGCACCAACACACCGCCCCCAGTAAAACATTCCCAGCACACAGTTAACCCTTTTATCGCCCCTCATGTTAACCTCTTCCTGCCCAGTGTCATTAGTAGTGTGAGTGCTTTTTTTTAGTACTGATCACTGTATCAGTGTCACTGGGGATGTCAGTGACACCAAGTCAGTTCCCCCCAGTGCCAGAATGCCCGCCGCAGTCCCGCTATAATTCGCTGATCGCTGCCACTTTCACGTAAACCAATTAATTTACATGGGGTATTTTTGTAGCAAAGACATATAGCAGAATACATTTTGTCCTAAATTTATGACGAAATTTGTTTTTTTAATTTCTTTTACTGGACATGTTTAATAACAAAAAGTCCAAAATATTGTGGTTTTTTTCAAAATTGTCGGTCTTTTTTTTATAGCGCAAAAAATAGAAAATGCACAGGTGATCAAATACCACTGAAAGAAAGCACAATTCATGGGAAAAAAATGGACGTAAATTTCATTTGGGTGCAGCGTTGCATGACCATCGGAGATCCTCAGTAATCACCGGTCGCCGGCGGGTAATCACCGCCCTGGACAGCAGGACGATTGGTGTGGTGGGGGAGAGCAGTTGCAGAAGGATGCACTGTGTATCTCTCCCTCCAGCAGCTGAAAGTCTGCTGGAGGGAGAGACAGACCTGGCTGGATGGAGGGGGTACCCTGGTGTTCCTGAGTGGTCGCTCTCCGCCAAGTTCCTTTCCCTGCCCACACTCAGAGTTGAAACCAGGTGACAGCCTGGAGCAGGGAGAGGAGAAGTGGTGGAGAGGAAAGAGCCCGGAGGACGTGAGCTGTGATGTGTTCTCTGGACTCTTCCTCCTGTCACCCATCCAGCACATGATACATAGTCACTGACAGATCATATGGCACTGCACACACAGTATGGTTACCACCCCCTGCCCACATTTCCTGCTACCTGGAGATCAGCAGCCCTTGGAGGAGGTGTGTGTGTGTGTGTGGGGGGGTAATCATACTGTGTGTGTGTGTGTGTGTGTGTGTGTGTGTGTGTGTGTGTGTGTGTAGTCACATACAATCTGAGAGAGAGAAGAGAGAGGGGAGAGGAAAGAGAGAGGGAAAAGAGAGAGAAGAAAGGGAAGAGAGAGAGAGAGAGAAAGGGGAGAGAGAAAAGAGAGAGGAGAGAGAGGGGGGATAGAGGAGAGAGGGAAGAGAGAGAGGGGGGGCAGAGGAGAGAGGGAAGAAAGAGAAGGAAGAGAGGGGGGGAGAGAGAGGGGGGGAAGAGAGAGAGGGGGGGGGGGAGAAAGAGAGGGGGGAGAGAGAAAGAGAGGGAAGAGGGTGAGAGGGAAGAGAGAAGGACAGGGAAGTGAGAGAAGGAGTGGGAAGAGAGAGAGAGGGAATAGAGAGAGAGAGGGAAAAGAGAGAAAGAGAGAGAAGAGCAAGAGAAAGAGGGAGAGAGGGAAGAGAGAAGGAAAAGAGAGAGAGAAGAGAAAGAGAGGGAGAAAGTGAGATAGGGAGAGAGAGAGAAAATCATATATACATATACACACTTACTGAACTCTCTCGCTTTCTGATGGGGGGGGGCACAACATTTTTGTGTTGCCTAGGGCAGCACAACATCTAAATACACCACTGCCTGCCGCCTTGTAGCAGTATATCTGCTATAGGGCGGCGGAGAAGCGGTTAATTGTAAAAAAACAAACAAAAATAAAATACTACAAGCACATCTGTTGTCTCTACTACAAATATAAAGACATCAATTTAGTAATTAGTTTTGCTATCCATGGGAAATGTTCCGGGCATGATACCAGCTGAAAAACTGAAACATGTTGTCCTTCTTTACTCAGAAAAAATTGGCACATAGCAAATATAGTGTGTGACAGGTACAAATGTACCTAACCTTTGCTTTGTCTTAGTGATTGTGTGTCATCCTCTGTATATCATTTAAATCTTGATAAATAATGAGAATCAGAAAAATAGTGAATTGTGATTGTTTTAATTCTCCTGAATCAACAGTTTAGATTCCTGAATTGCATAGGTGTCTGTGGAATGGACAAATCCGCAGGCACATCTTTAAAGAAATCAAAAATGAGTTGAAAGCCACTTGCTCCATGTAAAATTATAGAGTCATATTAAAAATGTTTTTAATAGTCAACACTGCAGTATTATACTTTCCCTTTTGTGTTTTTTTTTTATCAATATATCCTACTATGATAACTCTCAGCACACTGTAATGTGTTTCTCTGGCCCTAATGTTTCAGAGAACACTCAAACCCCTTGTCATTTTTTTTCTCCCTGCCTGTAATCCTTTGGGGAGATTTCCCCTTGCTTCCTGCCTTTGAGACACAACAAATAGAGAGAGTGAACCTCTGCAGTGGGAAAATATGCTGGAGGTTTAACCCCCTCCTAAATCCAAACAAAAATGTTTGGGCTATTGATACATTTTAATATTTGTATTTAGTCATTAGTTCATTTTCATTATATATATCATTATATATATACAGTATATATCGTTACGGAAACACTGTACATTCAGATACTGCTAGACAGACTTTATATTTATTCAAGTGTATACCCAGCTAAAACGTTCTTGAATTTACTTAGCCATTTGAGTGCAGTTTGAGTCTGTTGTAAGAAAGCATTCAAAGTTGTTCAGTAGTAGTGATCACCAGGTAGGAGAGCAAATCAGTAATCCAAGTGAATGGAAAGGTGGATTATAAAAAAGTTTTAGTATTTGAGGTCTACTCTCATACTCAAAATACACAGAAAATAGTCAGTTAGAGTATCAGCTGCTTGTCTCCAAAACTGTATCATTCAAAAGAAGAGATACCCCCTTGGGACTTTAATGCAGCTAAAGTATACCACAAATATAGCGATATAGAAAAATACTTGATAAAATAATGCAAAAATCCTTTAAACTCATCACATACTGTATATACTAAAACCCCTATAATAGCTCTAACAGAATGGTTATACATAATCCCCATATTGGAACAAATATCATTGAACTGCATAAAAGTACTGACGCGTTTCGATCATTCCAATTCAAGATCTTCTTCAAGGGCAAAAGAAGATGAGATTACTAAATAGATACACATAAATAATATATCACATACAATGAAAAATTCATATTCATATATCATTACAACCAATAACAACAATGTATCTTCCACTATACTTCCAAAGCAATAGCTTGAAAAATATTCGCCAGTCAGAGCATCTAAAAAACTACAATATCCGTCCTTCGGAGGTACACATACACCATATGGACAACCCAAGATATCCAAAAAAGCAGGCAAGGAAGTTTCAAGCTGCTAAAAAATTATAAAAATGCCCATAATAAACAAAATATAAATATGATAAGGGTATTATTCTTCCTGGCTGTCTGCTATAAATTATGCACTAACCTTGATATTCAAGGGAGAATAAAAGATGAAGGCACATTGTTCCTCTTAAAATAAAAACATAGATAAATTGTCTACTGATGAAAAATGTACTCAACAAGCAAGTCATTAAGAAAGAAGAATAGAATGGAAACAGCTGAAACTGAGCTTTTGGCGCCATCTTTAAAAATCTGAAAGCATTCAAAAACACAGATCTTGGTGTTTTGATTGCTTTCAAGTGCAGAAGAAGGATTTGGAGTTTCATAGACCCGTGTCACGTGTCTATTGCTGTCACAGGGGATGTTTACATTCCTTGTCACAGCAAAAAAAGTGCTAAATAAAAAAAAATTAAAAAATCAATTAACACCATTTGTCGCTGTTGCATGGGCGTGCGCAATTTTAAAGCGTGATATGTTTCATATCTATTTACTCTGCATAAGATCAGATTTTATATTTTACAAAAAATGGGTTATGTATTGTGTTTTTTTCTTGCAATCAAATTTTAAAAAGTGTATTTTTTCCCCAAAAATTGCATTTGAAAAACCACTGTGCAAATACCGTGCAACATAAAAAATGCAAAAAACACCAATTTATTCTCTATGACCTCTGCTTTAAAACATATATAATGTTTGGGGGTTCTAAGACATTTTCTAGCAAAAAATACTTATTTTAAAATATTAACAAAAAGTGCCAGACAGGGCCTAGAGCTAAAAACATGGAACCAGAACAGTATTGCACTACTTGAGGAAAAACAGCATTTTACAGAATATCAACACTTATTCACTATGAGAATATTAGAGGTCTCACGCTTTGTGTTTTGAATTAGGGTGTGTTTTTTGGCACTCCAGGGATTCTCGCTTTGCTTGTCTTGTGGAACTCAAAGTTGAGGTGAAGTCAGGAATAATTTCTACCAAGTCTAGGCCCTCTTCCACTGTAATAATAATATGGAATTTGCTATCACATGCCACAATAAGGGTATTCTGTTATGTCTGTGAAGCTCTCAGAGAGGACCTGAGATTTTCTGACTGCTCCCAACATATGCTCAAAATTAATGCTTGCAAGAACATTTCTGGGTAACTTATCTGAGAAAATGAGACCACTTAGTCTGCAAATCTGAGCCACAATCAACTCACTAGGAGGTAGCTCTGGCAAGGCCTTCAAGGTCAACTTGAGCAGAAAAAGCATTACCTTGACTTTCCAAGTAATTCAAGTATGCCCCTAAATTTAACATTATTGCAATGTGAATGGTTTTCCAGATGGAGTTTGGATTTGAATAAAGTTATAGTGTCCATTTATTGTGAAAATCTACTCATTCATGGTAGATGCAAAATCACTCATCTTTTACACAACTCAAATTGATACATAAGAGTCCACAAATGTAGAGAGCTTCCCAAAGATATCAGCATATTTGTTGTGTGGTGTCTAAGAGAGGCTGGCGTAGTATAGTGAGGTAACTAATAGTATCCTAAAGCCCTCTGGTGTCCTCAAGTGACAGATTATATTTTGTCACCTATAAGTCAAATTGCTTTTTTGTGGAGATATACAGCCTTGTCTTTGCTAGGCTACTAGTAGAAGATGAAGCTGGGGATGTAGGTCCTCTGTGCTGAGAGGTCTGTTTTTCTATGCCCCTGCATGCTGTTCAGGTTTCTGCTGCAGTTATCTCCCTTCACATAGGAGTTTTTAAATACAAACTGAGGGGA
Organism: Staurois parvus; assembly: GCF_062004578.1. Taxonomy (NCBI): domain Eukaryota; kingdom Metazoa; phylum Chordata; class Amphibia; order Anura; family Ranidae; genus Staurois; species Staurois parvus. The sequence goes on from NW_028317887.1 coordinate 2,503,867, forward strand.
CACTCCTCTGACATTTTGGCTGGCTTATGTGGCAGATGATGGGCAGAATTTTGTCAGTTTCTCCAGTCTCTAGCAGTCCTTTGACTTCAAGAACATACTTGAAAGGTGCTGTGATGTAGTATAAGTCTGCGTGAGTGGATGGCTAATGGAACCTTGAAGTCTGCTCTGGTGTTAGTCAATGCAGAGAGCGCAGCTAGTATGTGGCCACAGGTGACAGTTGGCAATGCCTCTGATCAACATTACTTATCTTGTTCAGTAAATAAAGGCTCACAAAAAAAAATGCATTTACTAAATACTATTCATAATATTGACCAAATACAATTAAGAGAATTTATATATATAATATATATACGGTATATATATATATATATATATATATAAAATATATATATATATATAGATTTTTTTTTTTAATAATTGACAATAAATTTGTAGTTAATTTGCTCTGGTATAAAAAAAAAGCACCATAAGCCAAGTTTTTAATATTATTTAAAGTACAGAGTACAACCTGAAATAACATATACTACGCAGGCGCAGTGAGGATGCTGGAGTGCTGAAGAAGTGTTTATGTGCAAAGTGTAAAGGAGTTGTCTTGCTTTTTCATAAACTGTTGAACTCTATTTATTGCGATTTACTGAAATTTGATATTCTTTAAAGATGCATGGATATTTTCTTTTTTTTTATCAAATAAGTTTTAATTAACTTTTATAAAGTTTAACTTACAGAAAATAAAACAAAAACAAAGAAAACAGAAAGAGTAAAGAAGGTATACTAAAAAGACTGTTGTGTACACCCCTGCCACCATCAGACCATGAGCAGCATTTACAGAGATAATAGCAGCAGCATAGTAAGTAAGCACATACACTTCAAAGACACTTATACACCGGCCATTATTCGATAGAGATCCTGATAGCAAATAAATCGTCTATCTTTCCCCTTTACAAGCTGGGGGCATCATATCCATTATCATTTAGTCATATAAACCATTACTGAGAGTACCTATAAGAAAAGAGTTACAGGTATAACAAAAACAAATAAAACTAATATTAATACTAAAAGTAAGATTAACCAGTGCCAGACAATCTAATTGCGCACTTCTGCAGCATCTGGACCAGTTAGAATCATATACTGTACCTCGTATTGTGACATCTGTAGAATATTAACCATTATACTGTAGACAACATGTATTGTTATGGAAGATTAACACTGGAAAATCCATAAGGACACTAGTGCCCATGGGGCTAGACCTGGGGTCTGCAGCCATGGAAAATCTATAAGGACAAATTTTCAAATTTGCGAGGAGTACCCCTTTGTTGTAAAATATGACATTTTTTGAGAAGGGCAGAGTTAACCTGCAAAAACCAATCTTCAGTTTTTGGGGGACGAGATGATAGTCACTTGGACATAATACATGTACAAGCTAGGAATAGCACTCTGGTAATAGATCTTCTGACGTGAGGTAAAAATCGTCCTCATCTATGCTGTGCATAGTGGGGATCGCTCAAATTTGACTGCAAAAGTGGTGATGCACTTTAAAACCTCTCATTCATCCATTTTTTTTACTTACCTTGATAAGCAGGATCATCCAGGTTCTTCACCAGAGTGTATTTCCTTGTGAGAAGCTAGTAGTCCATCTCTGTAAATGTGCCCACATGACCAGTCTTCAATGATTCTCTTGCACTGACATTACCACTGAGACAACTCTCCTGGATCCTGAGAGGACTCCATTACTGGACAGCCAATAGGGACTGTCCGAGACATGTAGGCAGTGACATGGACACTGAAAGAACCCTACCTTCGGGCCATCGCATAACCATGGATTTAGGTGAGTAAAAAGGGCATATAAATGTGATTAGTTAAAGCGGGGGTGTTGGATGGGGTCTCAGAAATCAGCTTTAAAGTAACAATATAACCTTGGTCATTTCCTTTGTTATAAAATGCTTCTTTCTCAAGTTCTAAAGTTGGGAGGTATGCAGACACCATACTTTTTTAGAGATGGCCTAATCTGAGATATAGAGCCATATTGTACAAGGCTATTATGGAAGAGTAAATGCCAATTTCTCTGCCAAAGTTATTCCATTTAAAATATGTAACTTTAATGCATATTTATTCTATTTTAGTATGATCATTTATGTGCAGAGAGATTGACATATTTAATGAGCCTCATTAATGAATGGTTCTTTACACACTGCTTGCTCTTCTGAATCAGCTAGGATCCGAACAGTCCACATTATACATTCAAATAAGCAGGAAAACTAAAACAAGCATTTGCCTGTCAATCACAAAGATTTATTAGTTAGAAATAATAGCCTGTTGGTTTGTTCCTATTTTGTTAGCATATTGTAGTAGCTCTAAATTTCCACAAGCACACTGTACACAGTAGTCATTAATTTAAGTTGTCAGTAAATGTTAAAGTACTTATAAACATATGTTTGCTGCTTAATCCTGATGATATAATGGGGTTGCCTATTGAATAATACAAACCTCAATAGATAGCCTTGACTGAGTTTTAGCGCCATAGGAGACCACAACAGACAGTATATAGTGTATGTATGTTACTAAAAAAGGATCATGTACATTTTTTAATCTGTTGTGGTGCATTGGCAGCCCATTCATAATGAATGGGGCCTTAATTTGGTAGTAAAGCTTAAAACAAAAAATGTTCTACATAATGTGCTAGTATGCCTTGCATAATAGCACATTATGAAAAGCTTAACTTAAAATGAAGCCCTCCAGCAGCGCACTGTCACCACGGACAGGGCTTCCATCTTCACCTGGTCTTCCTTCCAAGTTCATGGGTTCTGGCCGTCTGACTGGCTGAGCCACAATGACGTCCCTCCTGGGCACGCACATGTACGGCACAAAGCTCTGAAGGAACGGCACTGGTATGACATCACTGGCTGCTGCTCCATAGAACAGTACATGTTTAGGAGATATTCATATTGCCTACACCTATTATAAGTTACCTGTAGGTAAAAATCACGAAAACGAATTTACTACCATCTTAACGCAATGTACGTTGATACAGCTGCATGCTATAATGTATGTTAACACACCACAATGAAACACATAAGTATGAATCAGCCCATAACAACTAAATCATCTATAATAATCCAACCATTATGTTAAAACTATGAGTGGTTTAAATGATCCCTCATCCATTCAGGGCTGAAACTGGAGGAGGGGCATGTGGGGCCACCTAGAGAGGGGCTCCGCTGTCCCAATGCTCCAGGGGGCCCATGCAGCCTCCTCTTCACTTGAAAAAAATGTGAACAAGAAAGTTCACTGTGAAGTGGTTACCTAAAAGAGACTGATGCAATATACCAGATTGTATATAGAGAAAATTAATTTATTGTATCAAAAATGTAAATAACTGTTACAAAATATGATAACACACAAAAGCAAATCCATCACCATTCCCCAGACAACGCTGTCTGTCCTCATTAAAATGAATAACTGTATGTCACCTGTAGCCACTGTTAGGGACATATATCCAGATTGTGAATTATTCACTAACCTTACTATCTCCCAAAATGTATTTCTTTGTGGGGGGTGCTACATACTCATTCTGGCAACTGCTCCTATAGAACTGTGGTGATTATGTCAAAAGGTAAACCTGTCTCCATAGAAAGGATAGCTGCAGTCCACTGTAATGTGCGTAATATACTGTAATGGTAAACTTGTTGAATAACACCATGGGCTAATGTATGATGATGCTCCGGTCATATCCAGTGCACCACAGAGGCCTCTTGCACTCTCACTATATTGTATTGTTGCAGCTCCTCTGAAGAGCCACAAGACTGGTCCCTTCTTTCATATGTCGCAAGCCTTACCTCTGTGGCTGATTAGGAGGAGCACTGCTGGGAATGAAGAGTACACAGAAACAGGCCTTATTAAAGACCCACTTCATGGCTTACTTCTTCTTTCCTGGCAGTCCCCCACCTAATCCACTATGGAAGTGAGGCTTGAAATCATCTCATTCAAACCTCACCTACGTGGTGATTGTGTAGGCCTTCACACTACATGTGCAGCGAGTCACTATTACCAAAACTTTGAAATGACTAATATATATTATTATTACCATCCTGTGGATTTATTTATGTATTGCACTTGAACTTCTTTATATGGGCATGGGGATTGGGGGTGTGTGGATGGAGAACGTCTCTCTGTCATCGAGTCTTTGTCCCGGGTGAAACAATGTCTAGCTTCACCATTGCATTCATCAATAGTTTGATGTATATTTTGTGCCATTAAACACAGTGCAATGCAGATAAATAACAGTCATAGTCACCTTCATGCACTGCATACAAATATCCACTTACATGTGATATACTGAGCTGACACTTTTATCAAACCACTAGAAGAATCAGTCAACTATAAGACACATGGTCTACAAATGTAATAATATAATTTTGCGCTGCTATTAGACCTCATAGCCAGGGGCGGACTGACCATTTGGAAACTCGGGAACTGTCCGAGGTCAGTAGAGGGCCCCATAAGATGCCCCTGGTACCTTTTTCATAGGCTTTTTTGCATTTTGGCAAGGACATAGGGGCCCCATGATCCCCTATTGCCCAGGGGCCCCATGAGTTCTCAGTCCGCCCCTGCTCATAGCTAACATTTGTCTCATGTTTATGTGCATTTGGTTCTTTTGTGAAGTCTTCAGTAAACAAGAGTTGTGGTGTCAATTTTGCTGTAGTTAGGTAGAGTTTATGTCTGCAGATTCAGATAAGCTTGCATTAAGGTGCAACAAATAGCCACTGGTGCAGTACAGTATATTATGTCACAAGTTGATGTAAGTACCCACACCTGCTGCGACAGGATCAACATAGGACGAATCTTCATGTTAGTAAACTGCCACTTGCATGTAATACCATGGGACTGCCGCATCCTGCTCAAAGGTTCAGGTTTCTTCAAGGACATCCAATAGCTCATAAAACTCAAAGAAATTTGTTTTGTAAATACCTAACATAACTCAAAGGTTGAAGCTCTTTATCACTTCTTGACACCTTTTCTGCCTTGGTATTTGTCAAAAAGGTTGCGTATTACCAAGGGTGGGCTAGCCGTGAGTAACAGAAGTTTAGAGTTAGTGTCCCTGAGCTCAAGCATCCAAGCTCTAGTTCCAGCATCTTATTATGGAAAAAGTTCTCTGTTTACATTTCCTTGAATTTCTTTTTTCTCTATATATAAGACAGGTATTTCAATTCTGCTTTATAGTGATTTTTATATGTATTAATGTAAGTGCAGTATGAATTTATTGCAAACCAATAGCTCTGGTACACACCGGTGTGACTTATGTGATTTCACAGTTCCAAATCGTATGACAAGTTGCACCCTATTGTCAGTAATGGAACCTTTCAAGTCCGTGAGACTCCAATTTTGCTGTGCCACACCAATTTCAGGCGCAATTTGCATAGACATCTATGCATGAAGTCGCAGAGATGTCAGGCAAGTCGCATTTGAAATCTCTCTGACTGTGGATTTGAAATTGTACAATTTCAAGTAAAGTTGGACAATTTCACAGTCGGATTCAGTGTGAACCAGGGCTTATCTTTAAGCCCTGGTTCACACTGATGTGGTGCAGAATTTGCAGCGTTTTCAGTGCGAATTCCGCACCGCAGCAGAATCACCCCCTGTTCATGCGAATTGCTGCAGGTGTGTATGTTAAGTTAACAACGTGGTGTGATGTAAAGAATCGGATTGCATAGGTGTGAATACCTATGCAATCTGATTCTAGTTCTTAGATTGTAAGCTCCAAGGAGCAAGGCCCTCCTAACCCTCTTGTATTGAACTGTATTGTTACTGTATTGTCTCCCGTTAAGTGTAAAGTGCTGAGCAAACTGTTGGCGCTATAAAAATCCTGTAAAATAATAATAGTAATAATAGTGTGGACCCAAAAAAGGGTCCGGTACGTTTTTGGTGTGGGTGCGGTGCAAATAGAGCCATACAAAAGGTATGACTTTGATCGCACCACACATAAATCGCATTTGATTTGCACAGGAATGCAGTGCGGTTCCTTTGCAAATCACATGCGATATACGGAACCGCACGTATGTGAACCCAGGCTACAGTAAGAGAAAATGATAAATAAAAGCTATTGTCACTGTACACACAAGTGTCTGCAAAATGACTTAATATATAGATCACATAAAGCAGAACATACATCTGTTCTGTGTGGCAGTGAATTACAAATATATGTTATATTTTATTGGGGTGTAGGGTCAAACTTGAAATCATTTTCTCTAAAGCTAAACATCTCTTAAACGTTTTTGACAAAAAAAAGAAAGGTTTATTTTTCCTAAACCTAAAAGTAACAAGCATATTTCCAGTTTTGACAGTATCAAAGATTACATGGCTGTCTTTGCAACACAAACAATGCCTGCTTCATAATTATAACAGCCAGAGGGTGAAGGATGTTTTGTTAGTATAGATTTAAGCTCCATTAATGAATGAAACTCTAATGTGAGAGCCTTCTGAAGAGAAAAGTGGTTGCATCAGTGCAGATTAGCGAGTGAAATATTCCTGTAAACAAAACACCTTGTTTCTCTCCAAAGACATTTGCTATCAGTAATTGCAACCACACATAGAGAAGTAATAAGGTGATTAATCAAAGAATATAGCACATTACTTTCAGTAAGTACTATTTCAGAGAGACTGTGTATGGATTCTTGTGCTATGGGTAAATAACCCAGGGAACAATCCTTTAATAACAAGATAATTGTTCAGCTTTATTTCAAACTGTCTTTCTACAAGTCATAAAAATACATTATTACCCACATTGTGCTGCACTGTAATGGTTTAAATGATTCATGGATGTAAATAATTGGCTATAAACCTAAATGTGTTAATTTGTGCTCCACCAATAATACAGCTCTTTCTGTGGTCAACTAAACGTCCCCTGAATGTTTGCCTGGTACAATGGTCTTTACTTAAAGTAACCCTTTCTAAAGGGAAATGCAGAGCCTGCCATTGCAAAGCACCTTCAACTATTTATATGGCTATTATACTGACCCTTTGGACTCAGTACTCGAATGCTAGATGTATTGTAACACTGAGAGACAGAATAGCAACAAAAAATTCAAAAGGAATGCATGTCTAACAAATTATGCACTGATTTGCATGTTCATGAGGGAAATAAGTATTTGATTCCCTTCACAAAACATGACTTTGTGATTGCCAACAAGGGATTTGCCGCAAAGTACTGAGGTCAGACGTTTCCTGTAGTTGGCCACCAGGTTTGCACACATCTCAAGAGGGATTTTGGCCCACTCCTCTTGGCAGATCTTCCATTTGCAAATCATTGCATCAACTGTTGTCACCTTCTCACCAAGCTGCTAGGTGATAGTTTGGTAGCCCAGTGCAGCCTTGTGTAGGTCTACAATCTTGTCCCTAACATCCTTGGACAGCTCTTTGGTCTTTGCTATAGTGGAGAGTTTGAAATCTGATTGTTTGATTGCTCCTGTGGACAGGTGTCTTTTATACAGGTAACAAAATGAGATTAGCAGCACTCCATTTAAGAGATTGCTTCCAATCTCAGCTTGTTACCTGTATGAAAGACACCTGGTAGCCAGAAACCCTGCTGAATGATAGGGGATCAAATAAGTATTTTCCTCTTGAACATGCAAATCAGTGCATCATTTGTTAGACATGCATTTCTTTTGAATGTTTTGTTGCTCTTCTGTCTCTCAGTGTTACAATACACCTACCATTCAATTTTTAGACTGATCATTTCTTTGTGAGTGGGCAAACATTCAAAATCAGCAGGGGATCAAATACTTATTTCCTTCACTGTATATCAGAAAGATCAAAATGAGAGTAAAATTTCAGTATGTATTTTATTTCATAAGCTGCCCCTACTCATGTATAAAGCAAAAATGTTGTCCAAGGTCAAATTATTTCCATGCTGCAGTGCTATCCCTAGCTTTTTCCACTATCCAGTAACATTGGACTTCTTCAGGCTGAACAGCATTCAGTGCCGTTCAACCCATTTCCTGTGAGCTCAACTTGTTTTTGACATGCCTTCCTGAGGGACTTAGCAGAGTTCAAATGTTCAGCCAAGTGTAGAAAAGCCCTGGGCCATATTCTGTGATTAGCAACCACATTTCAAAGTGAAAGTGAAAACTTCATCTACAGTCCTCTCCCCATTGGTCATACCCCTCTGACGTGTTTCTCTCAGACTCGGCTTAAAAGTAGAGGTACCTGCACCTGGAGCGTGGAGAGAGACATGGTGGGATGATATGCAGGAGTATTTCAGCGGTGCCATATCTGTGATGCATTGTAGCGGTGATCAAATGTTATTATGTGAGCGAGCTCAGTCCAGGAGATAAGCCTGACACCTGCTGTCCCTGTGGAAGAAGAGGAAGGACCCGTAATGTTGCCAAACTGGCTAGAAGACTGTGTCAAGTGTTTTTTTTTACTTTCGATTTACTCCCTAATAAAATAACTAATCATCAACCTGCACGACCATGTTTAAAAAAAATCATAACTCATTAATCAGTGCAGCATGATCAATCCAACTATACAAAAAATAAACAATCATATAATAACCGCTTCCTGACCGCCCTATAGCAGAACTACTGTTACAGGGCGGCAGGGCTGCGCAAAATCACATATATATACGTGATTTTGTATTTCCAGGACATTGGCGGCTACAGCTGTCGATCACCAGGTCCCCGGCCAGAGATTCCCCGCTGGCACCCGGCAATCACCGAGGAACACTGACAGAGGAGAGTTCTGTATGTAATCAATACAGATCTCTCCCTTGTCAGCTCCAGAACGCTGCATAGCACAGCAATACAAAATACTGTGCTTACACAGTAAAGCACACACAGACAAAATAGTAAAACAGCACACAGTTAACCCTTTGATCGCCCCAGATGTTAACCCCTTCCTGCCCAGTGTCATTAGTACAGTGTCCGTGCTTTTTTTTTAGCACTGATCACTGTATTAGTGTCACTGGGGAACTCAGCAGCAGTTAGTCAGTTCCCCCCCCAGTGTCAGAATGACCACAGCTCCGCAGTCCTGCAGTCCCGCTACAAGTCGCTGAGCGCCGCCATTACTAGTACAAAAAACAAAAAATTCCAGTATATATACCGCCATTTGTAGACACTATAACTTTCACGTAAACCAATTCATTCACTTCTATTGGGATATTTTCTAGCAAAGACATGTACCAGAATACATTTTGGCCTAAATTTATGACTACATTTTATTTTTAAATTTTTTTTACTGGATATGTTTTATAGCAAAAAGTAAAAAATATTGTTTATTTTCAAAATTGTCGGTCTTTTTTTGTTTATAGTGCAAAAAATAAAAAATGCAGAGGTAATCAAATACCACTGAAAGAAAGCTCTATTTGTGGGGAAAAAAGGACATACATTTCATTTGAGTGCAGCGTTGCATAACCACGCAATTGTCAATTAAAGTACCATAGCTCTGTAACTCAAAAAATGGCCTGGTCAGGAAGGGTGGTAAATCCTCTGGAGGGCAAGTAGTTAATAACTTTCTAATAAGGATTGTTCTTCAAATTGTGCAGTTCAGTCAGGATAATATCACTGCTAAACAATGTTTCCTGATTGTGAAAGCATTTGAAAGAATATATCCACATTTCCCCAGTTGTTTGCATTGATTAAGTTATCCCATTTTTCGGTCATCCTAGTTTTCTCTAAAACCTTAAAGTGTAATTAAACCCACACACCCCTCCCACGTATTAGCTGTGCATAATGGCACAAAAACGTTTATTCATTTATCACCACCATGTAATAATTAGAAACACCTTTTTTTAACTATTCTAATTAGGTCACATAATCTTTTTCTTTTCCTCTGCACTGTACAATCCCATCTATGGGATGGGATCAGCCACACACATTGTCAATATGACTGCTGTTTACAATTCATGTCTTCTGTCCAATTGGATTGGAAACTATGCGATCATGTGAACACAGTGTATTAAAAAGACAAAAAAAAAGTATAATATAAATGCCCAATATAAAGCAATCTTGCAAAGCACACTGGTGCTTTGTTTTACTTTTCTGACAAAGAGGCTCACTGAAGGAGTTGCTGTCAATCAGCTGGGGGTCACACTGCCAGGCATTTCTACATGTCATGTAGTCAGGAGGGCATGTTTAACCACTAGGAGATGAGTGGAGCACTGAGCTATGCAGAGTGTAATTTCAGCTCTCTGCCACTTTTTTTCTGAACTCTCAGACAAGCTATATTAATGCTGCACTTTGAACAGCTGTAGAGAAGATATTGCCACAGATAAACAGGTACAACATATATAGGAGGATTTACTTCATCTCTCTGTGTATCACCTGAGGCCAGTCACTCCTCTGGGTATATATAAAGGTTTGCAACCACTTTAATGATGTTTTAACGTGTAACTAAACCCTGAAACAAAAATGTCATTTATTGTAGCTTTTCAGTCATTGGATGTGGTGGATCCATTAATTTTATTGCTTTATTCTCATGTGTTGATCAGCCAGTAACACATCACCTGCCTTAGGAAGGCTTCATTCACTCTCCAACTGTATCTATGGAGGAGCAACATAGCCACCCTTGGACAGCAGCATTGGCAGTCACTGGAAAACGTAATTTTAGATAGAATAGTAGATTTAGGTGGGCATTACATAAGTGACCTGCAATTTAAAGCCAAACTCTAGATCAATCTTTTTTTCTTTTGGGATCAAGGTTTTACATAAATGAATAAAAACTGATCATTTTCAGCACCCCATCAGTGTTAAATGGTTTGTCTCAACCCACTAACTGCCAACTTTGCTGGACAGCTTGGTTTATTAAAGGCAGTTGAAAAACAATAGACTTTCTGGCTGGAACGCCAGGTAACAAACTATGTTGCAAAAACAGATACTGTTGTGTTAATGCTACTGACAGACTGTATCAAAAATTATATGTCATTTTTTTAATTTTGGCGATAGTATCGCTTCAAAATGACGTGTCATTGGAGAGCATTTGTAGTCAAACCTTTCAAAAAAATAAGAAGGCCAGTGACCTTGGCCAAAAATTGTGGCATAGATTGTATGCTCGTTCCTGAGCAACAAATCCAAATGCTTTGACTTTTGCTGTTATACTCGTTCTTTGTGTAGTGTAACTTTACTGTTTTCTTAACAGTTTCCTACCTTAACAGCTAATACTGTAACTCTGTAATTATCTTGACATAAGTTTGTATTGTTATTCTCCCTTTCTCTACACTAACATATTCCTAATCTTTGCATTGTAATAAATTCTAATTTACCCAAGTAATTATAATCAGAAACTATGGGAGAATCCATTCTTGAGGTTATGCCGTGAGGCAATCAGATTACTGCCTCCTAAAAGTGCCCATATGTTATTTACTACTATTCATTAAAAAAAAAAATGAAAAAAATTTGGAGATTCTTTCTTGACTAGTGAAATTTGTAATATATACTGTTATTTAGTTGGCCTGTGGTTTCAAGGACATGTTAGTTTACTATTCTTCCCAGGGCCTTCAGAATACAGATGTGTTGTGTATTCCATTCAGAAGTAATCTTCTCCTGTTTCAGGTGGATACGACCTGACAGCTGAACGACTGCCCTCTGGGTAGTATAGTCATACAATCCTACTATAGTACCTGATATAGTAAGGCTTTTTCTATGACTGAACTTCAGCTTTTTTCTATACATCATAAATATCAAACCATAGTGACAGAGAACTCTTATCAAAATTTCCTTTCTGCTTATCTATATCCTAACTTTTCCTTTTTCAAATTTTAAGAACAGGCAGCAGTAAAGAATCAACAGCCATTGAGCCATGGATAAATCTCACAAATATGAAGTGTTGCAAACTGGAGATGCTCAAAGAGGAATCCTTCTTGGCTTTATTTATTGAAGTATATTACATCTGTCTACATTGCCCTAAAACAATTTTAGACTTTGGTTTTCCATTTTGAGTGGCTTATTTCAATTTGATTCCCATGCATAGCCACAGTATGTAATACCAGACAACACTCTTTTATTTACTAAAGAAATAGAGCCTATTTACTTGGCTAAGTGAATGATAATACATCAAATAAACTTATGTTCACTTTGAATTCCCAATGTGCAAGGGACATTAAAAAACTGTATTTTTGCTAGCACATAATTGGTTGCATGAAGTGTATATAACAAGAATTTGAGTTACTAAAGGTATAGAAAAGAGATGTTATCACAAACCTTGTTAAGAGTGGAATGTTATGGAGGCCTCTCTTGCACCTCCTGCCCAACACTTCTGAAGGTGGAGACAGAGTGTGAGGGCAAAGAGTGGCACGAGTAGCAGGCTGGTGGTGTCCACTCTGTAGGAGAGTAGAGCTGGTAGTCACAGTCCTCAGAATGGACACAGGAACATCTTGGTACCAGAGTAGAAGATGAAGCAGGACCAGGAGACAGGCAGCATACAGCAGTCAGCAAAGCCCAGGCAGTGAGGGACCGAATCGGCAGGCAGAGCAAGTCCAGGAAGCAGGCCAAGGTCAGTGACAGCCATGCAAAGAGGTACAGAAACAGCAGGCAAAGGCAAGTCCAGAAAACAGGCCGAGGTCAGAGTAATCAGATGAACAGAGTTTAAGCAGGAGCAGAAGCAAAGTCCAAGGGTAAGCCGGGTCATACACAGGTAAGAAAGTACAGCGGATCGGTCGCAGGAACAAGCTGAAGACCATTCAGCAACTGCTCATAAAGCCATACCAGTTTAAATAGGCCATTGAGCACCAAGTGTGCACGCTAATTGGAAGGCGCGTGAGCCCGTTTGCATGTGCATGATGAACTGGTACAGCACATCTCTTGCTTCTCCACTAAGAAGTATGAGCACGTGCGCAATGCATATGAACATGAGCATAAGTCTGTACTGGTTTTCTGGAGCTAGGAATTTGGTTTCCCCTATAGATGTAATTGAGTACTATAAAGTACAAGTGCACTAATACGGCTACAATCGCCTTAAGCCTTACAGATGTGTGTGACAGAAAAATATCATTACCTTTTGTGTCTGAATATAGATCTACGTATGTTTGTCAAGAGCTTTATTAAGCCATTTACTGTTGACTGGCTCACTACCTCTGCTGGCTTTATTCCAAGCAAGAAAAATTTGTGTTTTTTTTGGCTTCATTAGTTAAGTAAATCATTTCATCATATTCATTATGTTAGAATGATTCATTTTTGTAGTGATTTGGTATTTTGGGAGATAATATATTTGTTGTTCTGAAATGATTCATATTTCCGGAAGTTCTGTTATTCTTTTGTTATTTCAGAAGATTGGCTATATTATTTTGAATATTAATTTGTTATTTCTGAAGATTACTTATGCTCTCTAAGTTATCCCTGCTATTCTAACCTACAAAGAGAAATGGAATAGAAATAACGAATGGAATGAAATTAATTTCAGAAACTTTTTGTATGTATGTTCTGATGGATCCACCTTTTTCCAACCCAAACACAATAACTAGGAATCATTTTATTTCACTGTTATCCCATAGAAGGTCCTTAACCCATCAGCAGGACCAGTATCTGCTCTTTTGTGCAAGGAGGAACAGGATAAGCACTGCCAGAGCCCTACAAAATGACCTCCAGAAGGCTACTGGTGTGAATGTCTCTGACCAAACAATCAGAAACAGACTTCATGAGGGTGGCCTGAGGGCCCAACGTCGTCTAGTGCACCCTGTGCTCACTGCCTGGTACCATAGAGCTCGATTGGCATTTGCCATTGAACACCAGACTTGGCAGATCCGCCACTGGCACCCTGTACTTTTCACAGATGAGAGCAGATTCACACTGAGCACATGTGACAGACGTGAAAGGGTCTGGAGAAGACGTGGAGAACATTACGCTGCCTGTAACATCATTCAGCAAGCCTGTTTTGCTGGTGGGTCAGTGATGGTCTGGGGCGGCATATTCATGGAGGGATGCACAGACCTCTACAGACTAGACAATGGCACCCTGACTGCCATTAGGTATCTAGATGAAATCCTTGGACCCATTGTCAGACCCTACACTGGTGCAGTGGGTCCTGGGTTCCTCCTGGTTCCTCCTGGCCTCATGTGGCAACAATATGCACGCAGTTTCCTGGAGAATGAAGGAACTGATACCACTGAATGTCCCCCACACTCGCCTGACCTAAATCCAATAGAACACCTCTGGGATATCACATTTTAGTCCATCCACCGCTGCCAGGTTGCACTTCAGACTGTCCACAAGCTCAGTGATGCCCTGGTCCAGATCTGAAAGGAAGTACCCCAGGACACCATCCATTATCTCACTAGGAGCATGCCCCGACGTTGTCAGGCATGCGTACAGGCATGTACCATTTTGAGTTGCTGCAAATAAATTTCAGCAAAATGGGCTAGCCTGCTGCATCATTTTTTTCACTTTGATTTTCAAGGTGTCTTTGAATTCAATCCTCTGTAGGTTGATAATTTTTTTTCCATCAAAATATGGGACATCCTTACATTTCTAACACATTATCCAGTCCATATCACTATAGATAACATAATATTTTCCCCATTGAGATATGATGTGTTTCAAAGTGTTCCTTTAATTTTTTTGAGTAGTGTATTTTATTTCAGATTCATTGAAATTCATTGTAATTGAGATTTGGAGATTTGGATACATCCGAATCACAAAAAAGTGTCTCAATTTCAATTTTTTAGCAAAACAAATCACACGTCTAATATACTCACAACCTCCATTTTTATAATCTTTTTAAGGGGTAATTTTATTTCATTTTCAAATAGCACACAATAATCATACAGTACTTGCATACATTATATAGCTCAAGATGTGCACAAGATGTGCATCTACCAAGTGAAGGACATGCACTCAAACAGTACTTTTTTACAAATGGAATAAGAAGGACTGTATATGTTAACATATACGTATATGTATATGAGAACATTTCAACTATACATGAGAAAAGGTATATGAGAACATTTCAACTATACATGAGAAAAGGTAACCACCTCCTTTTCCCTCATAATAATTTATAAGCTTCCTGCCAATCAGCATTTTCAGTTATTGACAATGCTGATCCATAAGTATATATTGCTCTTGCACAGGGACGGACTGACAACTCATGGGGCCCCCGGGCAATAGGGGATCATGGGGCCCCCGGGCAATAGGGGATCATGGGGCCCCTGTGTCCTTGCCCAAACTCAAAAAAGCCTATGAAAAAGGTACAAGGGGCATCTCATGGGGCCCCCTACTGACCCCGGGCCCTCAGGCAGTGCCCGAGTTTCCAAATGGTCAGTCCGCCCCTGCTCTTGCAAGAGCTTGATCAGTGTTCTCCTGATTTTCAGTTGTCATTTTATCTGTAAATGAAGGGATTGTGCATTTTGTAAGGCCATGGTTTGCAACACTTCCTTACTTGAAAATGTTGCTCGTGAAGAAACATTTGATGATCAGGGCCATGAATAAGGGGGTGCCACCAGTCCTGCTGTATGGGGCCCAGGCCAGCAGGGGGGCACAGGCAACTGGTGAATTGGGTGTGGGCAGAGAGGATGATCAGCACGGTAGGGGGGCAATTACTGTAACCGATCCCCTGTATGGCACTCTCTGAAGCAGCTGAAAGATGGCTTCTTCTCCTCTCCCTTCCGCTGGCTTTCAGCCGCTGCAGAGAGAGCCATACAGTAGATTGATTCCAGTAGTTGCCCTCTGCCGCACCCATCACCCTCCCTGTGTGCCATACCTTTCCCCCTGCTGCCCAGGCCCCCCTGTTGTCTCCACCTCCGCAGTTCTTCCGGCATCCCTCCTCTCCTTTCCACAGGCAGCTGCAAGCACACAATAGGATCCTTCAGGATGGAGAGTGGGGGAAGGCTCAGGGAAATATGTCACATTCACCATGCCCCTTCCTTTCCTGAATGAACACAATGAGTGAACAGCACTGGTCACTGACTGGGGTTTATTTCTAAAGCTGGTTCGCTCAGAATATGGTGTAGCTGTGCATGGTAGCCAATCAGCTTCTAACCTTAGATTGTTCAATTAAGCTTTATCAATAAAACCTGGAAGCTGATTGGTTTCTATGTAGAAGTGCATGAGATTCTGAGTGAGCCTGCTTTATTAAATAAACCCCACTGTGTTCAATCAACTGAAGCATAGTAAACTGTGTTTTTTGGAGGGAGGATGGAGGGCTTCTCAGGTTGGTTGTATGGGGCCCCATGGTTTCTGACAGCAGCCCTGTTGGTGATGATCCAGAAGCAGCAAAAAGAAAGTTTCTAGAATAAGAACTGAAAAGCAGCTTGCGCTATCATTATAGTCCTCATCATTTAATTCCATAAAGTATTTTTTAATGTCTTTAGTGCACCTCTGAGATGTGTTTTTTCATTCTTGTAGCATTAGGAAAAGAATATTTCTTCCCACAATATTTGAAAATTGCAGCTTTGCTCTCAGCAATTTACCGACCAGACTTTAGGGGGACATTATGCTGTGATAGTAGAGAACGCTATTAGGAATCATTTGAAGGTTTAAAAGATAAACTAATTTGTCAGACAAATTAACCCTCTTACCTGTCAATTAAGGCCTGAGGGGAGGACATAAACTATCATCTGCTGTATCCCAACAATTACACAATTGTAGGAGGTGCAAGATGAAGCCCACAAGCAAACTAAACTGGGGCCTTTCTCTTGTAGTGCCCCCTAGTGGCAGAAATGCATATTTCTTTTGTTTGAGAACTGCATTGGGAAGTACAGTGTTACTTGAATTGTACTCCAGGCTTTGCTTGTCTTCAGCTGAGAGAACTTGCAATAATTTGCAAGACTTTACATAAAGTCTCAGAAATCTGTCAATAAGGTCTTCATGATATTTAATGTGAATACCATGTCATAGATATATTACTTATCATTGTAAAAGAACATATTCCACACTTTGTTTTCCAAAGCTGTAAAGATTTAAGTGTAATACCGTGTTAAAATCCTCAGCTGTAACTGGGTCCATGGCAGCTGAGAGGACATTAGCCATAGGACTGTCCAAGATGGAGAAGGCATTAAGGGATTTCAAGGCTGATTTACTCAAAAATTACAACAATCTATGTAGATATTTACTCCAATAATGCAATCATATACAGATGAAATAAATGAAAAGGGATTTTCTTTTCACCTTAATCTGTGATTAAAGTAGAAAATAAATTCTTCATTTTGGGTAGAGTAAGGGAAGGTTATAACCCCCTCAGATTTGTTTGCCATCTGTGTCCCCTTTCCCTTCACTTCCTGTCCCATAGCCAAAATAGGAAGTGATTAACAATTAACATCTGTATAAATCCAAAATCCTTTCCCATTCCTCTTTGCTCACAGTCTGAAATTGGTGTGAGCTTTAGCCCAGAAATACAAAACATGAAGTGGGAAAGATATTTCTGCATTTGGCAGATAAACAGAAAATTAGGTATAATCTGTAACTATAATCCGTAACATAGTGTTTACAGCAAGTAGTAGGTCAGCCAATCCCCTGAGAGGATACCAGTGGAATTAAACAAGGACATAAAATAAGAAAATCTCAGAGATTATAGCCATTTTTTTTTCAACCAGCCCATGAAGAAAGCAGTCTGTCTATGCAGCAGCAGGATATAAATATCCGGTATGAAGCATTAATAGTTTGCCAAATTAAAAAGTCAAGGATCCAATACAATAGAATGGAGGGACAAATGGCATCACAATGTAAAAGAATATAGACTGGTAGTTATTGATACAAATAGGGGCACAACCCTAATTACTCAAAGGGCAGTTGCTTGAGGGAACAAAGACAGGATGTTGACAAGCTTGATTGTACAGTAGATGTCCTATATAAAGCAGTAATAGTCAGGGATTCAACACAGTAGAAGTGGAAATCAAAACCCCATCACCATTTCAATATATGGTGCATAAAAATTTGGATAGATCATAATAGTGTTATTGGTATACGTTAATTCCTTTAGATTCCTGGCAGCATGTAAGATTGCCTCTTTGACCTTAAAATATAGAATGTTTGCAAGCACGTGTCTGAGGTTAGCTCCTAACAAGGAGGGTTTAAGTTGGACTCTAATAAGCCCTTATTATAGCATACAGATTAGATCAGCGTTTCTCAAGTAATGGGTTGCAACCCACATTTGGGGGCGAACTGGGCCGTGTTGCAAGTGCCCCCCCGGCCTCTCTAATGCCCCTACCATCACCCCAGACTTTGAGACGCTTATCAAGAGCAAGAAGCATCCTCAGTTTTCCCATTAGTTCTAATTAATTTCATATGTTTTAATTCCTGTTTATTTTATTGGATTTTTACCTCAGCAACACTATCCATTTTGGAAGGAAGCCATTTGTTTACTGTTTAAAAAGTGCATGTACATTGCAGAATACTGCACAAGTTGTTTTGTGGAATAAATTATAATGTTTCAGAAATTAAATTATTTTTGGGTCACGACTTAATGACAAATGCGGGTCCTGAGGTTCCCATAGGGTGAGAACCACTAGATTAGATAATGCCCCCCACAGTGAGTTCCAACCCCTTGTGTAAGAATTGAGAATTCCTTAGGGTTGAGCCGTTCAGAATCCTCTGGAAAGTCTAAGCTATTTCTACATAGGCTGTCTTCCTGGTCCCCTAGTTTAACCGCCTGTGCACAGGAAATAGCAGTGACATTTCTTAAATTCTCCAGGGTTCTAATGCACTGCTCTGCATTGGAATTTTCTGTTCTTAATCTTATGTCCATCATTCTTTAGGATAGAGATATCATAATTTAGTGTATCAATGTGCATAGTCAGGGATGCCTGGCATTGCTGAATTACCTTCATTATCTGTTCAAGCATCCGTTTCCTTGGTAGTTGTTTGTCCTTTGTCAGGGGAGAGTCTCAGTGCAGGAGAGGGTGAGATGATGTTTGCCTCTATAACAGTTAAAAAGGACTCACACCCCGAAGGGTCATCATCTGTCTGGATCAAGCCACTTAAACTAGTAGGGCTGCTTCCATCTTGGTCTGCTGAAATAGCAAAGTAGGCAAGGATTTCACCTGCATTTTTTAGACTATTTTGCCCAATTTCTACCATTGTGGAAGGTGCAGAAGGCAGTAGTTAGCATATGGAGGCTGGAAAAAACTTGATTTTGAGATGGCTGATCAGGATCGAGATAAGGATTACCTAGCAGTGAGGAAGCTTCAGGCAGGAGTTGCTTGCATACTGAAAGTTGGGTACACCCCTCTCCATTATATTATCTCTGCTTTTCTATATTTTGTGGTGTCTCTAAATTTACCCATTTAGTCTAGTGGGCACTGGAGTTGGTCCTTTTTGGCCAGGACACTCCTTATTCTAACAGCCCTAGTACGAAACATCTCCTCTTCCTTATCCTGTGAAGTGGTCATGAGGATGCTTGCTAAAGCCCTTGTGGCTATCAGTCCTCTATGGCAGGACTAAAATAGAAGAGCATAAAGAAATTACAAGGACGCTGGCTTTAAAGCCACAGTGGTGAGGCTTTCTGTGTGTTTGTAGAATTCTACTGATGCCAAAGAAGAGTTCATGGAAAACTAAATGTCCGAGTGAGCCAAAAATGTGGAACTGTTAGCCAGGAAACTGGAACTTTTGTATTTTATTTGATGTATCCTGTAAGGGAGAAGTTCAAGTTACTGTTTTTAACATATTGCCAACTATGTAACTCATCCGTGCAGCAAAAGAAATAGTCAGTTTTAATAGCCAGTCACAGCAAATATGCGTCCATGGGAGTCTAAGGTTGTGTGCTGAGAATGCGCTCACTGGGTGCACCAATTACAGTGGTCAAGCTGACACCAACATCTCTTGGTCACAACTTCTGATCAGGAGTCAGTGGGAAGGGAAAAGTCACACCACCTTCCAGGTACTAAAGCCTATGTAAAGGGATGCCAGGAGGCAGTGTGAATGGGTTAGAGAATAAAACAAAGTGAACTTTTTATGGGGACTTACCTGAGTGGTACTGTCCTCAAAGTGTTCTGAAAAGCCCCTTCTATTTGATACTAATCTTTCACTGCACACATATTATTGAGCAGCTCTTTCTGCTGGTAGCCAATAAGCCCTTGCTTGCATATAAATCATTTCTGGTAGAGTTCATGTCTAATATATTCCATTGAGCGGTGTAGTTTTAGGTTCATTTCAGTTGAATCCTACTTGTAAATATTCTTGTATTTCTCCACCTACAGTTAAAATAAATAGAATAATATATTTTTAATTTATTGTACTGTTAATTCCTCACTAGTACTTGTGTATAATTATATGTGTTGACCAGTATAGGCAGCTTTACTGTCATTTAACCTCATTTAAATGCTTATCACCAAAAAAGATTTTCGTAAGCTACACTTTGAAATGATGAGTCCTGCATTTTTAGAGAACAAAAAAGCAGATAAAGTTAACAGTAACAAACTGAAGCTTATAAGTATGTTTAAGGCAGAAAACCAGGACTCATGAGATCTAAACATACTTGTAATATTGCAAGGGATTGTTTTTAAAGCTGACCTTCCATAAAAGTGGAAGATCCTCATTACTTAAATGCCCTCACTCCCCAAATATAAATGGATTAAAAAGTAACTAATGTAGTACCCTCTAGTGGTGCTAGAGAATTAAGTCAATTTAATGGCTCACTCAGTAGTTAGAGTGAGCATGTCTGAGTGGGGGTCAAGTCCAGGTCAGACCAGGGCAGGCTGGATGACTCAGCAGGTTGGGTCTCTGTCGCCTCCACCTGGTTCTGGAGGTCCATGGAAACTTCCAGAAGCCAGTGGGCGGAGGGGTGGAGACCTACATCTGCATATTCATGGGAGTCTGACCCCCATGAATATGAATATGAATATCTAACCCCAGGTGGAAGGCCCTGGTATTAAGGAGCCCTCTCATCAGGGGTCTAGAGTCGGGTGGAAGATGGATTGCTGAAGTTGCTGTTGTGTGGCCTGGGACAGGACCGCAGCAAAGGGGTTCTGCCTCTAGGCTGGAGGCTGCAGGAAAGTAAACTGACTGCCTTACAGTTTACCAGGGAAGGACAGCCTGCAAGTGGGAACAGAAACTTGCTCATTGAGAGGCCTGAATGCAGTCTACCCAGAGCTACAGAATTTTAAGGATAATGTGAGTACCTCTACACCCCTGGGGCCAATAGGAGAGAGGGCTGCTGGATTACTTAATACTTAACCAGTTCTCCCAGGGACAGTGCTGCATCCCTGTCTTGATATCTCTTGCTCCAGGGTACTCTTCAAAAGACAGCCAGGTGGATGGGCATTTCTTAGCTGGGATCTGAAGACAGTTCACTTAGAGGGGACCAGACGCTCCTAGCAGAGACTGGACTATTGATTTTCTAAGAGACTGTACCACTCCGGAGTTCAGTATCTACCTCTTTTGTACATAAGCAGGAAATTTGTCCTCAGAGTTATTACGACAACTCAAATTGGGCATCCCATATATACCTAAACCCTATCCAAGTTGTTTATCCCCTAAATAAAACAACAAAAACAAGCTCTTATAGAGGTTTTTGGCAGGGGTTATGAGTAAAGTAAACCTTCCATTTTGGAAAAAATGTCTATTTTAACTGGAAACTATAATATATTTTATGCAAGTAGCTAGTGTGAGTTAAAAAAACATGTACCCGGAAGCTTTTTAATGTGATTAAAAAGTTATCTTAGGTCATACTTTCATGATCATATTTCTTTGTAGAATTGCAGGCTTTCTCCACAAGTATCTATCAGCCATTTAAAATTAACTTCATTTCAAATAAAGTGTCCTTCTGCTATTACCAATGCATTGAAAAATAGTTAAATATCTAAGAGGATCCTGTCGAGTAAAATTGGAAGATTCAAACTTTTCTAATATCACAGGAGTAGAGCAGGTGAAACAAGAGTGTTTTAAAGTCATAATTTACTGATGTCTGAAAACAGCCAAGAAGTGCAATTCCAGCCAATATTTTTTGTTTAATTTTGGATGATGCAAGAAGAGTTAGTCTTTATTGCTGTGTGTGTTCATAGTAGGGCAATATCCTTTCACATCTGGTCAGAAGAAGTGATGAGGATTTTTTCAATGAGGACACAAAATTATTATTATTATTATTATAATACAGGATTTATATAGCGCCAACAGTTTGCTCAGCACTTTACAATATAAAAGGAGACAATACAACAACAGTTCAATACAAGAGGGTTAGGAGGGCTCTGCTCCTTGGAGCTTACAATCTAAGAGGGAGGGGCTGGTGGTACAAAAGGTAATAACTGTGCCTACCTACCACCCCTTAATTTTTTATTCTAGTATCACAAAGACAGAAAAGGAGGTCAAATCTACCCAGTAGCATTGCTGACAGAATTTGAGAAAGTTGACAGAAAATATAATTCTTCCTCCTAATTTCCAAAACTAAGAAATGGTTATAGTTCATCTTTAACCTTCCTTAGCCATTTCTATCTTATAGAAAAAGCACAATGAAGGCAAATAATCGAAGTTTCTGTGCTTGTATAGTTAGTTCTGCATCTTTGTGGAGTGTTAGCAGATCTTTTAGGTGAAAAATTTTTGGGGGATTTAAGCTAATCTGTCTTTTTTTTTAAATTATGACTGAATCTTGCCTAAAACTATCATGTCAATCCACATTTTCAGCTCTCATCTGCCATACATAAGCTTTTGCTGTGTTAAAAAGAAAAGCAGAATAAATGATTGCTTTGGAATAGGCTGAAGCTTGTATAAAAATGATGATAGTAAGTACAGAAACAGACATTTGGCCTGCATTTAATTGCTATTCACTGAATGGTAGAAGCTCTGGCAATAACACGTTGCATATAAAGGTCTATCAATCTACATTGATTGTAAAGTAGTTTATTGTTATTGCACACTGTCAACACCCACGGTTCTTGGGTTCAGTCTTGTCAACGGGCGTCTTAGGTTGTACTTTGCAAGGTGAAAAATACATAGCACTGTGAGCTGAATTTATATTGTGAATGTGTTTTCAATACATATTAAAAAGACAATATTATTATTACAAAATACTGAATAACAGAATCTTATTTTAATTTCAATACATTCTTGTAGATAGTTGAAGAAAGAATTGCCACACTATGACCTTGGTTATAGTATTTAATATACATGAATGAAATGAAAATGTATTTAGAAAAGCATTTGGTAGAAATATCTTGTTATATGAGTGTATTCTTATTACAGTGTTACTAAACCCAGGACCCTGCATTCACTATATCTGGTCTCCTACAGTACACAGAACATGGTAATGCAATTATTTTAGTTATTTTAGTAAATATAAACTGCTAAATACTTTTTCTCATTTTCCAGTATGTAGCAGTCTTGTGACTATCAGTATCTGGCCGAGCACTAGTTAAAGCTTGTAGAAGGAGTTTTCAATCTCCTCTGATTGTCCTTTGAGTCTGTATATACCCGGACTCTCTGTCTGGACAGTTCTGATTGGCTCTGTGCTGATCACATGCACCCTCCCAAAGAAAAAAAAAACTCTCTAGCCATACACACTAAACTGAGCTTGTACAGAGTGCTTCCTAGAGCTCTGTACTATCAGCAGATAGATTTGGGACAGTAAAAGAAGGGGAGGATCAGAGAAGACAGGATCAAACAGCCTTTTTACACAATGTGGAGAATTAACCCCTTAGGTTCCAGTGAGTATAATAAGCATGCTTTACTGCTTATACAGACTGATTTTACTGTTGTGGGTTTAGTAACACTTTAAATAAATACATAAAGTGGTTTTAATCCCTTATATATACCCAGTGAAGTGACTGGCCTCAGGTGATACACAGAGATGGATCAAATCCTCCTCCATAAGATATACCTGCCTATCTGCAGTATTTTATTTAAAGCGGAGCTCCAGTCTCCAGTGAAAACTAATGAGCAGATTTCACTTGCAGAGACATCCATTTTTGACATCAGTTTTGATGCAAGCCTCAATGAGTTTAACTGCGTCCCGACCGCCCTATAGCAGATATACTGTTTTACATGTGCAAAATATATATACGTGATTTTGCATTTCTGGGTAGGGGGTGCACGCAAGGTGCATGCACACTTTACCCGCGTTGCCATTCACAGCTGTGACTGTCAATCACCAGGTCCCGACTGGTGATTGCTCGCCGGCGCCTGGTGATTACCAAGCATCTCTGATTGGGAGGAGCACTGTTTGTAAACAAAACAGTTCTCCTCCCTGTCAGCTCGTGTACACTGCTTTGGATGGCTGTGCACAGCATAGCCATCCAAACCAGTGTGATTACAGTGAAGCACACGGACACAGCTTACAATGAAACAGCACACAGTTAACGCTTTGATCGCCCCTCATGTTAACTGCTTCCTGCCCAGTGCCATTAGTACAGTGTTAGTGCTTTTTTAAGCACTGATCACTGTATTGGTGTCACTGGGGATGTCAGTGATATCAAGTCAGTTCCCCCCAGTGTCAGAATGCCCACCACAGTCCCGTAGTCCCACTAAGTCGCTGATCACCGCAATTACTACTAAAATTTTTTAAAAATTCCAGTATCTATACCGCCATTTGTAAATGGTATAAATTTCACAAAAACCAATTAATTTACACATATTGTGATTTTTTTTTTTTTTTTAGCAGACATTTTTGGCCTAAATTTCTGACGAAACTTGATTTTTAAACATTATTTTACTGGACATGTTTAATAGCAAAAATCTAAAATATTGTTTTTCTCAAAATTGTCGCGCTTTTTTTTTTATAGCGCAAAAATAAAACATGCACAGGCGATACCACCGAAAGAAAGCTCAATTCGTGGGAAAAAAGGACATAAATTTAATTTGGGTGCAGCATTGCATAACCGCGCAATTGTCAGTTAAAGTAATGTAGCGTCGTAACGCAAAAAATGGCCTGGTTGGGAAGGGGGTAAATCCTCAGGAGGGCAAGTGGTTAATTGCAGATTAACTACACAGATAAAATCCACACATGATACTAGTGTTGTGGTGTGATTAGGGAACATAGAGAACAGCTGATTTTGTTTTACCCTTGCAAAATGCGTGCAGAAAAACTGACGTCTCTGCACCATGGTGTGAACAAGCCCTAAAAGTCAGCAGTTGCAAAAACTGTAGCTGCTGACTTTTAAAAAACAGTCACTCACCTGCCTGTAGCAATTGTGCATACAGAGATGGATGCGGTCACCCATTTTGCTAAGGACCCTCCATCTTGTATCTCTCTCTTTTACTCCAAATCCCCTCTCCCTCTCTGTTGAGTGACATGTGGTCTGGATTAGGCAGAGGGCACAGGCAATCAGGCTCAGCGGGGGAGCTCCAGGACTATAAAATCCCAACCTAGCTGGTGCCTAGATGTCTGTTAGCTTCACAATCTGGGATATTGTAAAGCCATAAACCAAGTCCCTCACTGAGCTTCAAAAACATTCCAGAAAATCGTAAACCAGACCTCACCTTCAAAAATTCATTCTCCCCTATGATTTCATATCTTGGACAATGAAAGAAGTACATAAAAACCAGGCATATATTCTGATTGGTCACTTTAATACAAGTCGTCTGATATATTACACCCCCTATCTGACATCTACAGGAAATGATATCTCCTTAACCATCCCAGCAGGTATGTCATATTTCATATCTAGACGTTCAGCAGATGATTCTGCGTATTAATCTACCCGTGGATAGAATGTTACATGTACCTAGGAAAAGTTTATGACCATAGTATAATTTGGGAGGGCTTTGGTCATAGCCTAAGCTCCCCGCCTACAACACCCCTCCCCAAAAGCGGCAATTGGTTCTCTGCTTTAAGGAGACACCCTGCGTTCCTAGAAAAAGGTTGTTATGCTTGAAGCAGAGCTAAGCTGAGTTGAGCTAAGTTGAAGATTCTCCCTTTTAACATCAGAACTAACTTTGGGAGATAAGGCACCCTTTTGGCTCAGGAAACTTGATCTGCTTAAACCAGGACTTTGGCAAG
The DNA here is from genome assembly GCF_062004578.1 of Staurois parvus. Lineage (NCBI taxonomy): Eukaryota > Metazoa > Chordata > Amphibia > Anura > Ranidae > Staurois > Staurois parvus. The sequence continues at coordinate 2,529,709 of NW_028317887.1, forward strand.
TACTTTATCTCTCTAAAATCCTTTCTGTTATCTCTTTGCTGTGTTATTGCTCTCTGTATATTTATACATATATATTGGCTACATCTTTTCTGTAAATATTTTTATTGCACCCTTTTGACCTTTTAGTAATAAATCTTACTTTCTGAAAGTGTTGAACTGTTTCTAAAGCTCTTTAATGCAAACTAAGAACCCCCTGTCTCTGAAGAGCACTACTGTATGTGTTTAAACGTCTGTCTGCGGTGACATTGTGTATACAAATGATTATTCAAACATCATAGTGTTATTGCTGATATTGCCGAGTTTCCTCTTTCTCTGTACAAAAAGGAGGTGGTGGCAGTGTGAAGGGTTAATTGCGTAATTAACCGGACCCAGTAACAATCGCTCTCAGGCTGCGGCACATAGGTTGTGGTCCATTAGCTGGAAAATCTTTGTGCAGGGTGCAGCTGAGCGTGGCATTGTTACGCACGTGACAGCGCAGTTTTAGATTGGCTAGTCCTTCACTCACGAGTTTGGTGAGAAGGGCTGGGGTCTGACGCTGTGATCGTCACACTGCCTCTCAATCCAGTGGTGTGCTCATTCTAGCTGGGTTCACTGGCTGCCCTCTGTTCCTGGTGCCGGCATCTTAAGTGTAAGCACCCGCCTGTGACAGCTTGCGATTTCATACCCGGGTGCCCACTGCGCATGTGTTAGTAGTGCTGCGCATTGTGAATGGTCCCGCAGTCTTTTGGGACCCGTCACGTGTCCCAGAAGTCTGCAGGAAGGAACAGAACTTTTGCTTCCAATTGCCTAGGTGGTCTGCTTTAACTAAGATGAGCAGTATCATATAGCTTCAGCAAGTTGTCTTCACCAAGTCTGGATGCCTAAATGTATTGTTTGCTGTCATGTGATTGGCTGATTAGCAATTTGTTTTACCAGGCAATTGAACAGGTTTACCTAATAAAGTGGCCAGTGAGTGTGTATATATATATATATATATATATATATATATATATATATATATATATATATATAGTCTAGCTTAAACAGTTGAACTTCAAATTTCACACAGATATAAAGTGTTATGATAACAGAGTTAAACTTCCTAGTCATATTTAAGAGGCAAAAAATATGTTTATTAGGTCAGATTACCCAATAAAATGTCAGCCCGAGACCTGCTATTCATTATCTTCTTTGCTTCCAAACTTCATTCTCTTTGTCCAAGATAGCCAGTGCCCACTGATTTACTATTGTTTCTGTTAATATATTGTATGCTTGCCTAAAGTGCAACTGACAGGTATAAAATGATTTCCTCAATTTAGGATGAGGTGGGCACAACATTCCATTTAATCTCAATCCTACAAAGTCTTTATATCAATTAGCAAAATCAGTCTTTAGTACCATGACCACCTGTATTGACCTAATAGAGATAATTAATTTCTACATTTTGCAATTCACATACATCCTCAGTATGCAAAGGAAGTTTTTATAAAAGGCTAACTTTATACCTAGTTTTCATAACATTCCTACAGTACGGACAACAGATTTTGATTAAATATTTGACAAAAACCCGAATAAGAACTTATGCAGGCCATACATGGTTCGAATTCCGAATGATTTTTCGATCAAAAATCTAAAACATCATTCATTCTGTAATCCGATAATGCCACCAATGATTTTGAAAATCAGTTGTTTTTCACAAATTTTCCAACATGCCCGATAAATGAAATGGGGAGGAACCACAAAAATCGGCTGGTACCATTGCCCCACAGACAGCGAAAATTGGTAGAATATTCTTATATCCGACTTTCCAATGAAAAATCGTTCGGAAATCGACCCATGTATAGCTGGCCTTACATATAAGGTCTCACACCTGCAGTGGCTCACACTAGCTCAGCAAAAAAAATATTAAACTGAGAGCCTCCTTGAATTTAATAGGTACTATATATTGTGCTACTTTCATTCACACTCAAGAGAATAACCCTGGTATGGGATCTTGTAATTGCACATGACACACCTATCCATCAGGTATCAGAAGAATCTTTCCTGCTCATATTTTCTTACAAGACTAAAACTATGGCATCGATTGCATAAAAATTGTAATACACCTTTAAACCTCAACTCACTATGTAATTCTTTAAGACAGAAATCTATCACATAATGCTAATACAAATGTCTCTACTCATAACCATCAAGAATCAAGTGAAAGAGGAAGGAGATGTTAAACTACGTGCTACTTAGGTGAAAATCATTTATTTAGTACTTGGGAGGTACATATAAGAATATACAGTATATACATTCTATAATTAGATGAACATACGTACATTGGACATGTGTCAATAATATGTATAATAGTAATATTATTACTCACCTATAAATACTGTACTGGCGTAAATCGGTTTACAAATTTAATGTTCTGCGAGACTTTTCGGATTGTGAAAAATTGTGTTTTCCCATAGGAATGCATTGAAAACCAATTAATCTGTTCCTGAGGTCACAAAAAAGTTAAAAAAAAAGTCTTATCTGTTCAAAACTCTTTATAATGTGCACTTTAATGGCATAAATACTGTACAGGGACATGATTAAAAATTAATACGTAAATGCATTGAAAACCAATTAATCCATTCCAGAGGTCAGAAAAAAGTAAAAAAAAAGTCTTATCTGTTCAAAACTCTTTATAAAGTGCACTTTAAAGGCATAAATACTGTACAGGGACATGATTAAAAAAAAATTGTAAATGCATTGAAAACCAATTAATATGTTCATATTGCGAAAAAATTAGTAAATGGAGGAATTGTTTTCTATGGATTTTCATTCGTAAACCGAAAATTACGTTAACAGAGGCATTAGTAAACTGAGGTACTCCTGTATATGTAAAATATAAATAAATTAAAGATTTCAAATGAGAAGCACTTCATCTCTCTCTCTTCTAAATTTGCCTACATGTTTTTCCAATATTGATTCACTTTTCTCTAATAATCAATAGAGCCATAACATGGTCCAAGCTTTCCTCTCACACCTAGTGCAAATCTGCCTAATCAAAAAAAAATAATGTTCTAGAAAATCTTTTGTGTGGTCTGCAACACCTTTGGAAGGGCAAAGGACTGTCTTTTTGAATACTGTACTTTACAGTATTATGTGGCAAGACAATTTTACTATCTTTTGACATGGAAAAAAGAGAAAAATATTGTACAAATTATATATTACCCATGCACTTTAGGGGATTAGTAATAACGGTAGCAAACCCCCAAAATTAATTGCTGAACAGTTACTTAAGGTCTGGGACATTGTATACACAATTGGTTTGATTTACTAAAACAAATAGGCTGTTGACTTTCCAAAGGAAGTTGCAAATTTCAGGGGTATTATCCCTAAAGCGTGGTGAATGAGGTGAATCTCTGCTGACTTCCATCATCCAATCATGTTCAAGCAAAAATTATGTTTTTTTATTTACACATTTTTGAGTATTCTTTGCAGAGTAAAATTTCACCTCAGTCAATGTACTCTGGGGAAAATTCCCTTGTGCTGTGCAACTTCCCTTGTAAAGTGAGCTGCCTAATTGCCTTTAGTTAATGTACCCCAATGTACCTGCAGCATGTGTAAGAGGTACACACAGGTCTTATTAAAATCTTTTAAAGTGGAATTTCAACCAGGTATTGCTACTATATGTAAAACATTAAAAATAAGTGCCTATACTGTTTAAAATCTAGTAAAACCCTGTCTCTCTCTGCTGTGCACATGCACAATTACTCTATTTTTAGGCACTGTGCCGAATTTGTAGAGGCCAATCTGCTGACAGCCTATAGATTTAATGCTGCTCAGGACTCAGAAAATGGCAGCCTCCGATGAATAAACAGGAACAATGCTGGAGCCAATGTATAGTGCACACTAATTTTGGTAGCATAATTATTAATGTGGAATGTACAGTGCATTCATAAAGTATTCAGACCCCCTTCACTTTTTCAGTTTTGTTATGTTGCAGCCAGATACTAGTTGTTTAAATTATTTTTTTTCTCCTTAACCTACACTCAGTACTCCATAAGGGGTTTGCAAATGTATGAAAAAGGAAAAACTGAATTATCACATTGGCATAAGTATTCAGACCTTTTGCAACAACACTTGAAATCTAGCTCAGGTACTACCCAATTCTCTTGATCGTTGCTGAGATGTTTCTACACCTTGATTGGAGTCCACCTGTGGTAAAATAAATTGAATGAACATGATTTGGAAAGGCACACACCTATCTATAAAGGGCATCAAAGCTGAAATGCATACTGTATCACAGCAAAAGCCATGAGGTCAAAGGAACTGCCTGCAGAGCTCAGAGACGAGATTATTGCAAGGCACAGATTTGGGGATAGCTACAAAAAAAATCTACAGCATTGAAGGTTCCCAAGAGCACAGTGATCTCCATAATTCTCAAATAGAAGAAGTTTAGCACGACCAGGACTCTTCTAAGAGCTGGCCGCATAGCCAAACTGAGCAATTGGAGGAGAAGGGCCTTAGTAAGAGAGGTGACCAAGAACCTGATGGTTACACTGACTGAGCTTCAGAGGTGTGTGCGGAGATGGGACAAAGTTTCAGAAGGACAACCATCACTGCAACCCTCCACCGTTCCAAGCAGAACGGCTGGACAGAAGCCTCTCCTCTGTGCACAATACATGAAAACCCGCTTGGAGTTTGCAAAAAAGCACCTGAAGGACTCTCAAACTGTGAAGAACAAGATTCTCTGGTCTGATGAAACCAAGATTGAACTGTTGGGCCTCAATTCTAATTGTTCTTTTCTGGAAGAAACCAGGCACCGCTCATCACCTGCCCAATACCATCCCAACAGTGAAGCATGGTGGTGGAACATCATGCTGTGGGTGTATTTTTCAGCAGCAGGGTCTGGGAGACTGACCAGGGTTGAAGGAAAGCTGAATAGATACCCTCTGTCACAGACACTGGCTGCAGGGACCTTTTTCTGCCTACATTCTACCTGTTATTTGTTATTGTTATATTTCCCTTCCTGTGACATTTTAAAGGTCTGTTTTCTTGTATCTGCCCTAAAGACTATCCCTGGTTTGTTTTATTTGGAACTATTAATTGAAAGAGCTGGTCACATTGGTCTCTGTTCCATGTATTCCTATGTAGGCCAGACTGTCTGGGTGGGCTCCCTGATAATCAGCTCAGGACAACCTGATGCTGAGGACTGTTGCTCTAATCTGTTTATTATGTGTTATGTGGTTACTGTCTTTCCCCCATTGTGTGCTTCCTAGGTGTGCATTTTCATTGTTAATTGAGTCACCTATTGTTTCTGTCTGCTGCTAGTCCTCCTGGAGATGTGATTAGTATTATGTCCACTTTGCCTTGTTACCAAACCAGTGTTTATGTTAATGTGTAATATTTGTTTTATTGTTCATGTGGGGACTGTCCCTGCTTCTGAAGTGTATAAAAACCAGTATTTTTTTAATAAAGTAGATCCAGTTGCACCTGAGCTAATGCCGTCTAGTTTTTGGGTGCAATGCTCATCTGTAATACCTTGGTCATGTGTCCTAGCAGCGAGTAAGCAGTTCTCTGACAGAATCACCCAATTGAAGTGGCAGGCGTTCCGTCACACCCCAATGAAAACCTGTTCCACAGCTCTCAGGACCTCAGACTGGGCTGAAGGTTCACCTTCTAACATGACAAGGGTCCTAAGCACAAAGCCAAGAAAACACAGGAATGACTTAGGGACAACTCTATGAATGCCCTAGAGTAGCCCAGGCAGAACCCTAACTTGAACCCTATTGAACATATTTGGAGAGACCTGAAAATAGTTGTCCACTGATGGTCCCCATTCAACCTTGAGAGGATTTGCAAAGAAGCATGGCAAACATCCCCCAATCTAGGTGTACAAAGCTTGTCGTGTCATGCCCAAAAAGACTCTGAGGTCTGAATACTTAAAGTGTTACTAAATCTACAACAGAAAAAACTGAAAAATCAACAAGCATGCTTTTTATTCTCATTGTGGAACCTAAGGGATTAATCCTTCACATTGTATAAGAAGGCTATTTGATCCGGACTTCTCTGATCCTCCCCTTCTTCAAAGTCCTCAGTCCATCTGCTGACAGTACAGAGCCCTAGGAGGCACTCTGCACATGCTCTCTTTGGTGGGTATTGCTAAAGAGGTTTTTTTTTTGGTTTTTTTGTTTTATGGAGGGTACAAGTGATCAGCACAGGGCCAATAAGCACTATCCAGACAGAGGGTCAGGGGTCATGCAGCCTCATAGTACAGTCAGATGGGAATGAAAGCTCCTCCTACAAGCTATAACCAGTGCTTGGCTGGACACTGATAGAAGTCACATGACTGCTATATACTGCTGATGAGAAAGGGGTATCAGTTTATATTTACTAAAATAATAGCATTTCCAGTTACTTTGTACTGTGTATTGTGTACTGTGGGAGACCAGATATAGTGAATGCAGAGTCATGGGTTTAGTAACACTTTAAGAACATGTGATATTTTTTTTTTTTCTTTTTAATACATTCACAGACATTTCTAAAATTTGTCATTATGGGGTAGTGAGTGCAGACTAATAAGAAAAAGATGAATTTAAATAACTTTAGTATCAGACTTCAACATAACAATATTGAAAAAGTGAAGGTGGTTTGAATACTTTAGGATTGCACTATAAGTTCCTTGCCAAAGAACATTATTTTTATCAAGTTGCTATGGGTACAATTCCATTTCAACTCCTTGGCGCCAGCCGCACGTATATATGCGGGCTCTTGGTGGGTGGGCTTTAACGCCAAGAGGCCATATATATGTGTACCTAAAGGTAAAGAGACCTGTGTCATTAGTGTGCTCCATGCGCACTCCTGGCACAGCTAAGTGTAAATTAGGTTCCTGGCTATTGTATAAATGTAACAGACTACTCTACCAACACACTGAGACACATACTGTATAAAGGTGTATTCCAAGTGCAAACATATTGAAGCATCTGTAAACTTTTAAGGCAGCAAGTTTTAATGAATGTGTTATATTGTTTACCTTAAAGGACAGGTTTCCTTTTTTAACATGTTACATGTTACACCCGTATTTAGGATATAAGATTTATCATGTTCACACAGACCCCCTCCTCCTAAACCCTCTCGTTCCCTGAGACAGTGGGCGGGAGTTCCTCTCCCTGTAGCCACTGTCACACTTTAACTGCTTGCTCTCCAGACGATTTACCCCTCTCCCTGACCAGGCCATTTGTGCGATACAGAGCTGTGTTACTTTAACTGACAATTGTGCAGTCATGCAACGCTGCACCCAAATGAAATTTATTTCCTTTTTTCCCACAAATAGAGCTTTCTTTCGGTGGTATTTGATCACCTGTGCGGTTTTTATGTTTTAAGCTATAAACAAAAAAAAGACCAGCAATTTTGAAAAAACACAATATTTTTTACTTTTTGCTATAAAACAAATCCAGTAAAAAAAATTTAAAAAATCAAATTTCTTCATAAATTTAAGCCAACATGTATTCTGCTACATGTCTTTGCTAAAAAAAAATTCCAATACATGTAAATTAATTGGTTTACGTGAAAGTTATAGTTTCTACAAATGCCAGTATACAGTAGGTATCGAAAGTTTGGGCACCCCAGCTAAAAATTTGTATTAATGTGCCAGATCTTTCTGGAGGGATCGTGCAGTCAAACGTGGGTTTTGAATTGTTTTTCTCACAATCCTGCGAGCTGTTCTGTCTGATATTTTTCTTGGTCTTCCAGATCTTGCTTTAACTTCCACTGTTCCTGATGACTGCCATTTCTTAATTACATTCCGAACAGAGGATATTGACATCTGAAAACGCTTTGCTATCTTCTTATAGCCTTCTCCAGCTTTGTGAGCGTCAACTATTTTCAGTTTCAGTTTTCTAGACAACTGCTTAGAAGAACCCATGGTGCTGATTGTTGGGACAAGGTCAGATGAGTCTGGGAATTTAAAACCTTTGAGATTGACATCACCTGGTCTGCCCAGATGATGATTGAGAACAATCTATGACACTGGCAGGTCTCAGCTTGGCAAAGGGGGCAGTGCATGCTATAAATTCTGCAGGGTGCCCAAACTTTTGCAGATGCCATTTTTTTGTTTTCTGTTATTTTGAAAGTGTAAATGATGGAAATAAAATCTAACTTTTGTTGACATATTATAAGAATGTCTAATCTGTAATGTGATGCCTTTTGGAGATTTTTCCATCTTTCCTTGGCTTCTTTATGCACATTAATACAAATTTTTAGCTGGGGTGCCCAAACTTTCGATCAACACTGTATATACTTGAACTTTTATTTTTTTTATACTAGTAATGGCAGCGATCAGCGACTTATAGCAGGACTGTGGCGGGCATTCTGACACTGGGTGGGAACTGACTAACTGACATCCCAATGACACTAATACAGTGATCAGTGCTAATAAAAAGCACTGACACTGTACTAATGAGACTGGGCAGAAGGGGTTAACATCTGGGGTGTTCAAAGGGTTAACTGTGTGCTGTTTTACTGTGTGTGCTGTGTGTGTTTTACTAGGGAAACATGCTGCTGTGTATTTCTCTGCTGTGCAGCCGGACCACCCGCACCACCCGCACAGAGAAATGCGGTCCCGCGGGCGGGTGCCATTTATTTCTAATGGCATGCTGCCCACACTGGAAAACACAATCATGCTGGGCTGCGTTTTCCAAAGAAGTGCAGGGACTTCTTCCCTGCGTGTCACGGGCATGGGGGTCCATTCAAATGAATGGGCTCTCGTGCCCGTGCAAAACACGGCCCGCACAGCCGCATATATGTGAACCAGGGGTGAGACTTCCTCCAGCTTGCAAACAGAAAGCCTGTACAGAGTTACAGACAAGAAAGACGGAAGACAAGTCTGTAGGAGCCTGATTTGATGATCGCGGGTGCAATGCTCTGCAGGCTCCTGTGAACAAAAATTATTTCCTGCAAAAATGTGTGCATTTATTTTTAGGGATGGAACTGACCAGACCTGAAAAATAAAATACTGCACCCCTGGGTACTTCAGAGCCAAAAATTAAATGTATCTAACCTAGAGCAGGGTGCTACATTCATATCTAGGAAAAAAAAAGGATATATAAAACTGCTATACACCCACATTAAGTTGCAGGTTGATAGACTGCAGGAGCTTGCTTATGATGATCATTTTGGAGAGGGTGTCTTACCTGACAAACCGCTACATTTTAATGCTTATGTTTGCTTGCTTTTTCAGTGACATTAGGCCTGATTTCAGCTGCCACTTTTTTCAATTATATGAAACATATCAAGTATTTAGGTGTATATAGACTAATAACTGAGAGGTGACAGCTGCCATTGGAACAGAAGTGTCTTAACAAACAAAAATCTGTGTTGCTTAATTTTAAATTGGAATGATTCTGCTCTATAGAGAATGGGTATTTATCTTACACGTTTATTACACTAAACAACTGTTCTTCTCATTTATTACCCTCTCAACAGTGTTTTTGTTAGCTTTCCTCTTGATCTTTTAATTTTAAAGCACCTCAGTGCAGTATTTCACAGCTGTAGACTATTTTTCTTACTTTTCTTTCTGTATACATATTTTCCCATTTCAGCTTTTCCCTCCCCACAAACTCTTATATGTTCTGCTTTTTTGCTCTTTGCATATTTGTATCTTTAACTACCTCCTCATTTTCCTCAGACCTTCTGATGACTAACAGTTTATTCACCATCAGCCTCCACTTGCAGAATACACTTTTCAACTGCCACCACTTGTTGACCATCACTTGTGTCAAACCCATCATTCCCATCACATAGCAGACAGCTACCTTTCGCTACTTTCCCTTATACTTGAAAGCGTATCTAATCCCCAAACCCAAAAATGTAATATATTACAGTTTGCCAGTCCTTAAAGTTGTTGTAGATGTCAGACATGAAATATGAACAAAGCATATCCCTCTATAGTGTGTGCTTGTCTCAATCCAAAGCATTTAGCCCTGGTTCACACTGATGCAGTGCGGAATTCGCAGTGTTTTCAGTGCGAATTCCACGCCACATCAGAATCACACCCCGTTCATGCAGGTGTGTATGTTAAGCCCTTGGCACCGACGTAACACAAATATGAGGCCTCACAGAACTGGGCTTTTTTCCATGGGGCCACATATTTGCATACCTGTCTTTGTGCTGAGAGCGCGCCGCACAGCACACTCCTAGCACAAAGACCGTGGTGTCACTGAGAGCCCCAGGTCCCGTTCTAACGATTGGGAGCCAAGACTCCCGATTCCGGGTCACATGATCACTGTGATAGCCTCTGATTGGCTATCAGAGTGATCAGTCACTGTACAGCCAAGCCCCCTTGGTTTTTCTCTTTCTATGAATGGAGGAGAGAGATACATTGTATCTCTCTAACTCCTGGCATAGAGGGGAAAAAATTAAATTAAATTAAATAAATAAATATTAAAAAATAAAACAAAAAAATAAATAAAAAATACCTAGATCAAGGTTTGAGGTTTGATCTAGTTCAGTGCCAGGGTTGGTGTTTGGGTCAGGGTCAAATATCAAGGTCATATCAAGGTCAAAAGGTCAGGGTCAAAGGTCCGTATTAAAAAAAATTGATGTTAGTGTCAATGTCAGTGTCAGTGTGTTTTAGGTAAAAAAAAAGACAAAAACAAAAATGTGCACTATTGTTTCTGGGCTGTACTACGGGTAAAAATGGCAAATAACATACACATATCTTTCCTGCTCACTTGGGATCCTTGGTGGCTGTAGGGGCTATAGGGGCCCAAATCAGCTGCTTACTTTGGTTATACTTTGGGCTGTCTCTGTCTTGCATTATTGCAGTTTCTTGTTATATACCTTGAAAAAATGATCCAAAGAAGCATGAATTATACCTATAATACAGGGAAAATGTTGAAAAACAAATGTCATAGGGATGTACAGTCAGGTCCATAAATATTGGGACATCGACACAATTCTAACATTTTTGCTCTATACACCACCACAATGGATTTGAAATGAAACGAACAAGACGTGCTTTAACTGCAGACTGTCAGCTTTAATTTGAGGGTATTTACATCCAAATCAGGTGAACGGTGTAGGAATTACAACAGTTTGCATATGTGCCTCCCACATTTTAAGGGACCAAAAGTAATGGGACAGAATAATAATCATAAATCAAACTTTCACTTTTTAATACTTGGTTGCAAATCCTTTGCAGTCAATTACAGCCTGAAGTCTGGAACGCATAGACATCACCAGATGCTGGGTTTCATCCCTGGTGATGCTCTGCCAGGCCTCTACTGCAACTGTCTTCAGTTCCTGTTTGTTCTTGGGGCATTTTCCCTTCAGTTTTGTCTTCAGCAAGTGAAATGCATGCTCAATCGGATTAAGGTCAGGTGATTGACTTGGGCATTGCATAACATTCCACTTCTTTCCCTTAAAAAACTCTTTGGTTGCTTTTGCAGTATGCTTTGGGTCATTGTCCATCTGCACTGTGAAGCGGCGTCCAATGAGTTCTGAAGCATTTGGCTGAATATGAGCAGATAATATTGCCCGAAACACTTCAGAATTCATCCTGCTGCTTTTGTCAGCAGTCACATCATCAATAAATACAAGAGAACCAGTTCCATTGGCAGCCATACATGCCCACGCCATGACACTACCACCACCATGCTTCACTGATGAGGTGGTATGCTTAGGATCATGAGCAGTTCCTTTCCTTCTCCATACTCTTCTCTTCCCATCACTCTGGTACAAGTTGATCTTGGTCTCATCTGTCCATAGGATGTTGTTCCAGAACTGTGAAGGCTTTTTTAGATGTCGTTTGGCAAACTCTAATCTGGCCTTCCTGTTTTTGAGGCTCACCAATGGTTTACATCTTGTGGTGAACCCTCTGTATTCACTCTGGTGAAGTCTTCTCTTGATTGTTGACTTTGACACACATACACCTACCTCCTGGACAGTGTTCTTGATCTGGCCAACTGTTGTGAAGGGTGTTTTCTTCACCAGGGAAAGAATTCTTCAGTCATCCACCACAGTTGTTTTCCGTGGTCTTCCGGGTCTTTTGGTATTGCTGAGCTCACTGGTGCGTTGCTTCTTTTTAAGAATGTTCCAAACAGTTGTTTTGGCCACTCCTAATGTTTTTGCTGTCTCTCTGATGGGTTTGTTTTGTTTTTTCAGCCTAATGATGGCTTGCTTCACTGATAGTGACAGCTCTTTGGATCTCATCTTGAGAGTTGACAGCAACAGATTCCAAATGCTAATAGCACACTTGAAATGAACTCTGGACCTTTTATCTGCTCATTGTAATTGGGATAATGAGGGAATAACACACACCTGGCCATGGAACAGCTGAGAAGCCAATTGTCCCATTACTTTTGGTCCCTTAACAAGTGGGAGGCACATATGCAAACTGTTGTAATTCCTACACCGTTCACCTGATTTGGATGTAAATACCCTCAAATTAAAGCTGACAGTCTGCAGTTAAAGCACATCTTGTTTGTTTCATTTCAAATCCATTGTGGTGGTGTATAGAGCCAAAAATGTTAGAATTGTGTCGATGTCCCAATATTTATGGACCTGACTGTAGATTACAATAGAAGGAGATGTGTGACCATCGCAGATTAGTGTGAGACCTAAATGATACCAATCATGAGTTTCGTTAATTTTTCTCATTATTTCCTATGCATTGGTAAATAATACTATCATTTGAACAATCATTCCTAATTGGTAGCATTTATTTCTATACAAGAATAGTCTAAAATTCAATGGGTTCCAGTATCTCAGCTATTCATGAAATGCAACAACTGCTTTTGTCACTTCCATAATTTTCACTATTGGAGTTCACTGTTCAACAAATTGCTGTAAAATATAATTGTGCTATCTAATTTCAGTTATCTGCAGTGCTAAATACATAGCACTGGCTCATTCAGTGTACCTAAAGGTAAAATTTAGTTGTAGATGGAGATTGGTGGTATGCTCCTCGCCTTTTATGTGCCATAATTGCTGATTCCTGTCCTTTTTATTTGTTCCTGTCTACATTTGCATGTTTGAGCGCTTCTTGTAACATTGCCCTTAAGCACTTCCCATTTGTCCCATGTATATAAATGGCCGGACAGGAGCAGTGCAGGAGCGGGTTGCCGTTCATAAACGGCGCCCTCAATTTCAGCTTGTGTGCGCTCCCTGGGAACACCGATCGCTGTACGGGACCTCTGTGTGAGGTCCTAATTATGTGATCACATGAATAGTAGTAAGCAAGATGTCACTTCTGACATAATTGCTTACTACTAGTGAAATCTGTGAATCATCACAGAGATCACATGGTACAAGGCTATTCACAACAGCCTTGTACCATGTGACAAGACGTGACCAATCACAGCTCTCACAGTATTTCTCAATGGCTGCAAGAATGCAGCCAGAGAGAAGGAGAAATGATTGTTTTTACAGCCTTTATGGGTGTAAAAGCAATCAGTGTAAAAATAAAAAATAAAAATCTTCATCACCTCCCACAAGTAGTACAGTGTCACTGACAGTATGTTAAAAAAAAACCAAAAACATAAATAATCTAAAAAAATAAAATAAAAATGTAAAAAAGTTTTGAAAAATTATAATTTTTGGTTATAAACTAATATGGGTTATTTTTTTTTTTTTTTTACTAAAAAGATAGTTGAATAGATTTTGGCCAAGATTTATGAAGAATGATTATTTGCTTGCAAAATTGTATAAGAAAAACTTTTTTTCAACGTTTTTGGACTTTTTCCTTTTATAGCAAAAAAAAATCCCAGTGGTGAATAAATACCACCGAAATAAAGTTTTATCTGTCTCAAAAAAATGCTAAAAAATTCATATGGGTACACTTTTGCAGGACTGCGCAATTGTCATTCAAAGTGTGACAGCACTGAAAGCTGAAAATTGGCCTGGACAGGAAGGGGGTAAAAGTGTCCGGACTTGAAGTGTTGTATATAAAATTAAAATTCCACAACAGGAATTTGAAGCAGAAACAAATACAAGTGTAACATGGTCCAAAAAGTTCTTTTTTTCATTTCATTCCTTTTTGTAGCATTGGCAGGTGGTGTAAGAGACGGTCACAATCACTTCCTTGTACAATCAGAGAACACCTTGTATTCAAGAAACAAAAATACAAGATGTTTGGTGAATGGCACAGGTACAGGAGCAAGCACCTCTGTGTTCAGTGTACAGGAGGCAAGTTATTACAGCAGCATTCAGAACCAGAGAGCTTTGATTATGTGTAGCAGAGACCAATAATGTGAATCCTAGATTGTAAGCTCCAAGGAGCAGGGCCCTCCTATCCCTCTTGTATTGAACTGTATTGTTGCTGTACTGTCTCCCGTTATATTGTAAAGCACTGAGCAAACTGTTGGCGCTATATAAATCCTGTGTAATATTAATAATAATAATAATATAATAATAATAATTTCACCATCCCCAGTCTAATTACATGTAACCAAGCTGGCCCGAGTTCAGTTTTAATGGCAACACGTGTATTGGTTGGAATTCTTTTCTAAGGGGCAGATTGACTAAAACTGGTGCACACAGAATCTGGTGTAGCTGTGCATTGTAACCAATCAGCTTCCAGGTTTTATTGTTAAAGCTTAATTGAACAAGCTGAAGTTAGAAGCTGATTGGTTACTATGCACAGCTGCACCAGGTTCTGTGTGCACCAATTTTAGTAAATCTCCCCCTGACCCCCGGTTCACATATATGCGGGCGTGCGGGCCTCATTTTGCACAGGCACAAGAGCCCATTCATTTGAAGTCCCTGCACTTCTTTGGAAAACGCAGCCCGCATGGGAACCTCAGTTCACAGTACAGTTGCGTTTTCTAGTGCGGGCAGCATGCCATTAGAATTAATGGCACCCGCCCACGGGTCCGCAATTCTCTGTGCGGGTGGTGCGGCTGCACGGATTTTCGTGCGGATCCGCAGCAGCCCCACCCGCACAGATGTGAACCTAGGGTGAAGGAGAACTTCACCCTCAAAGAAATATGCATTGTTTCCCCTCCTCCTTACAATTGGTGGTATTGTTATGCTGTAATAACATCAATTACAAGACCAGCAGATCAAACATTTGCCGCATTTTATCCTCTTCCCTCCCCTAATTGTCTACTAAAGGTCCCATCCTGAGCTGTAGTGTTCTCTATTTAACTCTTAGGGAGCCAGCTGTTTCTTCCTGGTTCCTGCAACCATCCCCTAAATGACGTGGTGCCAGATCTAACACATGCGCAAAAAAAGATTTAAAGATGTGTCTTTGTTTACATATTGTTCTATGAATGAAGAATACTAATGTATCCTGGGACATCAGCATCCCAGATCCCAGGAGGCATTACTTTCCTCCATTCATAGTACAATATGTAAACAGAAACAGCACCAGATCTCTGCACATGTCTGCACATGTGCATGCTTTGGCGCCACCTCTGTTTGCCTCCCCATTCTATGAATATGGATATATGGATCTATGGAATGTTGATATGTGATGTATGTATCCCAGGAGGCATCAGAAGGTGAGTGAATTGCCATTTTCACCATTTCAAGAATGTTAGTAGGGGTATGAGTTGAAACAAAAGAAAAATTTAAAAAAAAAAGGTAAATAAAATGAACAAAGTCTGTGCTATTTTTTAAAAGCGGAGGGGGGATTAAATTGATGGAAACTTTCATTTTCGAGTGAAGGTCCATTTTAAGTGTCACTAAAATTATTTAAGGTTTTTTTCTAGAAATCACATAGGTTAGGTGCAGATATGATAATGCAGAAGCTCCATAGAAAAAACAGCGCTGTAGAAGTGCCTGGGTTCCTGGGTCAGTTGGACGGCCTGTCCGCTCAGGGATGATGTGCAGTGGTGATGAATGGAGTTGAGCCTGTCAGATGCCGGGACCACGTGATCGTGGTCACCGCTATAGCCAGGAGACGGAGGGGAAGCCCAGCGTACTGCTGCAAGCCAGGGAGATGTGGCCAGTTACCAGGATGACATGTTTCGTGCGCATTCGCTTTCTCAAGTCCCAAGGGGCTCAACTCCATTCATCACCACTGCACATTATCCCCGACTAGGCACTTCCTCCAAGCCACAGGCTCAAGTGTTTTATGTTCCATTGCTTATTCCAATAAAGGTACTCTCCCTAGTGGGGTTTTTATATTACTACCACCACAGCGCTTTTTTCTATGGAGCTTCTGGATTCATCTATCTAATGGTAACAGCAGCAGTGGTAACTCTCCTGGGTAATGCACCATTTACTGTGATCCTTAAGGTACTGGGCCTCCTCTTGCGCTTCAGAATATTGGATTTAGCAGACATGATAATGACTGATTATTGTCGGAAAAAGCAAGATCTGATACCTGACAAAGACCAGCTTGAAGTAAGAATTAATCTGTGTGCATTAGTGTGCACTAACACTTGTTTAGCAGTACTGTACAGGTATATATGTGTTGCTCTTCCAATCATTCTGAATGGCACGTAAACTCACATATGCAGTAACAAATAATGTATCTGAAATAGAGTACAACACAGCACACAGAACATTCACAGCTCTCGGCTTTCAAAAAAAGTGTAGGTGCACTGTTCCGTGTGCTAAGGCTTAATGAGAGCCCATCAAAAATGAATGATCTGATATGTGCCATGATTCATGGCAAGACTGACACCACCTTTCACAATCGTGTCCTCAAATATACCAAAATCTGGCAGCCATGGAGAGAAGTTTCTCCCCGCTAACTTTGGTTCCCCGCTGCTTGAACCATAACAATGTTGTGCTCCAGACTTCTGCTGCCACTACAGGCCTTCCCACTATGACATAGGCCTCCCTTCTGTGAAGTACAATAACATATTTTAGGCTTAGATTTATTTGTAAAGAGTTTATAATTACATTTTCTTTTGATTCCACTGCACACAGTGTTTACTGTAAATATATATACTATAATATTAAGATTGATATTTGTGTTCATCTGCTGAGGGGGTGCACATAGATACCAAAGCACAGAAGCCAGAGGATCATCTTTACTGCTGTCTACTAAGTAGGTTTCCTTTTGTTACTGTTGTGTGACCAAGTCAAGAAATGGTGGTAAAAATGGCAAATGAGCACAGTCAGCAATACAAACCTAAACTAGATTCTAATCCTTCCCCAACAGCTTCTGCTGATCCTGCGTTGTATGTGATGACATAAGAATGCATTCCAGTACTGGAGAGAACAGGGGCAGACTGACAACTCATGGGGCCCCGGGCAATAGGGCATCATGGGGCCCCTGTGTCCTTGCCCAAACTAAAAAAAAGCCTATGAAAAAGGTACCACGGGCATCTCATGGGGCCCCCTACTGACCCCGGGCCCTCGGGCAGCGCCCGAGTTTCCAAATGGTCAGTCCGCCCCTGGGAGAGAATAATTTATCATCAGCTGCCACAGGACTGTGAAGTAAAGTAGATAATAAGCTCAGTTGAATAATTCCCCTAGAAAAAACAAGGACTGTATATTCTTCATCAGCTAAACAAATGGCCAATCTAATTTTTTAGGAACTGCCTGAAGTTTTGCTGTAACATGTTGAAGCATGTATGATATTTACATGGTGGTTTGCTCATGGTTTCACACAGGTCCGCAACTTCCTCACCTCCCTCGTGGTCCTCTATTCAGGAGACTTATAAAGCCCCATGCGTGGAATGTTGACATTATGTACAGCTTCGACATTGGGTGACCTCCCTGAAGCGTAACTCTACCTTTCCATATCACACTACGGCCTTTGAACACATCTGCCAGCATTCTCCTGGGGCCTTGGGTACTATTTCCTCAATCTATTTTTCTTTGAATACTGTTATCAAATCTTCTACCTCTTATAAATCTAGTTGGGAGCAAGACTTGGGGTCCTCCATTGACCCTGAGGACTGGAACAAAGCCTGGTCGTCCATAGCAAAATTCTCCTTCAATACAACCACACTGAAGGCAGCCTATAGGGTCCTCCTAAGATGGTACTGGGTTCTGGCTTGCATTGCCAGTTCAAACCCCTCTTATGATGATAGGTGTTTCAGAGGCTGTGGCCAACAGTGGGATGTGCTTCATACCTAGTGGTCATGCCCATGGTTAACTAGATTTTGGTGTTGGGTTTTTGGCCTCCTTCACACACTATTCAGTACTCCAATCCGCAAAGACGAGAGACTGGCACAGTTGCGTTGCCCTATTCAAGGCCTATTCTCACATCAACAGAAACTCGCCACCTATCTATTCATTGCCATGATTCAGGTCATAGCTTAAACTTGGAAATCACCATCAGTGTCCTTTGTAGCGGTTCTGAACATGCTGAGCACCCTGATGGTTAACGATATGTCCAGCATCCTATAGGACAGATATACCAAATTTTTGAAAATGTGGACGCCCTGGTGGTCATATACTCTCCCTACACTACATCCGACAAGCCTGGGCACCTATAGCGGTTGAAATTCTTACCCTGTCCTGCAGGACTTACCCCCTTCTACCCCTCCCCTGACGTTTTCCTCTCTTCTCCATCTTTCTACTTCTTCCTTTTTTTCCTCTCTTTCTAGGACTGCCTGCTGGTTCCCTTCTGTCTACTTTTTGTTTTAGTTATTTATATGGGGGCATCCATCCGGGCCCACGGGCCCAGAAAATATACATTGACCAACGGCTTCACCCATGCAGTTGTCCTTTGGCTTCTACTCTGTTAAAATGATTGCTGCACATTTCTTTATCCATGTATGATTGACTGGACTTTTACCAATTTCCCCTGCGTGGGTAACTTGAATTGTACTATATCTTTTTGTTGCAAAAATAATAAACAACACGAAGCATCAGGACCCAACCTCTACAACCTTGGCAGACTGACCACACCCGAAATCTCAAACGACACAGTGAGCGATTATGGCGTAAAACCAAATCCCACCAAGCGTTCACCCATTATAAATCTGCCTTCTTAACATATACTTCCTCCCTTCACGCTGCCAAACAACCTTACTTTGTCACCCTCATTAATACCTTGTCTTCGAGTCCTTGTCGGCTCTTCTCTACCTTTAACTCTCTACTTTCTCCGCCCCCACCGCCACCCAGCACCTCACTCACTGCCCACGAGATTGCACACCACTTCAAAACAAGATTGACACAGTTCGTAGGGACATCGCCACTACACAGACACCCACCCCACTTAGCATTTTTCATACCATACCTCCCTCAACACTTTTCTCCTTTGACCCTGCTACCACCGAAGAGGTCCTTAAGGTCTTCTCAGAAGCCCGCCTCATCACCTGCCCCCTGGACCCTGTCCCTTCACAACTCCTTCGGTCACCCTCCTCTTCCATCCTATGCTCCCTCACTCACATCTTCAATCTTTCCCTCTCTACAGGTGCCTTCCCCTCCCCTCTAAAGCGCGTGCACATAACTCCCACACTTAAAAAACCCTCCCTAGACCCCACCAACCTGCCATTTACCTCTAAACTCCTAGAACGCTTAGTCTACAATCGTCTGAGCTCCCACCTCACTGACAACAACCTTCTCGACCCTTTACAGTCTGGCTTTCACCCTCTACACTCCACCGAAACTGCCCCACTAAAACTCTCTAATGATCTACTAAATGCAAAAACCAACGGCCACTATTCAATACTCCTACTACTTGACCTCTCCGCGGCTTTTGACATGGTTGACCATCCCCTCCTCCTCAAAAAACTACACTCTTTTGGCCTCAGCGACTCCGCTCTCTCCTGGTTCTCCTCCTATGTATCGCAGCGCTCCTTCAGTGTTACCTATAACGCTGCCACCTCCTCCTCACTCCCTCTCTCTGTAGGGGTCTCTCAAGGTTCTGTCCTTGGACCCCTTCTCTTCTTCATCTACACCTCCTCCCTTGGTCACTTAATAAACTCCCACGGCTTCAATTACCATCTCTAAGCTGATGACACACAAATCTATCTGTACCCCTCACCTCACCCCTTCAGTTTCCACCCGCATCGCTAGCCTACTAAGCGACATATCGTCTTGGATGTCACTCCACTTCCTCAAACTTAACCTTTCCAAAACTGAGCTACTAGTATTCCCCCCTGCCCACGCCACCCCCACTGACTTCACCATAAATATCGCTAACACCATCCTCAGTCCATCCCCTCACACCAGGGTACTAGGTGTAATCCTAGACTCCCATCTGTCCTTCCAGCCCCAGATCCAATCGCTGACAAAATCATGTAGACTTCACCTTCGCAACATCTCCAAGATACGACCATTCCTTACCAGGGAAACCACTAAGCAACTTATTCACTCCCTTATCATATCATGCCTTGACTACTGTAACTCCCTCCTCATTGGCCTACCTCATTGCAGGCTTTCCCCCCTCCAGTCTATCATGACCGCTGCTGCCATACTCATCCACCTCACTAACCGTTCTGTATCCGCCACCCCTTTCTGCCAATCCCTCCACTGGCTCCCAGTTGCCCAACGGATAAAATTCAAAACACTAACAATGACATATAAAGCCATCCACAACACTGCCCCAATTTACATATCCAATCTTATCTCTAAATATCACCCAAACCGTACACTCCGCTCCTCGCAAGACCTCTTACTCTCTAGCTCCCTTATCTCCTCCTCCCATGCTCGTCTTCAAGACTTCTCCAGGGCGCCACCCATCCTCTGGATCTCCCTACCCCAATCTATCAGACTATCACCTACTCTACTTGCCTTTAGGCGATCACTGAAAACCTATCTCTTCAGGGAAGCCTATCCCGCCCTCTGCTAATTCTGAAATCCTCTACTCTTCAACCACTCCACCCCCCACAGTTACTACCTACTGTACCATTCACCCCTCCCTCCTAGATTGTTAGCTCCAAGGAGCAGGGCCCTCAAATCCCTCTTGTATTGAACTGTATTGTTACTGTATTGTCTCCCACTATAATGTAAAGCGCTGAGCAAACCGTTGGCGCTATATAAATCCTGTATAATAATAATAATAATAATAAACTATTGAACCGGAAGCATGTATGATATTTTTGTAATTGAGTTTACATATTCTTTAAAATAGCATAGAGTTAAATGTTTCACACTGGTCCCAATGAGAAAATGAAGTGTTTTACTGTACGGGTGGCTGTCAGTATGAGGATGGGGAGATAGTGGTGCGATGCACTCTTTTTTTTTCTTTTTTAATTTGTAACTTTATTAAAATCTCAAAATGACATTTCATTCTTTTCTATGCACCACAGCTTGACGGTGAGTAGAAATGGACAGTACACAGAGCCCTCAGGTGAGCTTCCGTCCATTGCGAAAGGTGTTTGGCACCTAGGCTCTCTGTTGCAGTGTGAACAGGGCACAAAGAAAACAATTATTTTCTGTGTGCTATTGCAGAGGCTTGCGTTTTTCCAGTGCAGATAAATACAGCCTTTAGTAACTCAGCTTCATAATAAAGTATTTTTATTGCCTAGTTATTGCTTGGTTAGTTTTGACTTCTTTGAAATGAAGCCTAAAATGTTGGAAATGCCATACATTTCTATGCTATGCTATCTACTCAGAAGATACTGCAGGGGCAATGCAGAGGCAGCATAGCATTCAGCCGGCTTTTTTCCTAGTGTTTCCTAAAGGAATGCAACATGACAGATTGCCTGTATGGATGAACCACATTAGTACGTTCTAAATACCACTGCAAGCAGAACTCCTAACAGCAGTTAGATAAATTTAGCTGTGGACACATGAGTGACTGGTTACAAACGAAATTCGAAATATGCTTGCTGTGCTTCTCCTGGTGGGCCTAATATGACCTAAAATATACACTTTTTAAAACAGATGCAACAGTGATCTGATTTTATAAGATACATATTCTTATGCTTCTGTCTAAATTACTTGAATAAAAACCATTAAAGCAGACCCCTGGGAAAATAGCCAAATATACATTTGAACTAAATATATGTGAATTGTTTTACTTGTCAAAATTTTATATTTTTATAAGATAGAAAATCTTTACTTTTTACATTTCACTTTTTGCAGCTGAATTATAGAAGAAAATATACTTGGCACAGAGTTTAAAAGCTTGCATGATTTCTTTCAAGATAAGCTGATACTGAAAGGCTGTACCTCCAACTTTCCCTGTTCTCCAAGCATAAGCATGCATATTTCAGCACTCAGAGCCTGCATGCTCATGCAAAAAGTTCTGACCATAGACCTCCCTGGATAGTCAGATGGTGCCTACGTATTGTTCATCTTAGGTCAACGGTCACCTTAATAATGGAGAAATGTATCTTATGAATAGTAATTGTGGCACTCTTTGAAGGCGTATGCACACTTGCTCTGTGGTTTGCACTATCCCTTTTTAGCATGAAGGCTGGTGTCCAATGTGTAGGCAGTGCATTGCTTTGTTACAATGGTAGGCACTGTCTACTTTTGTTTTCTTCTTTCAACTTTATTGACATTTCAGAAAGACATTTCATTCATCTCTATGCTTCCAGTGACCTATTATGACTTCAATGAGCTCTAGTGCTTTGTGAAAAAATGCAGCATGTCTGTATTTTACACATTGCACTGCAACACACCTCAAGGCCACATTGAACAGCTTTCACAATTAGAGGTGTGAATACTAGGGTGCTGATATAGATATATTTACTATTAAATGAACACAAAGAAAATATTTGTAGACATAGCCCAAAGATGGCCACTGGTTGATGATGTTTAAAGCACAGTCACCACACTCCTCCTGATAATGAGGATGACCAGAGTTCTCCCTGGCACACTTACACAGAAAGGGAAATGTCTTTTTGTGGTTTTATTGTTGAATAACTTGGATGGGGCGTAGGGTAGTATGAGATACTCCAGAATCACTAACAGAAACAAGAGGACTTTCTTCTCTATGTTGCAAACTTTAACGGACAGTTCTGCTCAGCTCAGAACACAATATTCCTATGAGAGACTAATAGAGGCCAGATGTATGTACCCCTCAGGAGGGGAGCTACTTGCCCCAGTTTTATAAGACAGTCCTGCCACAAGAAGATAGAGAAGACTTATGTATGAACTTCTCACAAGAGAAGCTACTTAGCTCAAAGTCTTTCCACAAAAATGAAAGGGGACTGGTCAGTATGTACTCCTCAAAAGAGGAACTACAAAGCCCAGCAATCCCAATAGTACATAGTTACTAGGATCTTGCAGAAAAAAACAGTACTCGCAAGGCTAGGGAAGCAGCTGTGCCTACTTAGCAGTCTTCACCTAAGGACTAGATCCTTACGTGAAGTCTCAGGGTCCCGATACCCTCTCAGATGTAGGCCCCCCAGCTCTGCCACAGCTGGGACCTTGGTGAACAGTAACCTGAAACAGCAGAATAGCTGAAGGGGGAGTGGGGCTACAGGTGGAATTCCTTGGATAGGAAGATACTGCTCTTCTACAGTTCTGATTATTTATGTGCTGCTCAGTCACCTTCTGGACACACCTCCCCAGGGCTTGGCTGCAGCACCATAAATATTGATGCTGCCCATTTGTTTTTCTCCACTCCTTTCTTCCAGAACTTTCTGGAAGGCAGGAAAGAGCAATCAAACATGCAACCCGTGAAAACCCAGAACAGCCAAAAGAAATCAACCACTGTTTCGATGCCTACAGAGGAGCCAAAAAAATATACAGTGATCAGCATAAATGATTACACCCCTTTTGAAAAGTATGATTTTAATCAATATCTCAACACAATAACAATTTCCAAAATGTTGAAAAACTGAGTTTTATAGAACATTTGGTTAGCTCATTACATGAAAGTAATGTTAACCTCCCTGGCGGTATTCCCGAGTGTAGCTCGGGGTAACATTTCAGTACCAAAAGCGGTAACCCCGAGCTACACTCGGGAATACCATGCGGCGCTGCTCCGGCATGTGTTCTTCACTTACCTTACCCTGCACTCCCACGATGTGTCCCCTGCAGCGTCCCCGGCCATCTCCTCCGGCCAATGCCGGCATCCGGCTTCTGTGTCCTGTCCCTGTGACGTCGGGACGTACGGGCGCCGCCGCCGCCGCCGCCGGCGGGAAATTTAAAAATTTTAAAAAATGTCATTTTTTTTTTTTTTTCATTTTACACAGTAAAACATTGCTGTTTCAACCTATTTCACATACATATTGTCCCTAGTGCTTTGTCCTGCGCCCTGCCTGCATTTTGTCTGTTCTTTCTGCTTGGAAACTGAGAAATGTCCATGGCGTCCAAAAAGTGTCCCTTTAGGTCAAAAGCGGTTTAGATCAGCTAGAGAACAGCGATAGTAAATCAGAACCACTTACAGAATTGAGTGATAATGATTCGTGGGGGAAATTTGTCATCAGAAACTGAAAACGATTTTGCGACTGAGCTCAGCAATGTGCGAACTTGGCGCTCTATTTCACATTTCAGTGTTTTTGGTTTGATTATATTATTGAATTAAATTTTTTATTATTTTTATATTATTTTTATGATTATTTATTAAATTATAATTTATGATTTTGTGTTTCAAATTTTATCATACCCAGGATGTTTACTAGACTCTTGTTCGGACAGATTTCAGTGAGTTTTTCCTAAAAATTACAGCCTACAATAAAAAAAATACATATTTCCATGCAAAAAAATGGTACCGCTTTCAGCACCAAAAATCTGAAATAATCATACCGCCAGGGAGGTTAACAATATTAGATTACAAAATCTTCAGTTTTACTTAAATCAGTTGATGCAAAAATTAATACACCCCAGAACAAAAACTACTATATCTAGTATTTTGTATGACCTCCATGATTTGTAAGGACAGCACCAAGTCTTCTAGGCATGAAATTAACAAGATAGTGACATATTGCAACAGCTATCTTTTTCCTTTCTTCAAGAACAACCTCTTTTAAGGCCTGGATGCTGGATGGAGAGTGATGCTCCACTTGTCTCTTCAGAAATCCCCATAGTTGTGAGATTGGGTTCCGATCAGGAGACATACTTGGTCACTGATTCAGTTTCACCCTGTTCTTCTTCAGAAATGTAAATGTGTGTTTTCATCATTGTCATCTTGGAAAAGTGCATGATGACAAAGGGCACAGAGTGATGGTAGCATCTTCTCTTTCAGTATAGAGCAGTACATCTGTGAATTCATGATACCATTAATGAAATGCAGCTTCCAGACACCAGTAGCACTCATGTAGACCCACAGAAGGACACTGCCACCACCATGTTTCACTGTAGGCACCGTGCATTTTCTTTGTACTCCTCACCTTTGTGATGCCAAACAGTTTTGAAGCCATCAGTTCCAAAAACATTTATCTTGCTCTCATCACTCCAGCATACAGAGTCCCAGTAGTCTTCGTCTTATACAGCATGGACCCTCTCAAATGCTAGGTGGGCTTTTTTGTGCATGGGCTGTAGGAGAGACTTCCTTTGTGGATAACACCCATGCATGCCATTCATCTGCAGCGTACGCTGTATTGTGTCACGGGAAACAATCATCCCAGTTTGGCTTTCTACTTCTTTAGCTAACTGCAGTGAACTTGCATGGCAATTTTCTTCAACCCTTCTCATTAGATGACACTCATTTTGAGGTGTTAACTTCCGTGGATGGCCTGGACATCTCTGTAAGATGGTTGCAGTTCCATCTTTGTTAAATTTTTGTATCACTTTTCCTACAGTAATCTAACTGATAAGTAAAGCTTTGCTGATCTTCTTGTAGCCTTCACCTTTCTAGTGTAAAGAAATTATTTTCTTTCTCAGGCCTTGTGACATTTCTGTTCTATGTGGTGCCATTGCTGACAACATGAAATGGGAAGGGGTTTTCTTTGTTAGCCACTTCCAGTCCGGACACTTTTACCCCCTTCCTGTTCTGGTCAATTTTCAACTTTCAGCGCTGTCACACTTTTAATGACAATTGCGCGGTCATGCAACACTGTACCCATATGCATTTTTTAGCATTTTTTTGAGACAGATAAAACTTTATTTTGGTGGTATTTATTCACCGGTGGGATTTTTTTTTTTTTTGCTATATAAATGAAAAAGTCAAAAAATTTAGAAAAAAGTGTTTTCTAAAATTTTGCAAATAAATAATATTTATTCATAAATCTTTGCCAACATGTATTCAGCTAACTTTTTAGTAAAAAGAATAACCCAAATTAGTTTATAACCAAAAATTATAATTTTTCAAAAATGTTTTTACATTTTTATTTTTTTTTTTAAATTATCATTTATGTTTTTGTTTTTTTTAAACATACTGTCACCCTAGCAGTAGTGACACTGTACTACTTGTGGGGAGTGATGAAGATTTTTTTTTTTTTCTTACACTGATTGCTTTTACACACATAAAGGCTGTAAAAGCAATCATTTCTCCTTCTCTCTGGCTGCATGCTTGCAGCCATTGAGAAATACTGTGCGAGCTGTGATTGGTCACAGCTTGTCACATGGTACAAGGCTGTTGTGAATAGCCTTGTACCATGTGATCTCTGTGATCATTCACAGATTACACTATAGTTATATATCATGTCAATAGGGATGCAGCAGCAATACAGTCAAAGCCTCTGTCTCCAATTTGTCATCCATGTGGGTGTGTGTCATGTACTCCCATACAAATGTCACATTGGGAGGAGCAGCTGTGTCCATTCAGCCACCTTGTCTCAATTGGCATGAATGGGACTGTCTGTGCATTCAACACACAGCCCTCACATAGGTGTTCGCTTAGATATGCCCATGTAAACAAGGCCTAAGTCAGACCTGATGGGGAACTAGTCTTTTAGTTCCCTATCAAGCTCCATCCACCTACTGACTAAAGTAATTTCTGAAATATAAGTACTGCCATATTTGGGAAATGACATCACCAGTATTCTTACCCCCTTTGCTTACTATCAGCTTTGGGTCAGGGAATCACCTGTCCCACAGCTGAATGGGGTCAGAGATAGGGCCTTCCTAGCACATACATGCCCTACACTGAGTACTGGTGTACCTTTGCATGCCAGCTCAGTGTTGGTCTTAACCACTTGCCTGCTGGGCATTTTCAACCCTGTCCAGCCGAGATCAATTTTCAGCTTTCAGCGTTGTCGCACTTTGAATGACAATTGCATATTCATGCAACACTAGACCCAAACAATGTTTTTATCATTATTTTTTAGACAAATAGACCAGGCCATTTTTGGCGTTACTGCACTGCGTTACTTTAACTGACAATTGAGCGGTCATGCAACGCTGCACCCAAATTAAATTTACGTCCTTTTTTCCCACAAATTGAGCTTTCTTTTGGTGGCATTTGATCGCCTGTGCATTTTTTATTTTTTACGCTATAAAAAAAAGACAAATTTGAGAAAAAAAAATATGCAAAATCACTTGAATATATATGTGATTTTGTGCACCCGTGCCATCCTGTAGCAGTACTTCTGCTATAGGGCGGACGGGAAGCAGTTAATCACCACTGGGTTTTTTATTTTTTGCTAAACAAATGAAAAAAGACCAAAATGTTGATTTTTTTTTTCTTAGTTTCTGTTATAGAATTTAGCAAACAGGTAATTTTTCTCCTTCACTGATGTGCACTGATGAGGCTGCACTGATGGGCACTGATATGCAACACTGATGGGCGCTGACAAGGAGGCACTGATGAGGCTGCACTGGTATACGGCAATGATGGGCACTGATAGGCGGCACTGAAGGTCACTGATGGGCACTGACTGGTGGCACTGATAGACACGGGCTGACAGCACTGATGAGCACTGACTGGCAGCACTGATGAACACTGATTGGCAGCACTGATGGATACTGTTGGGGCTGTACTGATGTCCTCTTTTACAGTTGCCAGTTACCGGCTCTCCTCTCCTCATGCTGTCACAGCGTGAGGAAATTGCAGCCGATAACTGGCAAATGTGTTTACATTGTGATCAGCTGTGCCATTGAACACAGCTGATCACGTGGTAAAGGGCCGCTGTGATTGGCCCTTTATTGTGATCTGTGATCAGCTGTGTCTAATGGACACAGCAATCACAGAGCGTGCCAGGTGTGCGCCCCAGGGGGTGTGTGGAAAGTGTGTTTCTGGACAATCGCGCTATAGCCGTCATTCGGCTATAGCCTGATTGTCAAGTGGTTAATTACTGCCAGTTTTTCAATCTGTCACTGTCAAGTGCCTGTAGATAGAACTTGAATTTGGTATACGTGTCTGTAATGTTTCCTAAACTAGTGCAAATAGTTGCCTGAATTAGCAGAAAGTAATAGTTGCCTGTTTCAAAGGAAACTACTACAGAAAATTGTCTTTGTTGCTTTATTGAATTCCCCAGATTGTATTTCTACAAAACATTTTATTGTGCTCTTGGAGCTGTTCTTTTACTCCTAGAGCTATACATAGTGGGCACTGAAATGTAAATGTAATATCGATTTGTAAGATATTATGCCTATCATTCTTTACCTCGTTTGAAGTAGATTGTTGTGGATGGCACACTCTGTTCTTGGCAGGTTCTGAAGGTATTTGTTGCTAAACTCCAGACAGGTATAAAAATACGAAATTAATGCAGCTGTCTAGTAAATAACAAATCATTAAATGCACTGTATATTTGAATGCAACTAGTGTAAATACCTGAACTTGTCTTAACATCCCCCTCTTGTAATCCTCTGTACGGCAGCATTCAGACAGGCAGAGGGAGGGGCAGGACTGTGGGCCAATCAGGCATGCTACAAACAAATGTGTTTACAAACAGTATACTGATAGGAGGAGAGAGCAGAATGAACAGAGGAATGACCTCATTATCCTGCTGCTCTTTCACTATCCAGTCAGGTGGAGAAAGTGCACAACTCTATTGCTTATAGTTGAACTCCAGTCAGCTTATAAAAATAACATGCCCCCCGTGCAATGCACCCCCCCTTCCTCCCCATAGTAAGGGTCTAATGCTTTGGCCGTACACGTATAGATTTTCATTCGAGAATTTTTGTTTCAAGAATATTCTTTTGATCTAAATGTTAAGGGGTCAAATCGATGTTTGTTTACAGAAGTGGCAGCAAAATCCAACGGGGCAGGAAAGAAAAATTTTCTCATTCAAATTAATTTTTGCCCAGTGTTTGTGGTTATCATTTAGAGATTACATTCATTTCAAAATGGAATGTTGAAAGCAAAAGACAATTTTCGAACACCATTTGTCCATTCATCGAATGTGCAAAGAATTTTCATATAACGTTTCTTATGAATATTCTCATCTGAAAATCTACACGTGTATGGCCAGCTAGTTTTGGATAGAGTGGAGATGGATTAGAACACCTATTAGGTTTTTATTGTTGTCTCCCCTATTTGTCCTGTTTACCATTATCATTGAAAGTGAAAGTCAAAATCACAAATTCTGGGTTGTCCCCAAAAAAGTAATAAAAGAAATATCTTCCAATGGGGAAACTAGTTCTGACCTGGGGGCCCAGGGTATTCCCTTATTTGGAGGGATTTCCTCTTTTGGCTATGGGACAGGAAGTGAAGGGAAATCTCCCCAATGGGACACAGATGGCAAATAAAAAAAAAATGTGACAGGAGTTTTAACCCTCCCTTACTCTATCCAAAATGAAAAAATTTTAAAACCACAACAATGCACTCCAGATGCATTCCAGATGTGTTTTTGCTTACAGTTCACATCACACGCTGTTCTGGTGTGTTTTTGATGCATTTTGCTATGTTCCAGTACAGTTCTGGGCAGAAAAAATGCAGCATGTTCTGCTTTTTTTTCTGCACTGGAAACTGACTGGAACTGACTGCACTGGTGTGAACCAGGGACATTGGAATGCATAGAAAACACTATGCATGCATTTTTGATGCAGAAAAAAATCACACTGGTGTGTTCTAGCCCTAAGTTCACATATATGCGGATTGAATGCAGTTTGAACCACGTCCAATCCTCATGACGCGAAATAACATTGCTTCCTTTGGTGCCTGTTCACATACCCTATATTGCTAAAAGTATTGGGACACCCCTCCAAATCATTGGATTCAGGTGTTCCAATCACCTCCATGGTCACAGATGTATAAAGTCAAGCACCTAGGCAGGCAGACTTCTTCTGCAAACATTTGTGAAAGAATGGGTCGCTCTCAGGAGCTCAGTGAATTCAAGCCTGGTAGGTTGTCATCTGTGCAATAAGTCCATCTGTGAAATTTCCTTACTCCTAAATATTCCATGGTCAACTGTTAGTGGTATTATAACAAAGTGGAAGCATTTGGGAACAACAGCAACTCAACTACGAAGTGATAGGCCACGTAAAATGACAGAGCTGGGTCAGCGCATGCTGAAGCGCACAGTGCACAGAAGTTGCCAACTGTCTGCAGAGTCAATAGCTAAAGATCTCCAAACTTCGTGTGGCCTTCAGATTAGCACAACAACAGTGCATAGAGAACTTCACGGAATGGGTTTCCATGGCCGGAAGCTGCATCCAAGCCTCACATTACCAAGTGCAATGCAAACCATTGGATGCAGTGGTGTAAAGCATGCCACCACTGGACTCTAGAGAAGGGGAGACGTGTTCTCTGGAGTGACCAATCACACTTCTCTGTCTGGCAATCTGATGGACGTGTCTGGGTTTGGTGGTTGCCAGGTACTTGCCTAACTGCATTGTGCCAAGTGTAAAGTTTGGTGGAGGAGGATTATGGTGTGGGGTTGTTTTTCAAGGGTTGGGCTTGGCCCCTTAGTTCCAGTAAAGGGCACTCTTAAGGTGTCACCATACTGTAGGGGTATTGTAATATATATGTAAATATATATGACTGAGCTAGATGTATTTTACACAACAAAAGCAGCCAAGAACTCCTTGCTATGTTTATTTTATGCAAGATAACCTGGGCACTCAGGGGCCGACTTGTTACATTTCAAAGGAGGTACTTCGCAAACTGGCAAGGGTGATAAAATGCAGATAGCTCAGTCAGACTTGAAAAGAGTTGGTCAGCATCTACTAAAAGGAGTATTAAGTATGGTAAATAGCATTCTTCAAAGGGTAACTTGTTTATCTAATTAATAGTTAAAGAATGCAGAGGAGTTTTCTTCTTATCATTAATGTGGGAGCACAGGTATAGATCATAACTTGCATTATTGCATGGATGGAAGCTACCTAGGTGCATATTATAGATTAGACATATGCTGGACGGTGTAGTATCTCCATGTTTGATATGAAGTATCTTAAGTGGAACTCTGAGGGCTGTTGTTCATTGTAATATCTACAAGTATTCAGCTGGATTTCTGTCATCTGTAACAAATATCTTTATCTGAATAAATGCATCTCTCTGGTAAAGAATCATTGGACTAATTGCTGTGGGAAAAGTATATTTATAAATATACACTGGTCATTCATCCTCCATCATTGATAAAATACAACATATTTGTCTTATGAACTGTTTCTGTGTAGACCTCATAAATTAGAAGACAACAGATTGGTGCCTTCCAAGTGACCAGAAGAGCACTTTTGGTTTCAGTACCAGAAGTCGGTGATGACAACAGTTCTGTGAGAGGGACCCTGAAGCTGTGCTCGGACTCCAAAGTCTGGTTGTGACTTAAGAGTCTGATACACACATTGTTGGTGGTGACAACAGTCCTGTGAGGTGGATCCAGAAGCTGTGCTGTGACTCAAAAGTCTGGTGGTGACTTAAGGGGTATGATTCACAAATTGAACCCCAGAATTATTATTTGGAGGCTGTAAAACTGAAAAAAAGGACTGTGCTGTGTACCAGAAGAAGAATCCAATAATTCTATGAGGTGACAGAAGACCGTGAGGAACCAAGAAGGACCTGGAGAAGATCATAAGTCTAGGAGCCCAAGCAATTGGTGAGTGTACCTTGTTCCTTATTAACAGATGGGTGTTTTGTTTTTTAATTGTTCTATGGATAGTTGTTACTTTTGTTGAGAGTATAAGAGTATATTTTCTTTTTTTTTTGTATTGGGTGTTAAAGTGTATTGTGCAACAAGCAGCAGTGTTTGGTGGCATTACTCTTGCTTTGGTGACTTTGTGCTGAGTATCAATAATGGAGGGAATTTTGAAAAAAGTGGCACAAGTACATTACACTGAGGCTATTGTTCATGCTGTACAAGCATCTGTTGACCCATGGTTGCAGGCACAAAAATGGGTGGATGAAAAGATTTGTGGCAAAAAGTTAACTACACATAAGGCAAAGTATGTACTCATTTCTGCTGCTGGCTGGATAGCAGGGCAATACAAATTTGTTTTTCAGCAGAAGAAAAAATTGGAAGATGAGGTGGAGTTTTTAAAAGCTGAAGTTGAAAATGTGAAATTTCTTGTCCAGCAGGATTTAACACAGACAGTAAGCATGTTACTAATGAAAATACAAAATTACGCAATGAGATTACATTTGTTAAGGAATGTTTGGAGAATGCCCAGTGTGCTATACGGGAGATACGCTTGAACGTGCAAAGGTTGACCATTCTCAATGTTTAGCAGAGATAATGTCTCTAAAGAAGCAGAGTGTTGTTGCTGCAAGTAAGGTCTATGATGGATGTTTAGGCAATGGTTTTGTAGCAGCTGTTGAGACTGACTCAGGCTTGGAAATAGAGAATGGGTCTGACCGTAATAGTAATGCAGTAGCAGTGAGCACATCGGATGAGTCTGTTGTGGGTGAATGTTCATCAGGCAATGAGAGTGTGAAATCTCGAGGTTCCAGCCATTATAATGTGTCTCAGTTGTCATGTGCTCAGAGAAGGGCTTATTTAGGAAAGCCAATTCTGAGATGTTTTGCTTGTAAAAGGTTGGGGCACATTGCACGATATTGTTTTGTGCAAAGGAACTCTCAGTACCCCAAAACTACACCAAGACACAAAGAAGTTTACTCTGCAAGGTGGGCCATTCTCCCAGGCATGGAGGCCACAGTAGCCAAAACCAAGTCTCTTTTAAAACCCAAATAACAAGGTTACAATCTGCGAATA
Source organism: Staurois parvus (assembly GCF_062004578.1). Classification (NCBI taxonomy): domain Eukaryota; kingdom Metazoa; phylum Chordata; class Amphibia; order Anura; family Ranidae; genus Staurois; species Staurois parvus. The sequence continues at coordinate 2,562,441 of NW_028317887.1, forward strand.
GTCAGCTAAAGCAAGAAAGATATCAGTTTATGGAGCAACTGAAAGAGCTGAAAATGGAGGTGTCTTCATTTACACTGGGATGCCATAGACAGTTGGACATGTGGTATGTGTTTTTCCAATTAAAGTTCTTTGGCAAGATTTAGCTACTGCTCTCAGAGATTTGGCCTCAGTATTTGGAACATTATTGGAGGATCTTGAAAGGGGATCGTATACTGGCCATGAGGAGTTTGATGCTGTCTTGCTGATCTTATCGTTTTTATATGTAAGTGGCTACAATAAATTTTATATATGATTATAATTCACATACTGATTCCTGGTCTGTTTGTGAGGTCCTGAGGAACAAGAGGATACCAATCTAAGGACACTCTGTACATATGTGGTTGATTACAAGCTGGCATCTGTTTGTTTTAGGGTAATTATGCACTTTATATATAGTTTGCAGTGATATTTATTAATTTTCTTTTCACATGAGTGCTGTGACACTGGAGTATTTTTTTTTTTTTGCATGATACACGTGTGGCACTTTAGTTCTGGGATTTAAAAGGTAATATACTATGTTGAGATTTTGTTTTTTGAGGTATTTGAAGAGCACCTGTGATTGATTTGCATCTTCTTCAGTGGAGTGGGAAGCGTCTTCCTATCAAGAAATTGATCTTTGTTTGGACACATTATTTGGACACTTTGCATATTGGGACTTTATTTTATTTTTGTTCTTTTATATATATTTTATATTTTTTATTTTTGGGTAATCTCTTTGGGTCTTGATTTTTTCACTATAATTGTGGGTTTTTGGGTTTAAGTCAATGAATATATGTTTTATTAGTACTTCAGGGGAAGGATATTGATATGACTTTAAGGGATTTCTGAGGATTTTATATATATATGTGTGCTGATTGATACTTAATCTGAGAATAGTCAGCTAAAGCAAGAAAGACATCAGTTTATGGAGCAACTGAAAGAGCTGAAAATGGAGGTGTCTTCATTTACACTGGGATGCCATAGACAGTTGGACATGTGGTATGTGTTTTTCCAATTAAAGTTCTTTGGCAAGATTTAGCTACTGCTCTCAGAGATTTGGCCTCAGTATTTGGAACATTATTGGAGGATCTTGGCATATTTTTGTGTTTCCAAGGACAAACCTTCAAAATTTCGTTTTTTTTAAATGTCAGGTGGGAAATAATTAAATAGGTTTTTTTTTTTATTTTGTATAGTTTCAGCCACCTGAAAGACAGTTGCCTAAAGGTTGCCACTGACATGATAACGTCAAGGGAGGGAGACTGCTAGCAGCTACATCCATATGTGTAAACAGAAAAACCTGTGTTTCAACATAGTGTGTGTGGTTGCTCTTGTATTTTATTTTTTTTTGTAATTTTTAGTATCATGTCAAAGTGGCAACATAGGTTTAATAAGTTTAACATACTGCATGCTCTTTGCTCTTAATGAGAATAGAGAGAAAAGATTGAAAGCTGTTTTTTTGTTTTTAAAGTGAGAAGACTTTGTTTTATCTTCAAACACAATGTTTAAGGATTTGGCTAATAAACCTTTGAAAATTTCTTGCCTTTTCAGATGTTGGAGACATGTGAATCTGTGTGACTGGAAATGCTCATTTGCAAGTGAAGAACATAATGCCATGAAAAGCTATACCGTGTTGATACCAACATACATGAATTACAAATACTTTAAACTAATGTACTTATCAAGCAATGAACTTTCTACCATGATTTTTTTCCATTATTTTCATTATCTTTTATCTCTTGATTTTTGTCTTAAAACCAGAGAGAGGCATTTAAACCTGATAATCATTTTAAAACCATCTGTATGTATATGTATATATATACTGTATCTATATATATATATATATATATATATATATATATAGATATATAGATATAGATATATATATATATATGTAACTCCTGAGGTGAGATGCTACAAAATGGCTTTGTAGACTGGGTAGAATAAGTTGATAATATAATACTCTGGGAGGCTTTCTTTAAAATTATAAGAGGGGTTAGTGAAAGTTATCACTCCAGTCAGAATTTTAATTTTATTGGAACCCCAGAATTATAATCACGGGGGTATTTTAGAGGCTGGTGAAGAGAAATGTAACCAGTTTCATTTTCATATTTTATATGAGCAATTATGAAGTATTCAATACCTCAAATCACAATACAACCCTTCTAGTTGATTATATGTTCACTATTTATGAATCAGTTATGAGTAATAACCAATTCAAGTTGGGGCATGTAGGAATATTGTAATATATATATATATATATATATATATATACACTTTATATGGTGTAATCTCACGTTATTGACCAAGCCAGAATATGACTGAGCTAGATGTATTTTACACAACAAAAGCAGCCAAGAACTCATTGCTATGTTAATTTTATGCAAGATAACCTGGGCACTCAGGGGCCGACTTGTTACATTTCAAAGGAGGTAATTCACAAACTTGCAAGTCTGATAAAATGCAGACAGCTCAGCCAGACTTGAAAGGAGTTGGTCAACATCTACTAAAAGGAGTATTAAGTATGGTAAATAACATTCTTCAAAAGGTAACTTGTTTATCTAATTAATAGTGAAAGAATGCAGTTTAGGAAATATCTAGACAACTTTTACTTCATCTGTCCAAGCCCAAAAGGCATTACCTGTCACCCAGATCAAAGGTGCTACTAAAAGTGGCCAATAAGAGTGCTTGCCATTGTACTGAATGGGAAAATTGTGTATATTAAGGAAGCTTCTGTAACGGAACTGACCCAGACTGCGCTTGAGTACTTCCGTTAGAATACCACCTCCCCGTCCGAACACCGACAATAGACATCACAGCCGACCATACAAGACTAGATTACACCAGTCTGCCTGAACATGGAACTCTTTATTTTAAACTCAAATGGCTTTTTATACAATACACACTGAGACTGATCACATGAGCATATGCAAACGCAGCTATATACAGAAATAGACTTAACACCCTAAACAGTAAGTTAATTAGGGTAGCTAGCTGGGTGATCTAAACAAAAGGTGAATGGGAATTCACACCTAGACAATGGTTTGATGAATTAGGATCTCACTACAGAAGGTCTGGCTCCTACACTGGAGTAGAAGTGAGGTCAGCGTTTTCAGCTCTTTCAATTCACATGTCTAGTTCAGAATCAACAACCAGGAATAGTCTTCATATGGCTGATAAATATTACTGTCCCATCTGAAGTAATTCCAACCGCATTCTCAGCATCCATTAGTCACCCTGTGCCCCTAAGAGACACAGGGTGACTTACACATAAGAGGGATAAGGGGAGCTGAGACATGGGTCTCCCTACCTCTGCAAAGTAAGCTGGGTTCCATGAGCCCCCCACCCAAAGTGACTCCTTTTTGGGTAAATGCCACAGGAGAAAGGGATTCTCTGAAGGTTTCTGATGATTGCATGAATATTTTAAGTATACTGTCATCTGCCTTGTCTGTACCTCCTCTTTTTGAGGAGCTTCTTCCTGTTATTAATGTGGGAGCACAGGTATAGAGGAGTTTTCTTCTTGTCATTAATGTGGGAGCACAGGTATAGATCATAACTTGCATTATTGCATGGATGGAAGCTACATAGATGCATATTATAGATTAGACATATGCTGGATGGTGTAGTATCTCCATGTTTGATATGAAGTATCTTAAATGGGACTCTGAGAGGTGTTGTTCATTGTAATATCTACAAGTATTCAGCTGGATTTCTGTCACCTGTAACAAATATCTTTATTCGAATAAATGTATCTCTCTGTAAAAGAATCGTTGGACTAGTTGCTGCGGGAATAGTACATTTATAAATATACACTGGTCATTCGTCCTCCATTATTGATAAAAGACAACATATTAGATAAAGATTATCCTACAAATATTTTTATCTGATCTAAATCCATCTCTGGCAAAAGAACTGTTGTACTTTTGATATAAGACAACACATACCAAGACATTTTGGACAATTTCATGCTCCCAACTTTGTGGGAACAGTTTGGGGATGGCCCCTTCCTGTTCCAACATGACTGCTCACCAGTACACAGAGCAAGGTCCATAAAAACATGGGTGAGCAAGTTTGGGGTGGAAGAACTTGACTGGGCTGCACAGAGTCCTGACCTCAACCCGATACAACACCTTTGGGAGAGGAGACCTTTTATAGAGGAGAGCCAGGTCTTCTTGTCCGACATCAGTGCCTGACCTCACAAATGTTCTAATGGTCAAACATTCCCATAGACACACTCCTAAACCTTGTGGACAGTCTACACAGAAGAGTTGAAGATGTTATAGCTGCAAAGGGTGAGCCAACTCAATATTGAACCCTGCGGACTAAGACTGGGATGCCATTAAAGTTTATGTGCGGGTAAAGGCAGGCATTCCAATACTTTTGGCAATATAGTGTATGTCTGGTGCACTGGCAGTGCGGATTGAAAAAGAGTCCTGTCCGATTTCTGAGCAGTGCTGTCAGTTTCAGGTACGGATTACAGGCTATTGACTTCTATGAGAACGGTTTCTAAACTGCACATGTTTGAGCAAGATAAGATCCTGATGTAAACCTGTCCTGAATCTGATGTAAACCTGACATGTACCACTGAACAACTACCGTGTCAATTAGCTGTGAAGCATGGGCTTCAATCCACATTGCACATGTGAATCAGCACTACTCTTCAGTGTGAAAAATCAGCCACTGGTGGTTACGAGGCCCTATTCATATATCGCATAGCAAGAACATGGGTTCCCGATGTCTGAATGTCGCACATATAGGGCAGTCCATTGCCCTCTATGCAGGTTTGTCATGCCAAAGAAGCTTAGGGACTAAAACGTGGTGCTGAGCCAGGTGTATTTTGCTGCCATTCTTACGTGTTTGTCACATGACGATCCCTGCAAAATTGCTCCACGTTTGAGGTTCCGTTTGGGATAAATGGTACCCAAACACGCATTGCGCGTTTTGGAGATACAGGCAGACTCCAGCCATTGCCAATGCTGCCTGTGATTCCTAATTGGCCAAGTGTGAAGGGGGCCTGAAGAAGGCAGTGAGGGAAAGACTTTTACCAGAAGAACCCTGGCAGTACTAGGGTACCTGGTTTAAATCCTAACCACGGCACCACCTGCCTGGAGTTTGCATGTTCTCCCTGTGCCTGCATGGGTTTCCTCTGAGTACTCCGGTTTGCTCCCACACTCCAAAAACATGCTGGTAGGTTAATTGGCTCCTGTCTAAATTGGCCCTAGTATGTGTATGTATGAATTTTCTTTTGAAAATCTTTTCTAAAAATTTTCGTTCGAATTTCGCACCATCACAGAAACGGACGATTTTCGTGTGACCATAGAATTTGAATAATTGGGCATGTTGGAAGTTTTTTGAAAAACGAACGAATTTTGAATCAATGATAGGAGAATCATGCGAAAAATATATAGCTGTGACCTGGAAAGAAAAGAAAATTCTTGGCCGCGAAAATTCTTTCCTGTAGCAACATGAGGTGAAATTGAAGGCTTGGTTGGCTGAATTTTGAAATCAAAGGTGGCACCATCGGATTACAAAACGCACAACATTTCTGATTTTCTAAAGAAAATTAGCTCGGAATTCGACCCATGTATGGCCTGCATAAGAGGCCTTTGATTGTACGCCCCATGAGGATTAGGGACCAGGGGTGGACTGACAACTCACTCACAATAGGGGATCATGGGGCCCCTGTGTCCTTGCCCAAACTCAAAAAAGCCTATGAAAAAGGTACCAGGGGCATCTCATGGGGCCCCCTACTGACCCCAGGCCCTCAGGCGGTGCCCGAGTTTCCAAATGGTCAGTCCGCCCCTGTTAGGGACTGATGGAAATGTACAATACATATGTAAAGCTTTGTGTAAATTGACAGCTCCATATAAGTACCTGAAATAAATAAAAATACATTTATGTACAACGTTGCATGACCGCGCAATTCTCAGTTAAAGTAACGTATCGCAAAAAATGGCCTGGTCAGAGAGGGGTAAATCTTCTGGAGGGCAAGTGGTTAATTGGCTCCTATCTAAACTGGCCCTAGAATGTGTATGTATGAATGTGAGTTATGGACCTTAGATTGTATGCCCCTTGAGGGTTAGGGACCAGGGGCGGACTGACCATTTGGAAACTCAGGCACTGCCCGAGGGCCCGGGGTCAGTAGGGGGCCCATGACATGCCCCTGGTACCTTTTTTGTAGGCTATTTTGAGCTTGGGCAAGGACACAGGGGCCCCATGATCCTCTATTGCCCGGGGCCCCATGAGTTGTCAGTCCGCCCGTTAGGAACTGATGTGAACGTACAATATATATGTAAAGTGCTTTGTACATTGACAGCGCTATATAAGTACCTGAAATAAGAACAAGACTGAAAATGAATGTGTGTAGAGTGTTAGCTGACTTTTCCAGAACACAATGAACAGGTGAAGGAACCCTAAAGAGGAAGGGAAAGTGTGATGTGTGCTGAGTTCCTCTTTTGCCATGGTTGAACATCGTCCCCTGAGAGGTCTGGGACAGACATGTGTGAGGGTGGAAGTTCAGGGTCTGGGCTCATCTGACAGAACATCGTCCCCTGAGAGGTCTGGGACAGAGACGTGTGAAGGGTGGAGGGTGGAAGTTCAGGGTCTGAGCTCATCTGACAGAACACTTCGTGAGGGGAGCGCCGTGTACGGTGCTGTGTACTGAGTGTGTGTACAGCGCCGTGTAATGTGACACCACAGCCGGCTCTCGTGCCTCCCCGCTCTGCTCTCTCTCTGCTCACTCCTCTAAGTTCAGGGCCAGTCCGGCATGTAGAAGTGTGTCCCCGGCTCAGGAGTCCCCCTCTCTGTATGGACAGCCCGCCTGTACCAGCACTTGGCTCTCACTTCTCCCTATGGTGGATTGCTAAGACAGTGCGGACGTCGCAGTGGATTCATTTCTCCCGTTAGCTGCAGCCTTGGGATCGCCTCATTCACTGGACTGGTAGGTCCTTAGACGACACCTTGCATTTATTCTGAGGAATGGCTTGATCAATGTTATCATTATTATTACTGGAAGAAGCAGCTGTGTCCTGGAATGAGACTGGGGACTCCTCTGTACCAGGATCTGTACAGCTCAGGGACTACTGACAGCTGACAGCCCATCACAATTCTATTCACCCTCCAGAAATGTGGGAGCAACACTCGATCATTATATAGAACTGCACCTCTGGGAGCAGGGGAAGTTATCAGAGAGCACAGGGGGGATCACAAATGATCTGTACACTGTCAGGGGGGTCACAGTCATGAATGGCCACTAAACAAAGGGGACATGGGCTATGTCTGCCCGAAACAGGACCACTTACATGCTTTATAAGTATATCTATATAGAGAGACAAAGTGAGAGCATCAGAGAGACTTGTAGTACGTTTAATTTTGTCTTTAGTATATTTATTTTTTAATATATATATATATATATATATATATATATATATATGTTTTTAACTTGTATATTTAGTACATATAATTATTATTACTAGTACATATATAGCATTGTCAATTTAAATTTATGCAGCACTTTACACATATATATCATACATTAATTTAGTCCCTAACCCTGAAGGAGCTTACAATCCAAAGTCCCTAACTCACATTCATACATACGCATACTAGGGCCAATTGTAGACAGGATCCAATCAACCTACCAGCATGTCTTTAGAGTGTGGGAGGAACATTTTGTATTTATATGCATATATTTATTTTATATGATATTGTTAGATTTATTATATGTATGTATATATATATATATATATATATATATATATATATATATATATATATATATATAACATTTACTTGTATTATTATTTGCACTTATATATTTATTATCTATGTTATATATATTTTGCATCTATCTGTATATATTTACGTTATATGATATTGTTAGATTTACAAATATTATTATTTATATATATATATATATATATATATATATATATATGTATTCACTTATATATCTATTATCTATGCTATATATGTTTTGCATTTATCTGTATATATTTAATTTATATTAGATTGTTAGATTTATGATTATATTAGAAAAAATATATATATATATATATATATATATATATAGTGCAAATAAAGTGCAGTGCTTGCATGAAAATATAAAGTACATGAAAGTAATAATAATTCAAAATGTTCATAATAAAATAACAATTCAAAAGAGGACAGTCCCCAAATGAGACAGGAAAACTTCCAAGGATAGCTGTCACCAACCACTTGCATGCAAGGCTTACCGGAAAAATATGACCCCCTGTTAACAGTGGTCAATAACGCTTTTGCTATAGAACAACCAGAAAGGCAGGCAGGCAGAATTTTTCTCTGGATCTCCAAAAGAGAGATGTTGATGGTCCTCCAGACCTAAGCGCGTGGTATTAATGCAAAAAATGATTGCTCCACATAGTGTAAAATCCTCAATAAAGAAGTTTAATATAGGTAAAATTGCACTCACATGGTAATGGACATGAGTCATCATGTACAAACATAAGATCAAGTTTTTCCAGCATCCAAGATGTCTGCCAGCCGGTCTCACATGCATGGTAACTTGTGTACGTGGCTCCATCCTACGCGTTTCATCACAAATGAAGGGGATATATATATATATTTATTTTCATTTATATATATATTATCTATGGTATATATTTTTGGCATTTATCTGTATATATTTATTTTGTATTAGATTGTTTGATTTATTATTCTATTTATTTTAAATATATTTATATTTATTATATATGTTATACGTATTTTATCTGTATCTGTATGTAATATAATACGTAATGTATCTGTAATATAATATAATATGTAATTTTTTTTTATCTCTATATTTTTTATTTAATACTGTGTATATAAATACACACACACAAACACATATAGGCAACACTCACAGGACTCTTGGATGAACAATCAGTGGTAAAATCGATTTTGATGTTTCAGCAAGGTACAAGCTCATTTTCCTCTTGTTTTGTTGAAATACTTTACTAAAGGCAAATAGACAGTGCACTTTGGAAGTGCAGTTGCACTCCTTTTCCCCAGAGCCTAGTGAATGTGGTGAAGCTTCACTTTGTAAAGAATAACCGATCAGGTGCAAGGAAAATGATGATGATGATGATGATGGAACTCAGCAGAGCTTTACCACACTCACTAAGCTTTGGGGACAGTTAGTGCAATTGCATTTCCAAAGTGCACAGTCTATTTTCCTTTGACAAATCCACCCTTAAGTGTTCACCTTTCAAACCCTGTAAGTGGCACTTTGTCTATTGGATTATGCATGCAGTATTTTATGCTATACATATATGTTATAAAGAACCATAAAAGCCAAATGGGACATTACTGGTACAGAAAGTGGACAACATCATATTATTGTATAAAACATGTTTATTGAAATGTATCTTACAAAATGTTACCATAAATACAGTATTTTGGCTAATCAGCGCAATATACAGTGGGGATCGAAAGTTTGGGCACCCCAGCTAAAAATTTGTATTAATGTGCATAAAGAAGCCAAGGAAAGATGGAAAAATCTCCAAAAAGCATCAAATTACAGATTAGACATTCTTATAATATGTCAACAAAAGTTAGATTTTATTTCCATCATTTACACTTTCAAAATAACAGAAAACAAAAAAATGGCGTCTGCAAAAGTTTGGGCACCCTGCAGAGTTAATATCTTGTACTGCCCCCTTTGGCAAGTATCACAGCTTGTAAACGCTTTTTGTAGCCAGCCAAGAGTCTTTCAATTCTTGTTTGAGGTATCTTTGCCCATTCTTCCTTACAAAAGTCTTCCAGTTCTTTGAGATTTCTGGGCTGTCTGTCACGCACTGCTCTTTTAAGGTCTATCCATAGATTTTCAATTATGTTGTGGCCAGGAGATTGTGAAGGCCATGGCAAAACCTTCAGTTTACGCCTCTTGATGTAATCCCCCGTGGATTTCGAGGTGTGTTTAGAATCATTATCCATTTGTAGAAGCCATCCTCTCTTTAACTTCAGCTTTTTCACAGATGGCATCAAGTTACCATCCAAAATTTGCTGACATTTTATTGAATCCATTTTTCCTTCTACTCGTGAGATGTTCCCTGTGCCGCTGGCTGCAAGACAACCCCAAAGCATGATTGATCCAACCCCATGCTTAACAGTTGGACAGAGGTTCTTTTCATTAAATTCTGTGCCCCTTCTTCTCCAAACGTACCTTTGCTCATTCCGGCCAAAAAGTTCAATTTTAACCTCATCGGTCCACAGAACTTGTTTCCAAAATGCATCAGGCTTGTCTATATGTTCATTTGTAAAAGTTCAAACGATGATTTTTGTGGTGAGGACATAGAAGAGGCTTTCTTCTGATGACTCTTCCATGAAGACCATATTTGTACAAGTATCTCTTTATAGAGGAATAGTGTACCACAACTCCAGTGTCTGCCAGATCTTTCTGGAGGGATCGTGCAGTCAAACGTGGGTTTTAAATTGTTTTTCTCACAATCCTGCGAGCTGTTCTGTCTGATATTTTTCTTGGTCTTCCAGATCTTGCTTTAACTTCCACTGTTCCTGATGACTGACATTTCCTAATTACATTCCGAACAGAGGATATTGACATCTGAAAACGCTTTGCTATCTTCTTATAGCCTTCTCCAGCTTTGTGAGCGTCAACTATTTTCAGTTTCAGTTTTCTAGACAACTGCTTAGAAGAACCCATGGTGCTGATTGTTGGGGCAAGGTCAGATGAGTCTGGGCATTTAAAACCTTTGAGATTGACATAACCTGGTCTTCCCAGACGATGATTGAGAACAATCCATGGCACTGGCAGGTCTCAGCTTGGCAAAGGGGGCAGTGCATGCTATAAATTCTGCAGGGTGCCCAAACTTATAAGAATGTCAAATCTGTAATTTGATGCCTTTTGGAGATTTTTCCATTTTTCCTTGGCTTCTTTATGCACATTAACACTAAATTTTAGCTGGGGTGCCCAAACTTTCGATCCCCACTGTATCACAGCATTGTATATCATGACATCAAAGTACTGCAGAGGTCGATACGTTTCGCTTGTTCGCTTCCTCAGGACCCCAAAGGAGTTGAAGACAGAAAGTCCAGTATCCTAGCTGGAAGATACATATGTGCATATGTTTGCAACACATTAGTTAAGCAATTAAAATCATTACATAACATTTCCAAAAGAAAACTTTCTCCACAAACTCTCATGTCAACATGACATATATATAAGCAAAGAGGGATTTACTAAAACTGGAGCATGCAAAACCTGGTGCAGCTGTGCATAGTAACCAATCAGCTTTTAACTTCAGCTTGTTCAATTAAGCTTTGACAGTAAAACCTGGAAGCTGGCTGGTCTCTATGTGCAGCTGTTCCACGTTCCTTGTGTTCCAGTATTAGTAAATCTCCCCCAACCGTATATATATATATATATCAGTGGTTGTGTGTAATAGTGATTCTTAACCTCTTGCTGCCCACATAACACCACAGATGCCCATGGGTGGCAAAGCTTTCTGTGCTGAGAGTGTACTCACTGCACACTCCCAGCACAGTGACCAAATTGTCAAAGACAGTCCATACTAATGACCGACTCCTGATCATGTGACCATTTTGACAGCCAATCACAGTGGTCATGGAATCGTACAATCCTTCTTGCCCTCCAGGCATCCAGACCTTATTAAAGGCTTCCCATATGGAAGAAAAATATATTTGAAATATATTTTTAAAATATTCTTCCCAAATATATTGACATATATTTGAAATGCTACAATTTTGGCCATATTCAATAAAGTTCAAAATCTATTTGTGTGTATATATATATATATATATATATACTGTATGGTGCAATGTGTTTTTATTACAACATATATGAAAAATATTTTTAAAAATACATTTGAAATATACTGTATGTCTTTAAAAATACAAATCCACATTTTTGGAATGCATTTACAAATATATGTAAACATATATGTTAAAATTACTTTTTTATAAGTTAAAAAAATCTGAAGAATATATTTAAAAAATATATATTTTTAAACATATATTCTTCAGATTTTTTTAAACATAAAAAAGGCATTTTAACTTATATATTTACATATATTTGTAAATGCATTCCAAAAATGTAGATTTGTAACTTTAAAGACATACAATATATTTGAAATGTTTTTCTTTTATATTCTTCATATATTTTGTAATAAAAACGCATTTCAACATACAGTATATATATATATATATATATATATATATATATATATGTATTGAAATATATTTCAAATATATTTTTCTTCCATGTGGGTTTTTAGAACAAATTGTGAACCAGCAAGAGGAGATATGCAACGGAGTTGATTTACTATAACTGGAGTGTGCAAAATCTGGTGCAGCTCTGCATAGAAACCAATCAACTTCCAGAGTTTGTGTTTTTTTTTTTTGCCAAAGCTTAATTGAACAGTCTGAGGTTCTAAGATGATTGGTTACCATGTTGCACCAGATTTTGCACTCCCCAGTTTTAGTAAATCAACCCCAGTGTTGCTTTTGCGATAAAACACCTTTCTGCTGCTTGCAGTCTTTTGCAGCATGTAAACTGAGCTGCGCATGCGCAGAACAACTTACATTGCCAGCATGGTTCCTGTGTGTCAGGATGATTATTATTATTATTAATATACAGGATTTCAATAGTGCCAACAGTTTTCTCCGCACTTTATAAAGGGAGACAATACAGCAACAATACAGTTCAATACAAGCAGGTTACAAGGTCCCTGCTCCTTGGAGCTTACAATGTGATTAGCTTCTGTGCATGCATAGTACTTATGTACTTATGTCGTGAAAATCTGTGGAGGGCGCTGAAAGTTCGAGTTACCAAACATCAGCCACCAAACCTTAATGACTTGGAGAGGATCTGCCAAGAGGAGTGGGCCAAAATCCCTCCTGAGATGTGTGTCAAACCTGGTGGCCAACTACAGGAAACGTCTGACCTCTGTGATTGCCAACAAGGGGTTTGCCACCAAGTACTAAGTCATGTTTTGTGAAGGGGATCAAATACTTATTTCCCTCATGAACATGCAAATCAGTGTATAATTTGCTAGACATGCATTTCCTTTGAATTTTTTTGTTGCTATTCTGTCTCTCAGTGTCAGAATACACCTACCATTCGATTTTTAGACTGATCATTTCTTTGTGAGTGGGCAAACATTCAAAATCAGCAGAGGATCAAATATGTATTCCCTTATATATATATATATATATATATATATCTCAGTATAGCTAATAGCAGTACTGTACACTATCACTGAGTCATTCAGCCCATGCACATAACAATATGTGAGCGATTCAGCAAGGCATTTGTGACACATCTCTGGTGGATGTGGTCAGAAGTCTTGTGCCAAGTTTATAAAACCTGTGCAACATTTTCATTGTTAGTACTGATACTTACAATAAATGCATTCCGTTTTTATTTGTGGAAAGTTTACTGTCTGTTGCTGTTGTTGCAACAGATTCAGAAAGAAATAACGCCATATTGGTGAGATGGCAAATGGAGGGAAATAAGAGTTCATCCACATTGGAGTAAATTTGTGTGGTATCTTCAAGACAATCCTGCCCCAGTTTATAAGGGCTCATTTACATGGGTGCAGAGGTCCATACAGCATGCAAGAGCTGCTCGATTCCTGCGCTGGAGCAGTACTAGCTGACTTGTATTTTTAGGGTGCAAGTTCCCAAGGTTGCCCTGTTTATCCCTCTTTCACTATTTATTGAGCCTGTGCCCTGGGGAAACCATTTGCATGGCAGGTTTTCTGGCACTTGATATGTTAATGTTTGCTGCAGATGCCTAGGGAAGGTAGGGTCAGTATGACAGCTCAGACATCTGCGTCTTAAAAACTAGTCAGCAATTGCAGGGTCTGCATTTTTTCCCGACAGGTACCCTTTAAAAGCTTTCCATTGTAGTCCAGCAATGGACTCCTGAGAGCATCGCAGTTTTGCATCAGGGGCTCACTGATTTCCCTGTAAATGGTCTTGGTTTTGTTCTTGTGGCTAGTTCATTAGTGATTCATAACATTTTATATGTGCTAATTTATGTGAATGAACTTACAAAGGAATGTAAGAGATGCATGAAGGGTCTGCTGCTCCTTAGAGGGTACTGAGTTAAAGTGTTACTAAACCCATGACCCAGCTTTCACTAAATTTGGTCTCCCACAGTACACAGAAAATGGAAGTGCAATTATTTTAGTAAATATAAACTGATAAATACCATTTATCATCAGCAGTTATAGCAGTCTTGTGACTTCTATCAGTGTCCCACCCAGCACTGGTTACAACTTGTAGGAGGAGTTTTTATTCTGCTCTAGGAGGATGCAGAACCCCTGACCTCTGCCTGGACAGTGCTGATTGGCCCTGTGCTGATCATATGCACTCTCCCAAGAAAAAAAAAAAAGTTCTCTAGCAGTACACACCAAACTGAGTATGTGCAGAGTGTCTCCACACAATATGTCTTATTAGGAGATAAGGGGACACTGAAAGAAGGGGATGATCAGCGAAGACAGGATCAAACAGCCTTTTTACACAATGCAGAGGATTAATCTCTCAGGTTCCAATGTTCCACTGTCTCCCCGATTAATCTTGACCACTCACATGTAATCTTTCGCTCGGTGATCACATGGGAGTGATCTCCCTGGATGATGTAGACTGCCTGTATATATTCGTGGGAACCCTGCTGGGGTTCTCCTGTCTAAGAGTGCTGGTGTATTTGCAGGTATAAATGCACCCTTAGGCCTTGAATTGTTAAGATAACATAGTTCTGTTTATTTGGCAACATCAGCACATTTTTTTTGCTGTGATCTGTGATTAAAGTGACACTAAACTCTGGTTTAAAATTCTGTTCAAGTATGTATGTACATTCTATTGCTCTCAGCCTCCTTCAAATCTTCGTTAGTTCTTAGTAAAACTTTAGGTGACTCTTAACACAGTTCCATCCCTTAGAAAGTGGCATCAGAATGTTAGTTCAGGTACCTAGTGTTGCATGTTTATCTCCCATCTCCATGTAGCCGCAGTAAAGGCAATGTATATATCGAATATACTAAACCTCCCCATTTTCACGGGTTCAATCCGGGTTCATACTGATGTGGTGCAGAATTGGCAGCGTTTTCTGTGCAAATTCCGCACCGTATCACAATCGCACCCCGTTCATGCGAACCGCTGCGGGTGTGTATGTTAGGTTCGCAACACCCTGAAATCGGTCAGCAAATTGTGGTGCAATGTGCGGAATCAGATCGCATTGGTATGAATATCCTAGTGTGGACTCAAAAAAAGGGTCCTGCACCTTATTGCTGCGGATGCGGTGCAATTAGAGCCATACAAAATGTATGGCTTCAATCACACCGCACAGAATTCGCATGTGATTTACACAGGAATGCAGTGCGGTTCCTGTGTAAGTCACATGCGATATGCCGCACCGCACAAGTATGAACCCAGCCTGAAGGTAAGAAAACCTGAGCCTTTACAACCACTTTAACATGAAGTTTGATTTTCATTTTAACATACAATGTTACACATTGCTTTTTTTTCACTACTATGCTGTATTATTTTTAAGCAGTGATCCAGATAACAACAGAACATTGTTTCACTCCTAATGAACAGGTGTGTTGTAGTAATTGTTCAAACATGCCCAGAAAAAATGGAGATATTCTTACATAAGGAAAAAAGTTCCGACAGGCCAGTACCATTTTTGTCAATTTTTATCACAGAACAATACACAGTAAATGAGCAGCCACAATCTTCACATTTCAAAAAGTGACTGATACATGCTGATTTTTATTATAAGACAAAAAAGTATTTTTCTTTTAGTCATCCAGTTCTTTGAAATATACAGCAAGTTAGAATAATATGTCGCTTTAACCCCTCCCCGCCCCAGCAACCCTGTCAACAGTTCAGAATGCCCAAGGAAGAATGACAGTGGTCACATGATGATCAGAAGATGGTCCTGCCAACTACTGATCTTTAGGTGCAGGATCTTTAGGAGGCATTCTGTCCTCTCTGCTGCCAACTGCTGAGACGGGGCAGAGATGAGCTTCTCCACAGCTGCATGGAAAAGCACAGGAACTGGTAGAGGAGTTCTGTCCTGTCTGCTGTCGACTGTGGGGGTGGAGATGAGGGGATGCCGCAGCTGCAGGAGAGGTGCGGGGGCCATATGAAATGGCCTGAAGGGCCAGATTCGGCCCACGGGCCTTGTGTTTAACACATGTGCCTTACAGGTTCTTAATACCTCTCCAAGAGATCACAATGACAATTTTCAGGAAAACATGGTTTATCCACTCGGTAACACCCACTATAAGCTCTGAAAATGTCAGTGATGGGGACATGCTGGTGTCTGTACCGTTCTGTCTCACAAGAGCTGCTGCACCCGCTGGCCACAGACATTCCCCTGCTGACCTAATTCAAATCCTTGAAGTTTATAGGTAATAAACACATTTCACAACACAACTGGGAATAAATAAATATTACTTTATTAAGCATGGCTACAGATCTGCTTTATACTGTAGAAGACATTCACTTTTTAACAATGACGTTATTTTCTTTAAAATTAAAGAACTTTATGTAACTCTTCAGTAATTGCACTTTACTGACAGCTGTTATTCTAAAGGCCCATTTTATCATGATCTTTAGATACTATTGAGGTTTGGCTGACATTACGGATACCTCTGACCTACCACTTACTTTAGCAGATTCATCTAGAAAGACGATTGACCAGATTGCATTTTAGGCTCACAAACTATCTAATCGGAGGGTTGTAATTATAACCCCTGTTTTTTTTTTTGCCCTTTTAACTTTTAGTGATAGCAATCACCAGGACAAATAGAGAAGGTTATCTCCCTAACCGGGATACCGGTAGGTATTCTAATCCCTCTCCACATCTAAAACTTAAAAAATGCCTTCAGTTATACTTTACCCTCCAAAATAAAATGCTGATAGAGCTATTTATACATCTGAATTGACTGTTTAATTGTATTTTGTCAGAGATTAGAGGTTAGTGTCACGTGGAAGGGGCAATACCTCTGTAACTGGCCACTATAAAGGGAGTTAATAAAGCCAAGAGGTTAAAACTTGTTCCAGCTGATAGTGTTTCTTCTGAGATACAGAGGCATTGCTATGCAAGAACATAAAAATGAACACCCAGTGGAACCAAGTGTTCATGTCTATAGGAGAACCTACATAGGAGAACTTACAGACAGTGGTGCCAGAGGACAGGTGAGTAATGCCTGCATTTTCAACTGAACCCCCCCCCCCCAAAAAAAAAACCCAAAACCTATGCTAATTAACCTGTATAAAAAATATGCATAAACTTACCTAATTTCAGCACACTCTGGTCTGGTCACTTGATCCGGCTTCTCTGTCTCAGCCCGTGCAGCTGAAGGGAAAAGGAGGGAGTGCTAACAACAGATGGCCCATTGAAGCCTATGGGTGACATCCTTGCTCCAGGCATTACTAGCCTTGCCGATAACTCTCTCCTCTCCCCTGCACTGCCGCTGGCAGGCACAGGGGAGTTCACGTGACTGGACCAGAGTGGGCTGAAAGTAAGTATATACATCTTTTTTACACAGGTTCGCTACACATAGCCAGAATTACACTTTAAATTTCAGTGTATTATTATTATACAGGATTTATACAGCACCAACAGTTTGCGCAGCGCTTTACAAAATGAAGGTAGACATTCCAGTTACAATACAATTTGGTACAAGAGGAAACAGAGGGTCCTGCTCGTTAGAGCTTACAATCTAGGAATCTAGTATATCTTAAAGTGGTTTCTAAAGGCTTAAGATATTTTACCTTCATGTATTCTGTGCATGAAGGTAAAAAACCTTCTGTGTGCAGAAGCCCTCCAATCCTTATCTGAGCCCCCTCCGATCCAGCAACGTTCTCGACAGCCTCTGCTGTCTGGGGACTCTTCCTTCTTATTGGCTGAGATAGCAGCAGGATCCCATTGACTCCCACTGCTGTCAATCGCAGCCAGTGAGCCAATGAGCAGAGAGTGGGGGGTGGGGCTGAGACGTGGCTCTGTGTGTCTTATGGACGCATAGAGCAGTGGCTCAGGGACAAGCATGCAGCAGTGCCCCTAGGGCAGTGGTCGGCAAGCCGCGGCTCGCGAGCCACATGCGGCTCTTTACAAACTTAAATGCGGCTCTTCTGTGTGCCGGGCGCCCGCTCCCCTCCCTCCTCTCGGGCGGCCGCCCCAAAAGTCAGGACTCTGCAGCTGTCAGGATGTAGGCGGGGCAGCCAGGATGTAGGCGGGGCAGCGTGACGAACTCCTCTCCTCTCACAGTCCGCCCTGAAGACCAGAACGGCGCGGGAACACAGCGAGAAGAACGCGCGGAGCAAAGGTAAGTGAATTGACACAGGGGGGACTTGGGGACTTAATATGGGGGATGAATTAATATGGGGAATGAATTACTATATGAGGGATGAATTACTATATGGGGGATGAATTACTATGGAGGATGAATTACTATGGGGGATGAATTACTATATGGGGGATGAATTACTATATGGGGGATGAATTACTATATGGGGGATGAATTACTATGGGGGATGAATTACTATATGGGGGATGAATTACTATATGGGGGATGAATTACTATGGGGGATGAATTACTATGGGGGATGAATTACTATATGGGGGATGAATTACTATGGGGGATGAATTACTATGGGGGATGAATTACTATGGGGGATGAATTACTATATGGGGGATGAATTACTATGGGGGATGAATTACTATATGGGAGATGAATTACTATAGGGGGGATGAATTACTATGGGGGATGAATTACTATATGGGGGATGAATTACTATGGGGGATGAATTACTATATGGGGGATGAATTACTATGGGGGATGAATTACTATGGGGGATGAATTACTATATGGGGGATGAATTACTATGGGGGATGAATTACTATATGGGGGATGAATTACTATGGGGGATGAATTACTATGGGGGATGAATTACTATATGGGGGATGAATTACTATGGGGGATGAATTACTATATGGGGGATTAATTACTATATGGGGGATGAATTACTATATGGGGGATGAATTACTATGGGGGATGAATTACTATATGGGGGATGAATTACTATATGGGGGATGAATTACTATGGGGGATGAATTACTATATGGCGGATGTATTTTCAGTTTTAAAAATGTGGCTCTCAAAATAAATTTCAATCGTGGTTTTGGCGAGATTTGGCTCAGTTGAAAAAAAAGGTTGCCCACCACTGCCCTAGGGGAAACGGCTTTGCCTGGCGGCACTGCTCGAGGGAGAGGAGCCAGGAGCGACGGTGGGGACCCAAAAAAGAAGAGGATCGGAGCTGCTTTGTGCAAAACCACTGCACAAAGCTGGTAAGTATAGACATATTTGTTAATTTTTTAAAAAGTGAAGCTTTATTTTCACTTTTAGCCTAGGATCACAATAATGCGGTGCATTATATCGCTTGTGATTTGCACAGGAACAGCACTGCATTCCTGTGCAAATCACATGCAATTTGTGTGCGGTGCGATCAGAGCTATACATTTTGTATGGCTCAAATCGCACCACACCCGCACCAAAAAGGTGCAGGACCCTTTTTTGGTTCCACACTAGAATCAGATTGCATGGGTATGCACACCTATGCGATCCGATTCTGCACATCGCACCACATTTTGCGGACCGATTTCTGGGTGTTGTTAACATACACACCCGCAGCGGTTCACATGAACGGGGTGTGATTCTGATGCGGTGCAGAATTCACACTGAAAATGCTGCGAATTCCGCATCAGTGTGAACCCAGCCTCAAGTTCTAAAACTACTTTGTAAAGCTGCTTTATATTACAATATTTGAGGCTATACTTCTACTGCTGCTGTACCATAAGTATGTAGTGCTTGGCGTGGGATCGTTTGAGCTACTTTTGGCAGTGAGGATAGCTACATGACACTATTATACAATTGCTTCTAAACAGTTTGTAATTGTCGCCGCTGGCAGTTGTTGCAAATAGATTTTTTTAAGTGTTGCAACCAGTGGACTAAATGTTGGAGGTATTTCTACACTCTATATAAAATTTTGTTTATGCCATGACATTGGAATGTATAAAATTGAATGGCATGCGATCCGATTCTGCACATCATATTGCGGACCGATTTCGGGGTGTTGTTAACGCAACATACACCCCCGCATTGGTTCGCATGAACGGGGTGCAATTCTGATGCAGTGCGGAATTCGCACAGAAAACGGTGCAAATTCCTCACCACATCAGTGTGAAGCCAGGCTAAGAGTATGTACAGGCAAACAATGTCAATGTACCTCTGAACGCACTTTTTAGGAGGAAGAAAAAACTTTATTGGGCAGGTAGGAATTTACCAATACCCAATTGTCTATAGGCACACATATTTTTGATAAATCCTTATTTTGGGATAGTAGTGCCCTTGTGCTATTGGTAAAATATTTCAGGTTATATTTGCTATAGGTTCTTTGCAATTATAAGGACGCCAAAAACACACTGCTATGCGAGACAGTAAAATTAAATAAAATTAAATAATATTCCTGGTCCTGTAAAGACAGCAAGAATTTTTACAGTATATATTAATGATCTGATGGGTTTTCCAGGGCATCGACAACATGACTTTGAAGAAGATCATAAAACAGGATAAGTCTTTTAGCAGTAGAACTTCATAGATCATTTTTTTCTATTAGCTGTCTACGGGGCCCAAGGTGACTTGTCCAAGTCATTGGGCTTGAACTGAGCCTGATCGTGTACACCTCCTTTTTTTTTCCTTCTTTTTACAAGAGGTGCTCCTCTGCTTTCTCTGATGAGAAAGATAACAATTTATTAATGAAAGCAAAAAGACACTAAACCTGCTTCACTGCACCTGTCTAAATTTTTTTTTACACCTCTAGGCTTTTTGTGCTCTAGATATTATTTCTCATCAGAAGTCAAGAACATGTGATGGAATTCAACTTAAAATAAAACATTGCAGTTCTTTTTTCACGTGGAGCTAATAAAATACTGTACACATGGTTATTTAATAAGCTAAGAACAAAGATAATGGCCAAAGATCAATAATCAATAGCAACCATGAAATTTCAATTTAGTATTGTCAAAGCAATAAAATGTGAACGGTTGTTGGAGATTGATGATTGTTGCAGATTGCTCCAGTTATTTCTTCCTCACTTATAGTAATCGTCTTTTGTACTTGATCATTCCAACATAGATAACTTTTAACTATCTCTTTTAATGGGGTACTTTATTGAAATAAAGTTATTAGATTACAAAAGCATTCTTCATGAATAGGATGCAAGATGAAAAGCTGCTTTAGAGCTGAACTACAAACGCTTGCACAAAGGAAAGGTGCCAATAGCTTCAAATTCATTTTTTATCTTTCAGATAGTAAGGAAATTGAATGGCTTTTATGGATACAAGATATACTTTTGGTTGAGACATTTTTTTGGAAATCTGCCTCATAATCCTATTGACGTGAACATGTCTATTATGTATTGAGATGGCTTATTCCTAGTTTTTAGTTATTGCAGTTTCCACAGCACTACAAATAGGAGTAGAAAGGGGTATTGTTTCAGCAGTCTGCATGCCTCAGTTTACAAACTGTAAAGCAGTGGTCTCCAACTGCGGTTGGGGACCTGGATGCTGTCCTTTGCTTGCCTTTATCTACCCCTTGGTCATTATTTCTCCCACTAACACCAACAATGGGGCATGGGCAGCACAGTGGCTAAATGGTTAGCACTTCTGCCTGGCCGTAATAGGGTTGCTGGTTCAAATCTCAACCACGGCACCACCTGCCTGGAGTTTGCATGTTCTCCCTGTGCCTGCGTGGGTTTCCTCCCACACTCCAAAGACATGCTTGTAGGTTAATTGGATCCTGTCTAAATTGGCCCTAGTATGTGTATGTATGAATGTAAGTAAGGGACCTTAGATTATATGCCCCTTGAGGGTTAAGGAGTGATGTGAATGTACAATATATATGTAAATCACTGAATAAATTGACAGCACTATATAAGTACCTGAAATAATAATAATAAATAATTCCTGCTACTGACACCATCAATGGAGCACTATTCCTCTCACTGACACCAACAAGGGGCCACTATTTCTCTCAGTGACACCAAGGAGGAGGAATTATTCATCCTACTGACACAACAATAGGGCACTAATCCTCCCACTAACACCAATGAGGGGACACTATTCCTTCCATTGACACAGAGGTGGCATTATTCCTCTAACTTAAAGCAATGAGGGGGCACTATTCCTCCTACTGACACCAATGATGGGGCACTATTTCTCCCATTGACACCAAAAAGAGGGTACTATTCCTCTCACTGACAGGAACAAAAAACCATGATGGTGTGCACCTTACTGCAGGGGTGTATTTACCACAAGGCACTTGCCTAGGGCAGCATTTTTCAGGGGGGCAGCACCTCCCCCCAGAAGAAGGGATAAAAGAAGGGACATGCACACCATGGGAACCAGGTGGGAATCCGAGATAGGCTGCAGGCTGCTTGATGGTGTATGTAGAGCCTGACTCTCATTTTCGGTAATGTCTGGAGCTATGAAGATGAGTGTCTTTCTCTCTATCACTGGGGGGGGGGGGTAGTGGAAGGCTCTCTCAGGTGGGGGGCAGGGGTGCAGGTTGGTGTCTGTGGGGGCAGATGATTTTTGTGTTGCCTAGGGCAGCACAAAACCTAAATACATCACTGCCTTACTGCAAAGGGTTGTTATAAATTGAGGTGGTTGCCATCTTTTTATTAAGAAGGGGAATTGTTCACTCTAAAGTCTAAGGACAGTAAACTAGCCATTTGTTTAGAAGGTTTGGAGACTTTGCTGTTAACTCATGTATTATTGGTTGCATATTTTATAACATAGACTAAAAGGTTGCAGATGTTGAGTACAGACCTTGACTTGAGGGGGCTTGGTATAACCAATGGTTGCCACACGTTCTGGGTAGAATAAATGCTTTATGAAGGATGTGTAGCACAAATGCAATTTGGTGAGGCATTGCCTCCTAATACCTACCCATGCATTATGCACATTTTTCATTTTAGTAACTTGTATGCTTTCTAGTATGCTTTCTAGTAGAAATTCAGGTTTGACTATATAACTCAATTTAAATTGAATAGAAATTATTATGGAAAGGTCCACAAAATAATAGCGCTGCTGCTGTGAGCTATGTAATGGTTGTGTGTACAGGGCACACAAATAGCTGTGTGTGTAGCAGCCATTTTGTCATGTCACAAGTCTCCTATGCCATCTGGTCATAAGAAGGCATAGCCCAGAGACCTTTCCCCCCTCGTCCTTCAGTTTATACAATACACAAACTGTTCACTGATGCCAGGACCATGTTATCAATCCATTGATCAGACACACACACCTCTCCATTACCCATTCCTCAATTTCAGTCTGTAAACCCTAATAAAACTGTTACCTTCACAAGCTTGAGCAATCCACAGAGCTAACAGTTGTAAATAGCTCAGCTAAAGGAAATATCCACTCCACATTTCTGCTAGAAGGGTCACCAATCAAGACTCTAAAACTTCAGCATATTTCATAACTCATAAAACTATTACAGCACAGTCAGAATATAGACATGTTTACCTCCCTAAGTTATTGGGTAGCATTTTGAAACCAAACATCCCTATGCTAGGAGGTATCAGAGTGGATTAGGCCTCCACACCCTTCCTGTGAGAAATAGATATTCAAGACCTGCCATATCTATATCCATTTTGAAGCTAATTTCAGGCTGGACAATAATCTGCATGGTAGCAGATTGTAAATGGCAGGTATTCAGAAATATGAATACTTATAATAAACTGGATTTGGGACTTGGTCATAAACGTGGTGACCTCCCAGCACCCACCTCTGTCAACACTATTTTGATACCACAGAAAAAGGGAATGGCAGGTCCTGTTGTGAAGCTCTCATTTTAACATCAACCAAGGAACACCTAACTGGACTTGAGAGAGCCTGCTAAAACCAAGGACTTCACAAGTATTCTTTCTTTTCAACCCCTTTTTAATTCTCTGTTGCTTTATGGTTTCTTTATTTCTTCGTAACACCTTTTTTCTGCAAATATTTTATTTGCACCATTTTGACCTCCTCATTATTAAACTCTATTTTGAAATGTGTTAAAACTGTCCCTAAGGCTTTTAATGCAAACTAAAGAATCCCTGTCTCTTGAAGTGTGCTACTGTGTATGACAAATCTCTGAATATACCTGTCTGTGATGACAGTGTGTGTACAAACGTTTAATTTTCATGTTTGTTATTGCTAAGAGAATGAGTTTCCACCTTCTCAGTCAAAAGGTGGTGGTAGCTTAAAGAGTTAATTACCTAATTAACTTAACCAAGTGACAATCGCTGTCAGGCTGCTGGCACCCATATTGTGGTCCCGCGAGCTGGAAAATCTTTGTGCAGCGTGCAGCTGAGATTGGCATTGTTACATAAGTGAGGGCGCGGTGTGAGATTGGCTGGTCTTTTGTAATGAGTTGGTGAGAAGGGCAGGGGGTGGGCACCGCGTTCATCACAACCTGAAATTCTGCTGATTACTCATGTTTTTCTTAGAAAAGAAAACGGAAAATGTAAATCAAAGAACCTTATATACAGTATAGGACTGACTACTTTTTGTACCTTTCCTTACAATGGTTAGGTAGCACCCACCCATCTTGATGACATGACTGCCCGGTTTTATTTAATATAGTTTTGCTAGCCTTGTACATCAAGAAATCATGCTCTGAGATTCAATTATGTTAATATCGGTTTGATCTCCTGTTGTTTTTAGCAATATTAAGATCTAATTTGGTTCAGTTTATTCTGCGGTGCTTCTGGTAGTAACTTCATAGTATTAATGCATGTACATGATCATTTCAGCTAGCTGTTTATTTTCTTGCTGGGTTTGATTATTAGGACAAATCATGCCAAGCCACACTGTTAATGAAAGGAAAAAATATTTGAGATTAGTGATGATGTTTCCAGGCAGTCATCTGGGGCCTCTGTGAAAGTTTTTCATTTTCACTTTTTAAACAGCCAGATGGTTGTCCACTGAAGAAACACTTCAGAGCTGAGTTGATAGACCTTCTGCTGCACATGCTGCTGTGGCCAGAATTCTCTTTCCATGCATTGATCAGTTACCATGAAAAAATACCTTGGATATTGTTTCTGCTGTTTGAGAGGAAAGAATACTTTAAAATAGCATTTGCCGCACTCATCTAATGCATTAAAACAGGTGTTATGGCTTAGAACAGGTTACACTATCACATACTTAGACATGACAGCTGGGACACCACACATGAGCTCATTTACAATGGGCATCAGTTGCAGGCAAGGCATTCAGTCAACCTCTAATGACTGTGGCAAGTTACACCATACATTTGCTTTGTACCCCTCTTATCTTACCAGATTAATGTAAGTGAATGGAAAACTTTCCTCTGCCCAAACTTGCTTAAAGTGAAAGTCCAGGCTATAACTTTCTATAGTAATCTTAAATCTGCTCCCACCTTTTAATTCTTATTCTAACTACCCTGTAAAAAGAATTTGCTTATACTTACCTATTCTCAAGACACTCTTGTCCGGTTATGTGATCAGCACCCAGTTGCTGGCTTCAGGGGAGAGTATGGACAGCTGACAATGGATGCCCCATAGTAAGCCTATGGGTGATGTCACTGCCCAGGCATTAAATCTGTTGTCAGTGATTTTTCCTCTCCCTTGAAACTGGCCACAAGGGAGATCATGTCACTGAAGAAGAAGATGAAAGAAAGAGCGCACAAACCTTGCGCATTACCTCAATAAATAGTGACTAATTTTATTATTAAGGAAATATACTAACAAAGTGATGGTATAACAGGCATAAGTAACCATAATCCAAACAGGGCTTAGACCAGTGGTTCTCAACCTGTGGGTCATGACCCCTTTGGGGGTCGAACGACCCTTTCACAGGGGTCCCCTAAGACCATCAGAAAACACATATTTCGGATGTGTAAAGAGCAGCTACTGTGTAGAAAGCAGCTGCTGTGTTGAAAGCAGCTACTCTGTTAAAAGCAGCTACTGTGTTGAAAGCAGCAGTATTGGAGGTAAAACGACACTCATGAATTATAATTACTGGGTAAATAATTTTATGGTTGGGGGTCACCACAACATGAGGAACTGTATTAAAGGGTCATGGCATTAGGAAGGTTGAGAACCACTGGTTTAGACTAAACAGGCTGAACTGCTGTAATACTGACACTCAGTGGCTGAATATCTCCTTGCCATGGGAACTCTGCCATACTGAAGTCTCTATCTGCTCAACCCAGCTCTGATGAAGAAAGGAGCACCCTTTGAAACGCGTTAGCCTTCATCCCCCCCCCTCTTTTGGATTTACCTGTAACCCTGTTTGGATTATGGTTACTTATGCCTGTTATACCATCACTTTGAGAGTATATTTCCTTAATAATAAAATTAGTCACTATTTATTGAGGTAATGCACAAGGTTTGTGCGCTCTTTCTTTCATCTTCTTCTACAGTTTTATCAAGCTTCCCCAGCTTCATGATAGAGCTGCACAACCTCTGATCACCAGCAGATGAACACACAACACGCTGCTTGTTACTAACGCCCGTTTGATCTGAGTCTTTGAGCACAGGAGATAATGAATTTTTAGATCATGTCACTGAACCAGAGCTCATGGAGAATAGCGAAGTATATGCATCTTCCTTCTGCACAGTGAAGACAGAGAACTGAGTGATCAGCGGTCATCTGATAGCTCGGTTCTCTGGCTTAGAGGCAGTGGGAGATAGCTGCAGCATTGGGCCAGTGCTGCAGCAGGGAGGTGAATATGTATGGTTTTTTATTTTGTATTTCCACACTTCTCCTTTAGCAGTGAATAATTTGAACATCAGTTGCTATTAAAATATAAAAATATGGTGCGCTACTCATCAGGGATGTGGAGCTCATTAGCTGGCGAAACATGTTGGAAGAGGCTTAGCAGATGACTTTTTTCATGCATGTCAGATACTAATCTTGGCTTGTGTACTTTTATGCTCAAGTTTTTTTCTGATCCTGTAAGTACCTATTTTAATAAAGTGATTTTTTTATGGTATAACACTATTGTGGCTCCCTTGGTTCTCTTTAGAGGGCCTTTTTAAGGTGTTGGCTAGAGAACTTTGTTCCACTCTCTTTCAAATTGAGGTCAAAGAATCTGGTAAGAGGCTATATATTTGAGGTGGAGAATTCACAATGTACACACCTGCATGTGAACTGCTATCCGTCACAATACTCACTTGGACATATTTAATAAGCACTTTATTGTATGGACTATGTTTTGCAGACACGTCAATTATGTTATATAATTTAGACCATTTTTGCTCTGTTGCATATGTCATGATGTATACTATGTTGGGGAACCACTGATGGTATTTTTTTATGTTTTATGTCACTTTAAGCAATTGCTGATGATATTTGAATAGCTCACCATATTTTTAGATTATCATACCAGTTACAGTATTCGGGCTTATGTGGTTGCCGCACTCCTATGTTACACTTTTTCTACTAAGTGCAGGGTACTCATATTTTTTTAAATTTTAATCTTTATTTGCATCACTTGCTATTGCCTTTTTCATAAACCTACAGCTATGGCTGAACATAAGGTTTTTTTTTTTTTTTTTCCCAAGAAATTTTTATTGAGATATGAAAGGCATAACAAGACATAAACAAATACGGATCGCAGTCCGCGCAAGTCTTTAAGCATGTTCTCCCGTAACGCAGACGGGTTCAGGACATATAAGTAAATCGTAGCACAATCTGAAATACAGTCCTAAGAGTAAGGCATAGCATATACCCATAGCAATGATGTTAGCAGTATGTAATATATAGAAAGACGGGGTACAAAAGTCCTTGTGTAGGGAGAACTAAAGAAACAGGACAGTGAGGTATATAACAATAGTCGTGTCAACTCAAGGCATATATGTCTTAGGATTCCGTACCTGAACATTATAGATTAGATTTGAGGAGTATTGTTACACCTGTGTGTCTGTAAGTACTCTGTACCTTATGAAAAATACAGTTAGTTAGAATGTGGTAAAGAGGTGAAACTGAGAGAAAGAAGAGATGGGAATGAGACGAGCAAGGGAATGGAGGAAGAGTATGAGGAAAAATATCATAGTGGGGCGAGGAGGGACATAGGGGACGAATACAGAGGAAGAGAGAGAGAGAGAGAAAAAAAAAAAAAAAAAAAGGGAAAAAAGGGGGAGGGGGGGGAGGTGAATGGGGGAAGGATGAGTTATATAACTAAATAGGCATAACCAAACCAGACATATCAGTTAGCAGCTTCCAGGCTGAGATAGATTCAATCATTACTTAGAAATACAATTTCGTTAAAGTCCCGTAATGTAACTAATCCTGAGGTGAACGTTCTAGGGGTTTCCGTGTCACCAAATCTCCTCTCGCTCATTCCTTCATTAGACAATGATAAGTATCGGTAATTTGGAAATGATTCCAACACGCCCAAGTCTTCCTGAATCTCTCGGGGTGTTCTTTTGCCACTGAAATCAGCTCCTCCATCTCTGCGATCCTGATGATCCTAAGAAACCACTCTCGCACGGTGGGAACGTATTCCGATCGCCAATGGATCGGAATACACTGTCTTGCCGCATTTATCATGTGTAAAGCAAGCGACCTACGATAAGTCCGCACAGAAAGTGAGGAATGATGAAGTAGACACTGTGCTGGGGTAAAGTCTAGGGTGTATGTAGTTACTTGTGTGATTATGTCCAAAACTTTTCTCCAGAAGGGTTGCAGCCGCGGGCAGTCCCACCAGATATGTAGAAGAGTACCTGTTGCCCGGGAACATCTCCAGCATAGATCTGAGGCGTTAGGATCAAATTTACGAACCACAGATGGAACTCTGTACCATCTGGAAAATAATTTATAATTGCCTTCTTGTGTAGAGACACAAATGGAGCCTTTATGCATATGATCGTAAATGTGGTCCCAGTCCTCTGGTGAGATTTGAAGTTGTAGGTCACGTTGCCAGGCTGAACAGGTCTTCCGCGAATGAGATGTGTTAGTACTTTCAAGGCAGGAATAGAGCTTAGATATAACATGCCGCTGGGGGATGTCCGTAAAGCAGAGCTTCTCAAATGCAGTAAGCGGTCTTGAATAGTCTTTTAGATGTGGGGAGTTACGTAAGAAATGGTGGATTTGTCTATACATCCATGGTGTTAGCGTAATGGATGGCCACGTCTTTGCAATGTCTTCTTTAGATAATAGGCTAGAATCTTTGAAGAATTGACCCACTGTAAGATTCTCATCACGGCCATACCCAGCGAGAAAGGTCGGAGAAATCCCTGGAATAAAGTCCGGATTCAATTTGATCGGAGTAAGAGGGCTCGGAAAGGAAGATAGTTCTTTTTTCTGGAACAACTGAGCACTACAGCATAGAGTGGGACCTATAAGTGGGTGTTCTCGAAACTCGGAAGGGACGTGAGAGGTTTTCAGCCACGGGGAAGTGGAGAGTGGTATCTTTGAGAAATCAGCCTCTACACCAACCCACACCTTACGAGTGTGGTTTGTTGTCCAGTCCACTATTCTGGCTAGGTGACAGGACCTGTAATAACGTTTAATATCCGGAAGTCCTATACCTCCACTCCTCTTGGGCATGGTGAGTTGGGCAAAGCTAATTCTTGGGCGTTTATTATACCAAAGAAAGGAGGTACAGAGCGTTCTATAGGATTTGAAGAATGAGTTTGGTAATTGGATTGGTATTGTCTGCAAAAGATATAATATTCTGGGGAGCACGTTCATCTTTAGTATAGCTGCCCTACCAAACCAAGAAAACCAGGGTTTATTCCATGTCTGTAGGTCTTTGGAGATGTCACGTAAGAGGGGTAGAAAATTTTTTGTATATAATTCCGAAAGATGTGTTGGTAATTGGATTCCTAAATAAGTGATAGCTTCACGTTGCCAAGTAAAAGGAAAATTTGATGTCGCTTGTTTCAACACATCCGGAGTTAATGATACATTAAGTGCTTGAGATTTAGAAAAATTGATTTTAAAGTTAGCCAAGTACTGAATCATAAGGTTTATCTATTACAGCCTTTCTCAACCAGGGTGCCCTGACACCCTGAGGTGCCTTGAGGTTTCTTCAGGGGTGTCTTGGCAAAATGACTACAAATTGCCCAAAACCCAGTGGGTGGAACAAGCCTGCCTTTTAGTTACACAAAGCCACAGGTTTTCATTGTGCACCATTCCGACCTTCTAACCGCCGGTGTCCTGACAACCAATTACATCATCAGCTGATAAGGAGGATGTCAGCTGTTTTCACAGCATCCTAGTGTGACCCTCTTCATCAGTGCTGGGGACACATTAGATCAGTGATGGAGAAAAACTGAAGGAGAAGAGAAACACTGGAATACTAGTCGGTACCAGTGTGCAAAAGTGTGTTTGCTTTCACCTCTAACGTTGGGTGTCCTATGTGTGTGAATATTGCTGCGTTATATAAAATATTAGAATAGTTTTCCATATTTTAGAATGGGGGGCCTTTTTAAAATTATGGACAGTCTTAAGGCACCCCATTCTAAAATGAGTTGCCTCAAGACTGTCCATAATTTTAAAGGGTGCCTTGGGACTGTCCATAATTTTAAAGGGTGCCTCAAGACTGTCCATAATTTTAAAGGGATCCTCGGGACTGTCCATAATTTTAGAGGGTGCCTCAAGACTGTCCATAATTTTAAAGGGTGCCTCAGGACTGTCCATAATTTTAAAGGGTGCCTTGACTGAAAAAAGGCTGAGAACCACCGATCTATTACATATATCTAAAGCATTGCTTTAAAGTGGTGGTAAAGTCCCTATTTTCACTTACAATCAGGCTTACATATAGGTACAATGAATGTCTCCTAAAAGTGCATGGTTTAGGAGATATTCACACATCGGCAATAGTCGATGACATCACCCGTGCATGCAAAGTGATGGTCTGCATGCAGGGCACACAGTATGCTGCTGAATGCAGAGCGTCATGCCGCAGCCAGGGCTCCCACATGCATGCGCTGGAGTGATGTCATTGCAGCCCTGGCCATTCAGATGCTGGGAGCCTGTGAACCCAGAGGTAGATCGGGTGAAAATGGGGGTGCTAGGGAAGCTGTGACAGCGCTGCTCTGGAGGGCTCCATGTTCAGGTAAGTCTGTCATAATGTGCTAGTATGCAGTGCATACTAGCACATAATGGCTAACTCCTGTAGAGGACCCATTTTTTTTCCCGCGGTTTAGTTCCGCTTTATACTGGACCTCTGTTCTAGTTATGTTTTTTTGTACTGATAGCATTATTTATTTACACTTTATATTTTAGATTTTTTTATATATTAAAGTATACATATATTATTGTATACATATTTATCATTAAACCTCTTTCCATATTATTAGCATTATCCGTGTTCTGTATACATTATTACCATGCTGAGTGGCAGTTTTATAGCATTCAAATTCTTATATATTGGGCATAATTTTGGCATTTTGCTGCATAAGGTTATTACAGCTATTTAATGGTCTAATAAAGATTACCCCTTAAGGTTGATTGATTTTTGGACAGCTCACATTTGTAAAGTATGAGATGGCTGCTTTGAGGCATGGCAGGTTTGAGAATGATAGATCACTGCAAGATATTAATTGCCTTTACGCTTGTTATAAAAATCTAATTTATACATATGGTAGACTGTTTTAGTTTTTTTTTTTATATACACTTGCTCAGTGTATTTAATTAATGGATCTTTGTGGCTTTAGCAGAAAGGGCTGTAATTAAAAATTGAAGGGGAAGCGATTTTACCATGAGTATTTTCTTACATAAGTGGCATGGGAAAACTATGTGGAATACAGTATAGATAATAAATGTTAAATATACCTTGGTGTTCGTCACAATTTTTCATCATTATTTAACTGGAAGCACTGCTCTCCACAAATATCCTACGAGGGACTTGCGGCACTTGCATTCATTTATCATAAAGGGAATGGTAGTAGTCTTGCTCTCATGATATCCAATGATATAAAAGTAGAGGGCATACGATGCTTCTTCAAAGAGTTGCTACCATATTTTTTTCTAAATGTTCATCTGCCCATGTGCCAGAGTTCTAAAGGATAAATAAAGTGTTAGCTCATATGAGCTTATATATGAAGTCTGGTACTGTTATAATCAGAACCAACAATGTTAGAAAAGAAGATAGGATAGGAGGACTAGGAAGAGCTTCATAGTTACCTCTTGTGGGTCTAGAAGCTCTGTAGATGCGGGTGCCCTATGGTTACTCTGTCACATTGGCAGAAACTGAAAAACACAATTGCTATAATATGTGTGAGTGCACAGAAGACAGACTACACATGGGGAAATCGGATCACTGATTATACCTGTGGTGATGGACTCCCCATTACCTTCTATAGGTAGTGCTACGCAGAACCAACCTACCAATGCACATTTAGCAGAGATGCACCATGCTGTCTAAAATATTCCATCTAAAATAAGCCTGAAGTAACATGTACTGTTCATACAGATTACCTTTCTCTTTCAGTCCTAAATGTATGACTTATTTGGTATTATGCAGTAAAAAAAAGAGACTTGAAGTGTTACTAAACCCACAACAGTAAAATCAGTCTGTATATGCAAGAAAGCATGCTTGTTATACTCACTGTGGAACCTAAGGGGTTAATACTCCATATTGTGTAAAAAGGCTGCTTGATCCTGTCTTCTCTGATCTTTCTCTTCTTCTAATGTCCCCAATCCATCATAGTACAGAGCAGCAGTGGCAAGTCTGCACAAAAGAGCAGGGCCCTCGATCCCCTCATGTTTTGCATTGTATTGTATTGTTATTGTTCTGTCCCCCATTGTAATGTACAGCGCTGAGCGAACTACTGGCGCTTTATAAATACTGTATAATAATAATAATAATGCTCTGTTTGGTGTGTATCGCTTTTTTTTGGGGAGGGGGGAGAGGGTGCATGTGATCAGCACAGGGCTAATCAGCGCTGTTCGGACAGAGGGTCAAGGATTATGCAGCCTCGAGACACTCAGAGGAGGATGAAAACTCCTCCTACAAGATTAACCAGTGCTCAGCTGGACACTAATAGAAGTCACAAGACTGCTATATATTTCTGATGAGAAAAGGTATTTAGCAGTGTATATTTACTAAAATAATTGCATTTCCATGTTCTGTGTACTGTGGGAGTCCATGGGTTTTGTAAAACTTTAATGCCATAGTAGGTCAGCTGTACAAAACAGGCGTCAATTTATGACCATTTCCAGGCACACACAATCAAAGCATAGCCTTGGCTGGAAATTTAGGGCCAAACATATATTATAGGAAAAAACAAAGTTGTAAGGAATCAGTGGTTTGGAAGTTAAAGAGGGTAACAAACACAACCAAAAGTGGTATTTTAGTTATAGGGGGAGTTTGCTGGGCATAATTATATTATATATATTTCATGGATGTTCAAACACCAATACTGTATCTCCATTCAATAAAGCTAACCTCTACTCCATGCCGCTTGGGAGTAAAATAAATAAAAAATCCAACAGGGTGAATCAGACCCCCTTACAATAAACAGAGAAGATGTGCAGAGCCCAGAGACATAAGGCTTGAATCCTTTTGATGCCAAAACTGTGTTTCCATTCACAATAGCTAGTTTTGAATACTAAGGGGTTAAAAACCCGTGTCCCTCTGGGGAGATTCACTTTCTCTGTTTGTCTTGATCACCTTTTTCAATCCAAAATTTATAATTGTCACCAAAACAGGAATAGAGAAGAAGTCTCCCAATGAGGACACTTGTCTGGGTGACAAGGACATTGTCCTCATTCTGGAGAGGTTTACTCTTATTCTGTCTACTAGTGAAAAAGTGAAGGGAATTCTCTCCAATGGGAGTGGCAAGAAGTTAACCAATTGGTTTTGGATATAGTTTAATTTTCAAGCATCTGCAGTAACAAAACTGAAACAACCATTTAGTGTGGTCACAAGAAATAGAATGAAGATTTAGCCACTCTTCATTTCAGCTCCCAGTTTTCCTACAGTCTTAGCGTAGTCACTTTAATAATCCATGCTCAGATTAAGACAGCCCATGAATGAGACAGTTTTATTTTGCTTTACCAGCAGGTTGAATAAAAAAAAAAGTGACTCGATTTCCCCATCCACACATTTGAGGTGGATGGGGGAATCCTCCCTGATGAGCTATTGTACTCTGACAGCAGGTAGACTTCCCCGCTGCCAGAGTACACAGATCAGCACTGCCAGCTATAGCTACAGCACTGATTGAGCAGGGAAAATACAACAGGGCGGTTGTACAGAAGTTAATTGGAAGATCGACTTCTGTACAACCACAGTCCCCGTACATGAATCGAAATTCAGCTGGCCCCTGCCGAAATGGCCACATTTCGATCCATTTATGGCCAGCCTTAATAAGGAGTACATCCATACACCTATCAGAAAAACTCAACTGCATGGATTATTTTTGTTATGCACCGAATTATAGAAAAAAAGTAACAACTGTAAACAGTGACGATATTCAGATAAAAGTGATAGCAAGAGTTATATCCAAGCAAATAAGCATTTACACTAGAGGGTGTGCCAGAGGCTATAAAACTTCAAATGTGTCTAATGCACATTACGGTGCTAACATCCCCTTAAGTATTGCCACTTTGTTTTTATAGTGATTTACACGTCAGGTCAAGAGTTCTGTGTAATGATTGCTCATTCTTGACATAGCTTGTCCAAGCTGTTGTTCTATAGGATGCCAGGAGGGATTTTCATAACAAGATATTGATGTTGTCGCTGTGAAACAATCTCTTAAAAGTCATGGGAAGCTCCAAAATTTAGCACGTACAGAGCTGGGACAGGAAACAGAATCTGTTTGTAAGCTTCTAACCGATGGAAAATGCTAGAAGAGAAATTTGAGTCTGTGAGTAGTGGTAAAGGACATCAATTAATAAACTGAAAAACTTAGAGCACCATTAAAATAGAAGTGTTTGGTTAGTATGTCCTAGCTTATGTAATTACAGCAACAGGTTGTTGAATATGTGTGTATGAATATGTGCCAAGAGCCATGCTACTATAATAACCCTTAATTATTACTCCATTAATTAAAATGCTAGTTTTCATTTACTTAAAAAGGACCTGACCTGTGAAATCCATTTCCAAAAAAGGCAAAGACCATGTCATCAGTATTGCCTGTAGGCTCCTTACCAGTGATCCTCTTCCATTAGTGACTTACCTTGCCTTGATTGTGTGGAGGGGCCACCTTGGTATAGGCAAGCCACACAGCTGCCCTTTGGTGATTGGTGACCTGATGAGTGGTGGGGTAATGATAAAGAAGCAGCAGGAGAGGTGAAGAATGCACTGATGCACAGAATGAATGAAGCAAAAGCAGGGAGATCCTTGCACTGCAGGTCTTCAGGTACAGCTTCCAGCACAGAACAGTGAGCAACACAGTAGTAACATCACTAAATCTCACTCCAAATCTCCTGAGACAAGCAGTCAGAGGAAGCAGTGCCTTACATAATTTTACACTGCAAATGTACAGCTAAGAAGCTGAAGGCACAGGCAGTGCACTGTTGTTGTTGTTGTTGGGAGAAATTCAAGACAAAGGGTACATTTTTATGGTACTGCTTAGGAACAATGGACATTTGAAAATTTTCTCTACAAGGCAGCAAACTTTCACTTTTTGAGATCAGGTCCGCTTCAAGGGTAATTCCTTGAATATTGAGAAGCTCAGTGTTGTGTTGTGTGCACCCCTGGCATATTAAATCTACAAGGGTTCATTAGCTTTTATTACCTTCATAATATGCTCACAATGAGTAATGGAGTTTGAAAACCAAATGCTATGGTTAACAATTTTACATTTGTTACTTCTTTTTTATTTCTTTTTGTTTTATTTTCTATTTGTGTAAATCATAAAGAATGTATATTTTTCAATGCATGGTCTATGTGTAAAAGGCCTTTAAGAACTTCTAAGTATACTAGTTTCAGGTTTCAAGTAATGATTATTCATCTTATTCAGCCCAAGAAAATCAAGTGGCAATGATAATATAGTTAGCACTATGGCGTTCACTGGCACATTTGTTACAGAAACAAAATAAAAATGAATGATTAAAGCCAACCGCATGGACTTAAATGGTGTATTTTGGTCTGTGATCCATTATTTTGCATTGGACATAGAATGATTACACTCTGGACCAAGCAATATGTTTGTGCAGCTGTTCTGCAAACTTGGTTGACTGCATGTCAGTTTCACTTGCAACAGAGCGTAACACCACAAGTAAATGTATTCTGGTAAATAACTTTTACCATTGAACTTTTTTTCCCCCACCCTTTCACTTGTCATTAGCTTATGTTAATGTGCTTTATTCAATAAACCAGCAGTGTCATTCAATAATCTGAACAGAATCCACACAATGCACTTTGTTTACCTGGTCATCTAATAATAAATAAGAGAAAATTTAGAATAAACCATGTTGTTGCAAACCCACAGATTTACAACCTTTTAGAAACCCATAGTTTTATTTTATTATTTATAGGTGCTTACCGTGTTTTTCGCTCCATAAGATGCACCTGACCATAAGACGCACCTAGGTTTTAGAGGAGAAAAACAAGAAAAAAAATATTCTGAACCAATGGACTGCAGACATAGCACACGAGATGACCAGAGACTGCGGACATAGTACAGGAGATGACCAGAGACTTCGGACACAGTACAGGAGATGACCAGAGACTGCGGACGCAGTACAGGAGATGACCAGAGACTGCGGACGCAGTACAGGAGATGACCAGAGACTGCGGACACAGTACAGGAGATGACCAGAGACTGCGGACACAGCACAGGAGATGACCAGAGACTGCAGACACAGTACAGGAGATGACCAGAGACTGCGGACACAGTGCAGGAGATGACCAGAGACTGCGGACATAGTACAGGAGATGACCAGAGACTGCAGACAGTACAGGAGATGACCAGAGACTGCGGACACAGTGCAGGAGATGACCAGAGACTGCGGACACAGTACAGGAGATGACCAGATACTGCGGACATAGTACAGGGGATGACCAGAGACTGTGGACACAGTACAGGAGATGACCAGAGACTGCGGACACAGTACAGGAGATGACCAGAGACTGCGGACACAGTACAGGAGATGACCAGAGACTGCGGACATAGTACAGGGGATGACCAGAGACTGTGGACACAGTACAGGAGATGACCAGAGACTGCAGACAGCACAGGAGATGACCAGAGACTGCAGACAGTACAGGGGATGACCAGAGACTGCAGACAGTACAGGGGATGACCAGAGACTGCAGACAGTACAGGGGATGACCAAGAGACTGCCGACAGTACATGAGATGACCAGAGACTGTGGACCTTTGGGGAGGGAGGGGGAGCGGGTACCTGAATTTGACAGGTACCCGCTCCCACCTACATGGAGTGGTCCTCCCTTTAGTGTGGGCACCCGGCTGTGACAGCCGAGTGCCCATTGCGCATGCGCGAGAAGCGCTGCGCTTTGTGAATGGCCCGGCTTGTTCTAGGACACTAGACAGGTCCCAGAAAACGCCGGGCCATTCACAAAGCACAGCGCTTCTCACGCATGTGCAGTGGGCACCCGGCTGTCACAGCTGGGTTCCCACACTAAAGATGCCGGCGCGGGAAGACTGTACACGCTAGACCGAGGATCAGGTAAGGTCCTGCTGCAGAGAAGAGCTGAGCGGCTGGCCCAGTATTCTGACACAGTGTCGGCGGCGGAAATAACGGACCAGCCGCTCCATATTCGCTCCATAAGACGCACTGACATTTTCCCCACTTTTTTTGGGGGAAAAAAGTGCGTCTTATGGAGCGAAAAATACGGTATATAGCGCTGTCAATTTATGCAGTGCTTTTACGTATATATTGTACATTCACATCAGTCTCTAACCCTCAGAGGGCATACAATCTAAGGTCCCTAACTTACATTCATACATACACATACTAGGGCCAATTTAGACAGGAGCTAATTAACCTACCAGCATGTCTTTGGAGTGTGGGAGGAAACTGAAGTACTCAGAGGAAACCCACGCAGGCACAGGGAGAACATGAAAATTCCAGGCAGGTGGTACTGTGGCTGGGATTCGTACCAATGACCCTAGCACTGCAAGGTGGAAGGGCTAACCATTTAGCCACTGTGCTGCCCATTTAAAGTTTTTGTTTGTGCATACAACATATGTATGTGTCTGCTTTGCAAGTTGAAAGTTTAGATGTAGTCAGGGCCAAAATATATACAGGTAGGCCACTTTTCCACCTATTTTTTTAAAGTGTTAGTATTGTTCCCAGCTTTTTTTGTGAACTACAGGACACCTATCTGTTATGTTACGTAGAAGATCATAGCCAATGCATATTGGGCTGTCAGGATCCCCTTACATGTACCACACACCAACATGTATAGCGCACCTAAAATGCTAGAGGTAGGTCAATCAGGCGTTCGAGGTGCTAATCAATTATAATAGACTTCAAAAATATGAAATATTTGCATTTTATTCACAATGCTTTTTTAAATACGTATATACATACAGTATGTATATATCATTTCTGTCCTCTGTATACAGACATAACATATACAATGTACAATTTAAAATATTGCAATTCCATCCCCCAGAGAGCCTCCACGTAGGTATCCAGCGTATTGTTGTATATGCGTACATTATGTATGTCAAATAGTCTGGAGGTTCCCGAGACTATGGGGCACCAATGGAGAAAGCCTCTGAGATAACTTAATGGAGACTACGATCAGCATATGTGTGATGTTCAAATGTCATAATCGTTCTGTAAAATTAAGTATATTCATTATCTATGTGTTACTCATAGTATGTTTCCATTTTCCATTTTTAATGGGAACCATATTATCCACTATATCTTATCCAGATCACTTACCTAAACGCCCTGATGTTAATAGGGACCAATGGATATCCACAGTATCTTTCTGCTCTGAATAGGGTACTCTAGGGAAAAGAAAAATGTTTTTATAGGGTAATACAAATTTATATGTTAACTGCGTTTCTTCAATTGGCATATCTTTAACCACTTCCCGTCCGGCCCATGTCTATAAACGGCTGGATGGGAGCACTGCTGAAGCAGTGCAGTGTTTCTAAACATCACCCACATTCACTGCCTGTGCACACTCCCTGGGAGCACGCGGCACCACGATCCAGTGCCTGGTGTGTCCAGAGGACACTGATCACTGTATGGGACCTCTGTATGAGGTCCCGATTCATGTGATCACTGATTGGCCAATCAGTGATCACATGAGCAGTAGTAAACAAGATGTCACTTCCTGACATCATTGCTTACTACTTGTGAAATCTGTGATCACAACAGCCTTTTACCGTGTGACATGTGACAAGCTGTGACCAATCACAGCTCCCACGGTATTTCTCAATGGCTGCAAGAATGGAGCCAGAGAGAAATAGAAATGATTGCTTTTACAGCCTTTATGGGTGTAAAAACAATCAGTGTAAAAAAACAAAAAAAAATCTTAATCACCTCCACAAGTAGTACAGTGTCACTATGGTGACACTGTACTGCTAGGGTGACAGTATGTTAAAAAACCCCATAAATAATAATATAAAAAAATAAAATAAAAATGTAAAGATTTTTTGAAAAATTATAATTTTTGGTTATAAACTAATTTGGCTTATTTTTTTTCTACTAAAAAAGATAGCCGAATTCATTTTTGCCAAGATTTATGAAGAAAGATTATTTATTTGCAAAATTTTATAAGAAAAACTTTTTTTTCAAAATTTTAGAAATTTTTCATTTATATAGAAAAAAAATAAAAATCCCAGTGGTGATTAAATACCACCAGAATAAAGTTTTATCTGTCTCAAAAAATGCAAAAAAAATGCATATGGGTACAGTGTTGCATGACCGCACAATTGTCATTCAAAGTGTGATAGCACTGAAAGCTGAAAATTGGCCAGGACAGGAAGGGAAGTGAAAGTGTCTGGTTAAACACTGAGTCATATTCCAGTTGGAAATATATTGACTGTCTGTATACTTTTAATGCACATATGAAAACCCCAGGTAGTAAGTATTCAATAGTGCTTTAATATATCCAAGAAGAAATAACTTCAACACCGATTTAAAGAGTGATTTAGGTGACAGTAGAAAAGTTCCGTAATACAGTTGATAGAAAGGAATCAAATACAATGCATCTAGCTCTTTTTTACAGCAAACTCTCTACATATCTTCCTATGGTACTGACATGCATGCCAATCCTGCGTAGCTTCCACAGTTCCCAAATCGAAACCAAAAAGTAACACAAGGGGGTGCCAGCTGAGTGCAGCATCAAGGGGTTTATTATGCCACATTGGATGGAAGCCATTCACAGGAAGAGCCGATTGTGACAGCAAACAGAGTGTTGTCAAGGAGGAACCCAAGTCCAATATTCCAGGAAGTGAGGAGATGAGGATCGCAGGGCATTTTGTGATGTCACACCTGGGGTGGGCTGGTTGCTATGGTAATGCGTTTCGGAGCTCCTATTGAATCCTTTCTCAAACCATTGAAAATGAAAGCGGATACCCACCCCCACTCTCCCCCTTAAACAGAGCTGGCCTGTCTATGATTTTCAATAGTTTGAGAAAGGAGCCAATAGAAGCTCCAAAATACGTTACCATAGCAACCAGCCCTCTCCAGGTGTGACATCACATTGTGCCCTGCGATCCACAGTGGTTCTCACTTTCTGGAACATTGGACTTGGTTTCCTCACTGGCAACATGCTGTTTGCTGGCACAAGCAGCTCTTCTGGTGGAAGGCTTCCATCCAATATGGCATGGCTGCAGATAAGCTCTTTGATTTTATATTCGTGTGAGTTTCTATTTGGCTTTTTCATTTCAATGCTGTTTGTTTTATAAAAGAAGGAGTTGCAAGCCAATCCAGAAAGTTATACATCCATTGTCATAAACTGCCACCCATCTGGGCTGATACCAGCAATGCACAAAATGCAACTTTCCAGGACAATCATAGCCAATGATAGCCAAAAGGGTCCCATTGGGACTTTTAGTTTAATCACTTGACACCGATCCCATGCAAATATGCGGCCTCTCAGCATCTGGGCCTTGACACTGAGTGGCCTCATATTTGCATGCAATTAGAAAATACATGTGTGCTGAGAGCACGCACCATGCTTGCTCCCAGCACATATGTCCGCTACTCCCGGAAAGGTCCCGATCTTCCCTTTCGATCGGGACCTTTTCCGATCATGTGACTGCAAATCACGGCGGTCACATGACCCTAAAACCCTGCCCCGCCTCCCGGCTTCTGAAACTCTTAAAGGGCCGGGAGGTGCCGGCACCAAGAGGTTAAGGCACGTAACAATAAGGAAAAGGAGAAAATGAAAACTAAAGTGAAACTTTGTCAGGCCTGGCGTCAGAGACTGCCATAACCTGTCTGGAGGGTCGATCACCCTCCAATAATCAACAGGTCATAAGGGGAGACACCCCCTATGGCCTTTAGTTAACTATATCCAATACCAAGGAAAGAAATGTAAAGGGAAAGAGATGAAGAAAAGAGGGAAGAAGGGAAAAATGAAAAGAGAAATAGAAAATGAATAGAGAAGGAGAAAGAAGAAGAAAGGACGTGTGGAGGTGGAGGTGCATTTGGCTTTTTAATCGTAATTAACCCCTTGATGCTGCACTTAGCTGGCACCCCCTTTTTTTATAAACTCCTTATATAAACATTTTATGAAATACCTATGCTATACACATGTATCTTCACATATCTAGGGGGGTAGAGGCTTACTTATGTACATGGTGTACTAACATTTGTTTGCTCCACAATTTCATTTGTTAAAGAGTAGAAACTGCCTCCCCTAACAATGGAGCAGAGGTCAGTCCTTTCCTTTTTTTATCCCCCACCCACTAATGGCACCCACTCCTAACTGGTAGGACATCTAACATCATTGTGTTGCAACAGCAATCCCATTGTGCATACAGCGGTGATCCAGTGGCTCCTCCCACTTCTCCATAGGCAAAGGGGAAAAGCAGATTACCACAAAGACTGATAAAATCATGCCACTCTCCCACCTCCGAAAGGATAAGCTGCCAGAAAACGGCAAAAGGGCATCTCAGTTTAACAGAACCTACGACCATCCATTTGGGAGTCTGCCCTCCCTAATCTGCAATCTGAAGGTCCGATCATCCTTCCACACACAGAAAAAGGATCTTCCTGCTGGGCATAAAGCACCCCCACACTCCCTTTGGGCAATACCTGCACTGTGAATGGGCATATTACACACTATTTAGTGATCAACATTTACGGAATTTGATTAAAAACAATGGCAGTTGTAGAGGATGGTTTGACCATTTGATATTTACATAATAAAGCCTATACACATACAAGGGCAGAATTATGAAGAAGAACATAGAAAGAGGTACTCTCTAGTTCTCTGCAAAGCGTTCTTTGATTGGATAAGGTGGAGACTGTGATGTCACCGCTCTCCACTTCATCTAATCAGAAAATGTTATGTTGTGTTATGAACACAATGGTTGTTTTTTTAACTGGAGAAAGTGTAATGCATTCTCTGCTTTGTACCAGTGCCAAGCGAGCAATCTCCTGTATTCAATAAATAGCAGGGCAACAGCTCAGTAGGGGACCCCGAAAACAGCAGTAATCACTGTAGTAGTATTGCCTACTACAGGGATTTCCAGTGTCCCCAGGCATCAGCTAGTTATGATACATGCAAACTGAACCAATGTACAGTAACTATAGCTATACCCGGACTTCAGCTTTAAGTTGTATGTATACTGTATTATCCAGAATATTTTTACTTTGTAAGTATAGTTTCTATTCTAATTTCACCTTGATTTTTTGGGAGAATCAGCAGTTTCACTGCAAAATCAAGTTTGCTGAAATTTTGAGCTCACACTAAATTGCCACCTTGTTAATATGGTGGCATAACATTTTGTGGCTTTATGGGTATCATAAAAAGTTGTATACATATGTTGACAGTCTAATGGTTTGAAATACTGTATCTGCTTGCCAACTGTCTAACATAGATGTGCGGCGGCAAAGTGGCCTCTCTGCGCTGGATCACGTACCTAGTACACAAACCGCGTGCGTGCGCCGTCCTGGCTGTGCTGTGATTCGTTACAGCACAAGCCTATCAGCAGGTTTTGGCCAATAATTGACTGCCGGAACCCGCTGTTCGGCTCAATGTTCCATAGTAAAAGCAGCTCATATTACACACAGTTAACCCATTGATTGCCCCTAGATGTTAACCCCTTCCCAGCCAGTGTCATTAGTACAGTGACAGTGTATAGTATTAGCACTGTATTAGTGTCACTATTGATGTCAGTGTCAGTCAGTGTTCACAGAACAGAGCTCTGTGATTGTAAACAATACAAAGCTCTGTTCACTGACAGGGGATCCATAGTAAAAGCTACGTATATTACACACAGTTAACCCCTTGATTTCCCCTAGCTGTTAACCCCGTCCCAGCCGGTGTCATTAGTACAGTGACAGTGTATAGTATTAGCACTGTATTAGTGTCACTATTGATGTCAGTGTCAGTCAGTTAGTATACCCCCAACCAGCATCAGCTAGTGTCAGATTGCCCACTATAAGTCGCTGATCGCTGCCATTACTAGTATAAATAAATAAATACATTTTGAAAAAACTCCAGAATATATCCCACAGTTTGTAGGCGCTATACCTTTCATGCAAACCAAATAATATACTCTTATTGGGATTTTTTTTACCAAAGACATGTAGCAGAATACATTAATACATTTTGATCAAAATGTATGAAGAAATTAGATTTTTTTAATTTTTTTATTGGATATGTTTTATAACAGAAAGTAAAAATAATGTTTTTTTTTTTTCTTCAAAACTTTCGGTCTTTTTTATTTATATAATAAAAAAAAGCCCAGTGATGATCAAATACCACCAAAAGAAAGCAATTTTTGTGTGAAAAAAATTATTTAAATGTAATGGGTACAGTGCAATTGCCAGTTACCCCTTGTTCACATATGTGCGGTTTCGCGATTTGCACGGGCATGAGAGCTCATTCATTTGAATGGACTCCCGTGCCCCGGGACACGCAGGGAAGAAGTCTCTGCATTACTTGGGAAATCACATGGGATCCAAGGTTCCCAGTACGGTTGCGATTTCCAGTGCGGGCGGTGTGCTATTAGAATTAATGGCACCTGCCTGTGGGTCCCACATTCCTCTGTGTGGTAGGTGTGGCTGCAGATATTTGTGCAGGTCCCACAGCGGCACCAACCGCACAGATGTGAACCAAGCTTTAATGTAGCGCAGTGCCGAACCGCAAAAAATGGCCTGGTGATGAAGGAGGTAAAACCTTTCAGAGGGCAAGTGGTTGAACAGTAGCCATATATTATTTATGTATAATTTAACATGGCAAACTGTAGCTTGCATTCCAAGCTTTTAGTGTCATGCAATGGGCATGGAAACTGTAATACTGAATGGTGACATAATCTGTAGATACCTCTAAAAGTACAGTTTACATTATATTTATTTGCCACAAAATTTGTGAAAAAAATCCATGCG
Organism: Staurois parvus; assembly: GCF_062004578.1. NCBI lineage: Eukaryota > Metazoa > Chordata > Amphibia > Anura > Ranidae > Staurois > Staurois parvus. The sequence goes on from NW_028317887.1 coordinate 2,606,982, forward strand.
GTGTTACATATTCTTCATAACTTTAATATGTGTCATAAATAGTAACATTTAAAAGGCCGTAGCCGGGTCCTTAGTGATGACACCTTTAAGGCAGTATTTTTTATTTCTCCCACAAACTATAGGGTACTTCAGCTGAAAGAGTAATGAAGGATTTTTTTCCTATTATAATGCGTTACAGAAATTTAGGTAGCCTGTTCAGATCAATTCTACTTGCCCACAGTCCCATGCAGTAGTTCACAGGTAATTTCACACATTAAACAGCCAGATTTCCTGAACTGGTAGGACTGCAAACAGAATCTAATGGGAAGACAAATGACACTGCCAGGGCATTTTTTCTTTCCAGTGACACCGCTGGAACAGGGACATTTTTTTTTCATGAACAAATACAATGATATTGCTACTACCCATATATCCAGGATTCAGAGAGCTCACGGGTGTCCGATCCATAGTTGCTCAGTTGTATACAATACTTGGTAGAAAAGGATCTGCACAACCGTTGCTCTTCAAATCTTGCATTTTTTAGAAGACCACAGTGTAAGAATTGCAAATGCAAAAAGTTGACACCTTTCAGCCTACACGACTTTAGTTATAACTAATTTTTTCATTCTAGTGATATCACTGATGCAGGGGAATTTGTTTTTCCTCCCATTGACACCACAAATGCAGGAGCATTTTCCCCACTGCCACCATATTTCTCTGCAGGACAATGGGGGAAATTCAATAAAGCTACTGCAACACTTTTCTGCTGTTAATTAATGTTGCGCCAAATTCATGAAGCATCTGTGACACGTTCGGTTTTGCCAGCGACTCGTGTGCCAAATTCAGGTAGTATTAAAATGCAACACTTTTATTTGTAGAGCAATGCCTGCACCAAATTCAAAATTAATCCCAAAAGTTGGTATCTTACAAAAGTGAAGCTAATTAAGACCAACTCTCTTTTGGTGTACAGAGACAGACTCTGGTGTAGACAAATTTTACTTGTGGGTTAAGTTGCCCCCATTTTCTGAGAAACATATTCACCTTATGATTTGTTAGTTTAATATTTCAATATTTTTATTGAGAAACAGGCATATAATAGCATAAAACGAGATGTCAAAAAAAGTCCACCTACATGGTGGAACGATATATAGAATCACAATCACAACACTGATAGGCACACAAAAAAATTGACTAACAATGGCAATAGGAATACACACAGAGAGTGCCATTACCATCAAGACATACAGGTTTCATCAATCAAAATATAGAGACTGAACCGTAGGAATAAAACAAATGTAACAAAAACAATTCAGTGGATAAAGTAGAAAAAGAGAGAAGAAAGAGAGAAAAGAAGGAGGAAACAACTCCTAAGGGAAAGGAGAAAAATGGGGGGGGGGGGGGTCAGCTGTAAGGCTCTCATGATACAGGGATGTAACTAATCCAAGGCTCCCAAGTCCCCTCAAATCTGGACACATCGTCATTGACAATACTTGTAAGTTTATCGTTTACCATTATCCAATTAGGTTTTTGTTTCACCCCGTCTAATGGGATCACAGATTGTTTCCAACTTCTAGCTATGGTAATGCGAGCCGCCAGTAAGAGATATAAAATTAGTTTAGTCGATATGATCTGTTAGTTTTAATAACACTGGCAACAATCCCCATTTTTACCAGCCAGGTCAGTAAATTATTAATCATGAGCAGTATTCTTGTGGGTAGAATTAGGGCAGAATAATAAACAACAGCAGATTTCATCATGTACCTGTCCAGACATCTTGTTTCAAACTATGGGCAGGGGTTTTAATGGGTTTTACAGCTAGCATACAAAGCACTTAGGCTCAGTTCACATTGCTGCGGCCAAGGATTCTTGGGCCAAGCTGAGTTGCTAGCTACCAAGGGGAGGAAGGTCCACCAAAGGACAGGGTAAAATAGGATGAACCCCAGCACTGTGTTTCCTGGCTTTCTTATGTACACATGAAATGTGGTATGATTTAAGTCTCAGAAGTCAAAGGAGTATGCTTACATGTACTTTCGTGGGAATTGGCTTACTACTCATTTGCTTTGACTTGCGATTAACTTTCTTATGCGTTACGTCTGTTTGTTTTGTTAAAGTGTTACTAGTGTTAAAGTGACAATACATTCACTATATCTGGTCTCCTACAATACATAGACCATGGAAATGTGGGCAGCACAGTGGCTAAATGGTTAGCACTTCCGCCTGGAAGTACGAGGGTCATGGGTTTGAATCCCAACCATGGCACCACCTGCCTGGAGTTTGCATGTTCTCCCTGTGCCTGCGTGGGTTTCCTCCTGGTACTCTGGTTTCCTCCCACACTCCAGAGACATGCTGGTAGGTGAATTGGCTCCTGTCTAAATTGTCCCTAGTATGTGTATGTATGAATGTGAGTTAGGGATCTTAGATTGTACACCCCTTGGGGGTTAGGGACTGATGTGAATGTACAATATATATGTAAAGCGCTGCGTAAATTGACAGCGCTATATAAGTACCTGAAATAAATATTTTAGTAAATATAAACTACTTAATACCTTTTCTTTTTAACAGTTAGATCAGTCTTGTGACTATCAGTGTCCAGCAGAGTATTGGTTAAAGCTTGTAGGAGGAGTTTTCATTCTCCCCTGATTGTCCTATGAGGCTGCATAACCCCTGACTCTCTGTCTGGACAGCGCTGATTGGTCCTGTACTGATCACATGCACTCTCCAAAGAAAAAAAACTCTCTAGCCATACACACTAAGCTGAGCATGTGCAGCTTGCCCCCAAGGCTCTGTTCTTTCAGCAGATGGATTGGAGACAGTAAAAGAAGAGGAGGATCAGAGAAGACAGGATCCAACAATCTTTTTACATTAATGCAGAGGATTAACCCGTTAGGTTCCACAGTGAGTAAAACAAGCATGCTTAGTTTACAGCATATACAGACTGATTTTCCTGTTGTGAGTTTAGTAACACTTTAAAGCAGATATTTCTGAACTGCTTTGCATTGCTTTTGAATTTACATTGACTCTTATGGAGAGGAAAAGCTGCTCAGATGCAAACCAATGTCCATGTGTAGTAGACCGACAGGGATCTTTTCTCTAATTAAGATTTTGAAGTTTCTCTTAGCATTATGACTGTTAAAAAGTTCTCCAACCTTTACCATGCTGTGCTGATCTCTAAGCTGGTCCTTTCAAGCTAAATGAGTTTCCTGGTATTATAAAACATCATTTGAAAATGCTAAAATACAGCACTTTGTAGCCCATTCTTTCAGATGGAGTCGAGTATGTGACATTGCTTGCCTTCAGCCACCTTAATGTGATGGAAACTGAGACAGGGATCATTTATAATGACCAGAATAGGCGAGCTACAAGTTGAAATAAAAAAGGTCAACCGTTTCTTTCTTTGTGAGATTCAGACGCTCCGAGAGACTCAAACACGCACATGTTCTCTCAGCATATTGGCTTTCTTTAATTGTCCTCAAAGCACCCACGTAAAGGAGCGAGGTAGAACTTAAAGAGATGTTCATATCAGCACAACGACTCTTGAAAAGCAGTTCTTGTAAGTGAAATAGAATCTCAATTTGATGGACGCATTGAGCCTTGAGCAGTGAAGTCAGTGATATAGGTTGTGGGCACTAATCTTTACTCTTTAAAAATGAAATGGTCTCTCTGGCTTATGAGTAAAATCCTACTATGTAGTAGATGCAGGTTCTAATATATTTCAAGGATTTTCTCGCTTACACTACTTAGATTAAAAAGGGGGAGACAAATACATTCCAATTCTTATCGACAGTTTTGTAATATACAGGTACAAAATCAGTACAACATATCAAACACATACTATGCCATGCAGGATATGACTAATGTTCTATATAGTGATAAGATGGGTTAGCTGAACCTATGGTTCTTAAAGTTGTCAGCACTGTCTGTAATATAGATGAAGAAACACAATGGATTTATTTTTGATAAACAGTATATATTGTACCACAGATATCACAAAGGAAGAAATCAGAAGACTGAACAAGTATATTTCCAAATTTGCTTTTTTAGTTATAATTTTTATTTTAGTTGTCCAAAGAGTGATATATAGGTAGTAAGTTAAAGAACAAGTTCACCTTTTAACAAAAAATAATAAATGCATATTTTTTTGCAGGTAAAAAAAATGCATTTATTTATTTTTGTTTCTGGAGGCTCTAAACCAGGGGTCTCCAAACTTTCAAAACAAAGGGTCAGTTTATTGTTCATCAGACTTGAGGGGGGCCAGATTGTGGCCTGTGAAGGTAGAAAAAGTCTCAGGGCCAACATCAGTAGGAGTAAACAAGGTCTCAGGTGTGGTGTTCAGTTGCATAGGGCCTGTGGTCAGTAGGAGGAGTAGGGTCCTATCATTGCTATCACTGGAAGGAATATTGGCACATCATTGATGTTAGTGAATGGAATAGGGCCCTATCATTGATATTAGTGGGAAGAATAGTGTTCCATTGCTGGTGTCAGTTGGGGGAATTATGCCCCACTTTTGGTGTCAGTGTTAGGAATAGTGCCCCAAGGGCCGGTTAAAGGCTATCAAAGGGCCACAGTTTGGAGAGTCCTGCTCTAAAGCATTGCACCGGCGATCAATAGATCACTGGTGCCATGCAGGTCTCCCTCTGACCTGTCACTGTATCTGCTTACATGTGCATCCCATACGGGCAAGAAGTTATCTACTGTCAGGAAGGCTCAAAGAACTATCATGGCGCTCCACAGCGCAAGCAGAACATAGCTGATTGGAGGGATTAGCAGGGTGCTGTACCTAGCTATGTGAAAGTATTATAGTGTCCTGCCTCAGTACACCTATCAAGAGTCCTCAGCCATGATGTAAGCCGTGGGCTGGTTCTTGAGAGTGGGTTATGCATAAAAATGTCTGGATATTAGTCTGGAGGAGTGGGAGTTGTCAGGCAAACTGTAGTTTCATGCAGACCTCCCTAGGTAATGTCCACATGTTTTGAGCCTCTGTGTCTGGAAGAACTGATATCCAGTGAATGAAAGGGGCAGGTCAGGGACAATAAGGTTGGGCAGGAAAGGGTTAGAAGATGCTGTATATCCAACTGCCAGGAAATGAAGCGGGCTCATTTCCAACTTCCTCTGGCTTCTAATGCACAGCTTCTCATAGTGTGCAGTAAAATCAGAGTAAGCATTTCAGCAGTGGAGAGGAGCCTGAAGGTAAGAAAGCAGTTTTGCTTTAAGTGGTAATTGTAAGTGTTAAGGATACATTTAAGGTGAGATTAAGGGTTATGTGCACGGGCAGCATAGTGGCTTAGTGGTTAGCCATATATCACTGGGGTCTTTGGGTCAAATCCTGACCAGGAGACCATCTGCATGGAGCTTACATGTTCTTCCTGTGCTTGTATGGGTCTCCAGTTTCCTCCCTCAAAAACATGCTAGTAAATTAATTGGCTCTTTGTAAATTATCCCTACTAAATGTCAGGAGCGCGTAATGTTCCTGTTCCATGGCAGCTTCTGGTCTCATTCCAGCATCCCGGTTTTGGCTGAGCTGCACTGCCCCTGTCTGACTTTTCACCTGCAGGGCAACTGATGTAGACACAGCCTCGGGATGGGGACTAAACTTGTTTTAAACCTGCCAAGCCCTTAGTATCATGCTTGTGACATTGTTTGCAACACGTGCTTCAAGCACCATGTTTACCTGCCTTGTACCCATACCTTGACCTTTACCTTCACCCGTTCCTTGCCCTGCCAGCTAGTTTGAATTTTCTTGTTATCAACCTTGGATTGGTCTTTAGACTACTCTCTGAACTCAGCCTGCCTTTTAATCACGGGTTTGACCCTGACTACTCTATCTGAATGTGTCTATCCAGGAGCCAGACTGCAATTGGACCTCTCTGCCAGTTTGCCAGCCGCAAGTACCTGTTTGCTATGCTTAGTTTGCACCTGCCGCAGCATGGTAGCAAGGAACTATAGCATTGTGTATAAAACGTGGGGGCAACTGAGAACTGGTAGGCCTGCTTGGCTTATGGGAAAGGGGGCTGCTATAGGTGAAGGACACAGAGCCAACTATAGTGCCTGAACATCAGCGCTAGGGGTGGAGGGGAAACTATAAAATAAATAGGGACCTTAGGTTCTAAGCTCCTTGGAGGCAGGTACTGATTTGAATGCACACTATGTAAAGCACTGCAGCTATATACTGTAAATATCCATTATAAAATAAATGATAGAATCCAGTTGTGTGCTGCATTTTGGGGTTAGATTAGGGTGAAGTGTTGTAAGGAGCTCAATATTAGGATTAAAAGCTCCATACTGAAGACTATTATGCCAACTCCACAGTAGCAAAAACCATGTATCCCCACGCCCCCCCCCGACTTCTCCATCAAGATCAACAACAATACCATCGTTCCCACCCCTCATGCCAGGGTACTAGGTGTAATCCTAGACTCCAATCTGTCCTTTCAACCTCCGGTCCAATCACTAACAAACTCATGTAGACTTCACCTACGCAACATCTCCAAGATACGACCGTTCCTAACCTCGGAAACCACTAAGCAACTCATCCATTCCCTTATCATATCACGCCTTGACTACTGTAACTCCCTCCTCACTGGCCTACCTCACAGCAGGCTATCCCCACTCCAGTCCATTATGAATGCTGCTGCCAGACTCATTCACCTCACTAACCACTCTGTGTCTGCCACCCCTATCTGCCAATCCCTCCACTGGCTTCCAATTGCCCAGCGGATAAAATTCAAAACACTAACACTGACGTACAAAGCTGTTCATAACACTTGCCCTAACTATATCACCGACCTTGTCTCTAAATACCACCCAAACCGTACTCTCCGCTCCTCGCAAGACCTCCTACTCTCTAGCTCCCTTGTCTCCTCCCATGCTCGTCTCCAGGATTTCTCACGGGCTTCACCCATCCTCTGGAACTCCCTACCTCAAGCTATCAGGCTATCGCCTTCCCTGCTTACTTTTAGTCGCACTCTGAAAACTCAAGCTCCAAGGAGCAGGGCCCTCTAATCCCTCTTGTATTGAACTGTATTGTTACTGTACTGTCTCCCTCCATAATGTAAAGCACTGAGCAAACTGTCCGCGCTATATAAGTCCTGTAGAATAATAATAATCATATTCAATACAAGTTTTGCGTCTTGAGAGGTCCAAAGTCACTTATTGCGTTTCACTCTACAGCTAAAGTGGTATGAGATTCATCATGGACAGTGCAATGGCTAATACGTTTCTCTTGGATATTTCTTATATTCTGCCCAGCAAAGTTAGCAACCCCTTCAGAATAAATTCTGAAAAATAAGGGTTGTGTTGCTAGGGGTGTGGTTGCCACCATCCCTACTATCTTTACGAAATTCCTTAAAGGAATTTTGAAGGCAACCAGTACACATATTTGTGAAGTTAACATATATCAATTATTCTTTATTATTTCTCTTTATATTAAGAATTTAATAAACAAACATTTGTTATTTTGTGCAAACAACATTCATTTTGGAGCTCAAAAGAAGGCAACAAAGCTTCTGACGTATTGCAGCATATACAAAGTGGTATCCCCAACTGCTAATTTTCAAATCCTACAACCAGAGTATCTTGCGTTTCGAAAATTTTCAACCTAGTCTCTTCCTCAGGGATATATTACCACTATGGTATACCTCAGGGATAAAAATTACTTAACCACTTCAAGTCCGGACACTTTCACCCCTTACTGTCCAGGCCAATTTTCAGCTTTCAGTGCTATCACAATTTGAATGACAGTTGCACGGTCATGCAACACTGTACCCATATGAATTTTGTAGCATTTTTTTGAGACAGATAAAACTTTATTTTGGTAGTATTTATTCACCACTGGGATTTTTATTTTTTTTCTATGTAAATGAAAAATCCAAACATTTAAAAAAAAAGTGTTTTTTTTTATAACATTTTGCAAAGAAATAATCTTTCTTCATAAATCTTGTCCAAAATTTATTTGGTTATCTTTTTAGTAAAAAACAAACAAAAACAAATTAATTATAACCAAAAATTATAATTTTTCTCATTTTTGTTTACATTTTTATTTTTTTTATATTATTATTTATGTTTTGTTTTTTTAACATACTGTCACCCTAGCAGTACAGTGTACTACTTGTGGGGGTGATGAAGATTTTTTCTTATTTTTACACTGATTGCTTTTACACCCATAAAGCCTGTAAAAGCAATTATTTCTCCTTCTCTCTGGCTGCATTCTTGCAGCCATTGAGAACTACTGTGAGGGTTGTGATTGGTCACAGCTTGTCACATGGTACAAGGCTGTTGTGAATAGCCTTGTAGAATGTGATATCTGTGATCATTCACAGATTTCACACGTAGTAAGCAATGATGTCAGGAAGTGACATCTTGCTTACTACTATTCATGTGATCACTGATTGGCCAATCAGTGATCATGTGACTGGGGCCTCACACAGAGATCCCGTACAGCGATCGGTGTTCAGACACAGCTGGCACCAGATCGCGGTGCGCGCGCTCCCAGGGAGTGCACACAGCTTGAAAATGCGAGCGCCATTTATGAACGGCAACCCGCTCCTGCACTGCTTCTGTCCGGCCGTTTATGTACATGGGCTGGACGGGAAGTGGACGGGAAGTTCCATAACACAAAAGTTGTACCAACACTTTACGAGTCCTTTACACCATATGCATTGAATTGTGCTGGGCAGTTTACCCAATGCAGTCCAAATGCATTGACAAGGCAACTTGCCTTATGTCCAACTAGTTCTGTTCACACCCTGCATAATAAATTATTCCATGCTGCGTTTTTTTCAATGCATTACTATGCATTGCAACATGCTCCAGGGCATAAAGATAAATTAAATGTCATTTTGTGATATTTCAATAAAGTTATAAGAAAAGAAAAAAGTAACAACGTGATGTGTCATTACAATGCATCATGTTGCTCCTTCACAGTGCTCACCAGCAACCGCTCAGTAATGCATGCTGCTGGTATGAATGGGCTCTGTGAGCAACCTACAAACTTAATATCCCTGCAAATCAGAAATGACACAACCTGATGTGGCATCTATTGTAAGAACAGACATCATACAAGTGAAAGTACTGTACACAGCATGCTGTTGGGATTATAAATGTCTTTCTGCCCGATGCTTGCCTAATGATATGGCAGCCAGCAGAGAGGAATAAAGCAGTGGTTATGAAGTTATCTGAATATGTGAGCACTCATTTCCGATACACAAATAACCATAGCAATTTTATCCTAAATCTTGCCTGGAAGAGAACTAATCTGGACAGTTAGGGCTCGTTCACACGTGACTTTATTTCTAAGTCTTGCCAAACGCCCCTATAGCCTTTGACAGGCGTTAGACAGGCATTTGTGAAGCATTTTTAACGCTCCCAAAATGCCCTATGCGCGGTTTTGAGGCAGTTCATTTGCCAAACATTAAAAGCGCACCACAAACTCCTATAATGAAGTTTAAATGGTATTAATACTCCACAAACGCCTCGCAACCGCACCGCTAATGCCAGGCTTTTACGGAGCTGCACCATAGACTTGAATGGGAGGCTTGAACTCCTCCTGACTCGACCAGTGGCGTCAGTTTTGCCGCGACGTGACGCTAACGCTTCCGTGTGAACAGCATTGTGTGCTGCCATGTGCAGAATTTTCAGAGGCGTTTGAGAAGCGTTAAAAACGCTTCCCAAACACCTGTCTGACGCCTACTGGCAAAGCTAGTGTGAATGTAGCCTTAAACAGATATTAACAAAAAACATGACAAATGTACAATTTATATATGTAAAGCGCCGCGTTAATTGACGGCGCTATATAAACACCTGTAATACAAATTAAAAAATAAATACATAAATGAGTGGAGCCTGGACTTGATATCAGGGGCTGAGTCACAGAGATAAGATGGTGGGTGTTCTACTCCTCAATCTACCCAACACTTGAATGCCGGTTCACAGTGGTCTGACCTTTTAAAAATCAAGATATTCTGTTGTTTGGTAACATTGAAAACTGTTTTTCAGAACAACGCTTACAAGTACACATACTACGCACATCTATTGAATAGCAATAAAAATTGTGATTTGCTGCCACCACCGCTGCTATTACAAGAATACAAATTTTATATGGGACACACTTTTTTTTTTACTCCGATTCATCTTTGGAAATTTTGGCCAGCACCAGCTTTTATAAATGTGCCTTTATTCGCCTTCACCTGCCTAATAAAGTGAGGACCTTTGACGCACACTGTGCTTGCTGAATGTTCCTTTCTCCTAATAGGCAATCTGATGCTGGAGATGAATCTTTATAGATCAGTTAAGTTCCTTGCTCACTCCTGGGGACGATTTATTTGAATGCACTCCAGTTTCCTAGCCACACAAGTATTTTACATGTCCACTCTTCGGCAAGGCTTCCTCTGTCTTTGTGACTCATCTGATATTGAGGATTGGAAGAGCATGTGGAGTGTGTGTGCATTGTGCAGTACATGTGATTGCCACAATTTATCATGAAAGGAGATTAAAGCTCTATGCCTCGACTCTGTCTGGCTGAAACAATCTGCACAGGACACGCAGCACCTCAGCAGCAGTTAGCAAAGTGCTGCAGCCAGCGTGGTGAGCAGTAAGAGGAAATAGATACAGAACAGACAATTCTCAATGCACAGGTTCCCTTCAGACATTTGCATGCTGTTTGACAGTGTGACTTCTGGAGCACTGCTTCTGGTATCCCCATCATCCATTGACAAGAGGACGGGAAAACGTAAGTTAGCGTTGTCTAAATCCTTGAATTAGGAGCATAAGAGGAAAAAGAGAGGGGTGGGGGGCTGACAAGCAATTTTTCTTGGTATAGAGGGTGCAGACATAAAATAATGGGCGATTATAATCTCAATTCAAGCAGCAAGTGCTTTCAAGGAGTATCTTTAAAACAAACAGATCAGGTTTTGCACCAGTCATATAGGAGAATGATTACGATCCTATGAGGATCCTCTGCTTTTTAAAACCTTAAAGTGGCAACTCTCTTGTATTCACAGAGCAGAAGGGAAATGGATCTGATTGTAATTTAGATGCTGTAAATGTTTGTAAGACTGTAGCTGGTTTAAAATGCAACTGATACCTCTGGTAAGCAATGATATAAGTACAGTTTTGATATACTTGTTAGAAAAGTAAGGCAATAGGAAGGAGGTATAATATTGATGGCAGAGGTACCATAATTCATATAGTCTCAGCATGATGTGAAATGTGTTACAATTACTTTACAAGGGGTGGTAAAAGAGAATTCTTTGCATCAAACAATATGTTGATTATTGTAAATTAGATTTTAAAATGTAATCGATATTGATGTTTTAATGGATTATAATCTTAAAGCGATAGTAAAGTTTTGAATAAGAAAAAGAAAACTTTCCCTTTGCAAGTTAAGAGCAAAATGTGCTAGTATGCATCGCATATTATGAAATACTTACCTTAACCACTTGCCTACCGGGCACTTATACCCCCTTCGTGCCCAGGCCAATCTTCAGCTTTCAGTACTGTTGCACTTTAAACGACAATTGCGCAGTCATGCAACACTGTACCCATATGAAAATGTTATCATTTTTTTTCACACAAATAGAGCTTTCTTTTGGTTGTATTTACTCGCCACTGGGTGATTATTTTTTTGAGCTATAACCAAAAAAAGAGCAAAAAAATTTGAAAAAAAAAAAGTTTTTCTTTGTTTCTATTATAACATTTTGCAAACAGGTCATTTTTCTCCTTCGCTGATCTGCGTTGATGAGGCTGCACTGATAGGCAGCACTGATGGGCACTGATGGGCACTGATGAGCTGGCACTGATGAGGCGGCACTGATGAGCTGGCACTGATATGCAACAATGATGGGCACTGATAAATGACACTGATGGGTGGCACTGACTGATAGCATTGCTGGGCACTGATGGGGGGCACTGCTTGGCAGCACTGATGGGGGGCACTGCTGGGCACAGGTGGGTGGCACTACTAGGCACTGCTGGGCACAGGTGGGTGGCACTGCTGGGCACTTGTTGGCAGCACTGATGGGCACTGGTGGGTGGCACTGCTGGGCACCGATCATCAGGGCACTTATCATCAGTGTCCTGATGATCGGTGCTGATCTGTCCTCTGACAATTGCCGGTTATCGGCAGTATTTTCCTCACGCTGTGACAGCGCAGCCGATATTCAGCAACTGCATTTACCGGTGATTTGCTGTGTCATTGGACACATCTGATCACGTGGTAAAAGGCCTCTGCGATTGGCCTTTTACAACATCACGTGATCAGCTGTGTCCTTAGGGCACAGCAATCACAGAGATCACCGGGTGCACACTCCCGGTGGCGAGCTGGAGGGCGTGTTCTGGGAGGAGGTCATATGACACCCTCCCAGGACTGGACAACCGTGCTGTAGCCGTCATTCGGCTATAGCGTGGTTGGTAAGTGGTTAAAATGAAGCCCATCCACTGGCACTTTGTCACCAATACGGGGCTTCTATCATCTTTTCGGGTTCTTTTGCTTTGGGTGTTTGAATGACTGAGCTGTGATGACATCATTTCCACACCTGCGCATGGGAGCCACAGTCATGGCACAACACTCTCAGATTGCAGTGCGCATGTATTGGTGACATCACTGGCTGCTACAAATGGAAATATCTCCTAAGCGAAGCACGTTTAGGAGATATTCCTTGTACCTACAGGTAAGCTTTGTTATAGGCTTACCTGTAGGTACCAGTGATCAGGCGGTGTTTGCTACTGCTTTAAAGTGCTTCTTTCATCAAAAAGCACATCACAAGTAGCTATTGCAGGGTCTGGTGGCATTTTACAAGGCCTGGTGGTTGTTTGCATGTTTTATAGATTTGTTGTTTGTAATATGGAATATTAAATACAGTTCTTGATATATTACATGCTTTTGCCTGTGTTTTCACTGTGATAAGGTCTTACCTGTGTTTCGCCGGAGAGTGGGGGGTCTACTGTTTCCAACAACAAGTCGTAAAGATAGGCAAGTAAGGAGACTTCCATTTGGACACCTGCTAGGCTAAATGTCACTAAATCTGGGACCATACGGAGTCCATTACAAAAAAACACAGGAAATTGTCTAAATGTTGAGCAACTTTAAAGCTGAAGTCTAGGAATCCATTCACTTTCTAAAATGTGCTGGCTTACTATGGGTTAAATCCAACAAGGTGCAAGTTACCTCCTGGACATACCTTTCTTTTATTTGCAAGTGACAGTTTTACTAAGTTCTGGGAGTACAGCTGATGCTATACTCCTGGTGCCTTGACAGGAGAAATGCTGATTTCTCACACAGTAGCGGCTCTGACTGCCCCTCCCCTCTGCTGTCAACTTTGTATTTTTTAATGAGTTCACATGATTGGGCAAAGGAGGGGAGTTTTAGGCAGAGGCTGCTTGCAACTTTGCAGCTGCTGGATCTGAGACCAACAGTGTGCCGTACGTGTAGTGATAGCTGGCTCCAGGTGCTCAGCAGCAATGTGCATTGTGATCTTTGCATCTTGTTGGACTGAACCCATAGTAATCTGGAACATTTTAGAAAATGTCAGAATTGTCATAGTTTGTGATGTTGTTCCAGATGAAGGCAAACCAACAAGTTAGTTGATTGAAATAAAGGATTGCAGTTTAATGCAAACCTAATAAAACATGCCAGCTGACATTATGTAAAGGAGTACTAATACCCCCCCCCCGTGCTGTCAGCAACCATGTAGTGGTCTCCAGCATGCAATATAGTTTGTAACTCCTATCAATCTTTGTGGTACTAGCTTTCTTCTTGGCATTCTAATAGTTACTTTGTATATGAAAAATCTTGAGGGCTGGGTATAGATATCAAGTTTAGGTTAGCAAACAAACATCTAAAATTTACAAAGTTAATTTCCCTTGTTTGCTTTGATTTTAAAACACAAGTCAGAATGGTTATGTGAAATGAATGTTTTTCCCCAGCCTGGTTCAGACTCTAGTGAGCAGCTGACCAATACAGCCATAGCTTACTACTTATAGTGACCCATGACATTTCTCTTACTGCCTTATCTAGTCGTAACTGTGCATTGAAGCGTTTGTATGCACCTTGTTGCACCGTCTGCCATGTTACAGCTTTCTAGCAATTCTTAGCTAGCAACTGTGAAAACTCGGTAAAAATCAACTTTACCTTAGTCATCCAATTCCCATTCTGTTTGGTCTATCTGGATACATTGACATTGTCTGTGCTTTCATGATTGGCTGGAAATATTTTTTTTTATTGGTAGCAGTCATCTAATAAAGAAAATCAATATTTTAGCCAATAGGAAAATGAAGTGGAAAGGGATGAGCTGAATGTGACATTTGAAAGCAACAAAGAACTTCATAAAGGACTTAAAGCTGAAGTTTAATCTGCTTTTATTTGCTTCCCCAAGCCTCCACTCCCATCAACATGCTAATCAAATGTTTAAAAATACCTTTTCTCTTTTAATGACATACCTTATTTTAGTTATTTTAATCACTGGGTTTCTGTACTTCTCTATGCAACAGACAGATCATGGCTGGTGGGAGGGACTGACATGATGCTGTACATAGCTTCCTGAAAACATCACAACACCCAGCCTCAATACTCCTCTCAAGATCCCTCAGCCTGAAATATATGTGGTGGGCAACCTTGGAAGGAGCTATATAAAGATCAAAATCCTTGATGGGCTGAGGTCGGTCTGAAGGAGTGAGTGCTACTAGGCAGACTGGATTTGCAGGTAGACTTCCCAAAATAATTCTCACATGTGAGGCTGAGCCTTCATAGTTGAAAGAACTGAAATCCTATGAAAGAGAGAGGGGTGAACCTTGGACAGTTGGGCTGTGGAGGAAAGAAAATGGGGGGGGGGGGCTAGCTCACAGTGTTCAATAAATAATACCTCCACTACAGGAGAGGTTCCTGTTCAACTGCACAATACTGAATGTGAGACTGGAGTTCAACTTTAACTTGTTTTGTACAACATACATTTTCAAAGATAATATCTGTACCCTGGTACTGTATGTGGACAAAAACCACCCTGTATAGTAAACCAGGGCACGTGACTTGGAACTGCATTTCATTGTGTGCAAAAAGAGAGCACTATATATATTTTCTTTGCCTTGTAGGACCCTTTTCTAAAGGCAATTCAAGAAAATGGTCATTTGAGTCCCCAAAACATTGCAATGCTATTCTGGGGCTTGCACACTTCTGTGAAGCTGTGACATTATAAGACATGCTGGCATTCTTTATGCAGCCATAAATTCAAGATGTTGTAATGAGTTTTTAAATATTAAGTTGACTGAATAGGGAACTGCAGGCAAACACCCTCAAAGTACTGTCTTAAGGATTTCTTTTACAATGCAGCTCATTAGTAAGAACTGGTCCTATTGAAAACAGAGTAACTTTTCATAACCATGCACTTTGATTTTGTTAGAATAATCAGCAAAATGCCTGACACACTACATAGGCATAGGTCCATATGAGAGCATAAACCTTAAAAGTCAAAGTGCTGTACGTAATTCTGAAATCTCGCCCCAAGCCCATACAGTGTCCTCCATCATACCATGTACAAATGAATGTGTCCATGTGCCCATGTGGACTTTCCAGTGGAATGAATTGAATACCTAGCCTTAACTTCAAGTGAATACAGCTTGGCACATAGCCTGAACAAAGCTGTGGCATGGGGCCAAGATCTTGTAAAAAAGTCCAGATCTTAAGGTCCACCCAATCTGGCATGCTTCCGATCTGTTATGAACGGACATACATGTTGGGTCAGAAAACATGGTCTGACACAAAGAACTAAGGTATTGCTGCATGTTATTCTTAGAACATTTGTGGAACCATGAAAATATTATGGACAGCAGAGTGGCTAAGTGGTTAGCACTTCTGCCTAGCAGTACTAGGGTTGTTGGTTTGGATCCCAGCCATGGCTCTATCCGCCTGGAGTTTGCATGTTCTCCCTGTCTCTGCAAGGGTTTTCTTCCACACTCCAAAGACGTTCTGATAGGTAAATTGGCCCTAGTAATGTGAATGTATGAATGTGAGTTAGGAACCTTAGATTGTAAGATCCTTGAGTGCTGGGAATGATGGGTATATACAAAATATATGTAAAGCACTGTGTAAATTGATGGCACGATATACATAAGTACCTGTAATAAATAAATGTGAGTATCTTATAAAGGTGATGTTTTAAGGAAGTTCAGTCATTTATTATGAAATAAACATACACAATTATACCTATTTTTAAATGTCACCGATTTCATATACCTTGCTGTCTTCAATTGCATTGATTGCATCTTTAGTAGAGACAACAATAGGAAAGAGAAAAAAACTCATGCAGAGGATACAATCTTTTTGGCGTTTTTTATTTGTATGTTGATGCCACTATAACACAAAGCCATTTTAATTTACTCACTGGGAAGGTCAGGTCGGTAAACCAAGATGCTTCCACAGACAGCCTAAAAATTGCTTGTGTAGTACAGCAGTATACTTTGCCTGTGCCCACAGATAGTTTTACAGCGATAGCTCAGGGCACTGCATTTCTCACATATTTCTGAGGATTTATTTAGCTTGTTGGCTGAATCAAGTCTATTTGTCAGAGTGGGACACTACCCCCTCCCTTTACAGACATGGGTTGCCTACCATATCATCACTAGTCCTTTGTTACTAGGCTCCTCGTTCAACATTTGGATCCCACGACATAGCTCTGGTAATTTAGGGGGATGAACATTTGCAGTTTTAACTGTGTTCGGGCACATTTCACAACGTTGGTTGGGGCTTGTTTGTGTAGTGTGAGTGCTCCAAACCATGCCTAGGAATGGTTAAGAACACCATACCACTTTGAAGAGGTTGTCCTGGGCCTCGTTCACTTATGGTCTTGTACAGTTTGCTTTAGTGTGAACACAAACTGAGCCAGAGCACAGGACCTTCCATAGATGACTGTGAGTCTAGAAGCAGGCATCACTATGATCTGGTTGGCAGAGTTGATAATAAGTGTGCCCGGGAACACTTGCTTATAGCCCAGTGTGAGTGCAGACCAGTGGGGGAGTGGGTGGCAGTAAAACTTGGTTAAGACATGGTTTAGTTGTGACATGTCCAGTGTGAGTGCAGCCTTAGCCTAGGTTTAGTCTGGATGTGATGCAATGCGGTGTGATTTACATGCAGTTTGGAGTGCGAGTGGAGTGAGAATTTGCGGTGCGATTTGTGCTTTACAGCTGTGATTCTAATGCGATTTTAATGTGATTCTGTAAAGAGAAGAGGAAAAGTAAAATCTAGAAAAAGTACTGCTGGATTTGCATCACATTTGAACAGAGATACAATTTGAAGTCTATAGAGCTTAAAATTACACCATACCACACTGAACACTGCATTTTTTATCTGCTTCAGAATTGCACCACATAGATGTGAACGGCCTTCATAGAAAATAATGCTATTTCTCATGACCAGCAAATATATGCATTTTGGAATGCATCTCAGCCAGATCATCAGATTCTGTTCAGTGTGAACCAGGACTTAGTCTTAGCACAGCTCGGGCAAATTGACCCAAGCTTGATTCTGGAAAATTGGCTGTGCACATGATTTTGATGAACTGGCGTTATTAATTGTCCTGATGGCTTTGTCCTGAGCACAGATCTGGTATCTAAGTTTTGATTTTCAGTCTTCTGCTTTAGCTTTCTGCTGGGTTCTTTTATCGTAGTTGAATCTTACATAACAGTCCTATTAAAGCAATTGCAAAAGTATTTTTTTAAATAAAATAATAAGCATGTTTCGTACCTGCTAAATTATATTTATTTTAGCTTTGACTGGAGCTCCACTTTAAATCAGTTTCTTATTTGAAAGCATTTGTATTAATCTCTGCTTTTCTTTGTTGTGAGGTAGGCACCCAAGCTTAAATCCTGCCCTTGGCTATCGGCCTCAGACAAATGTTTAATTCTAAAGACTCAGGAGGCCCCAACAGATAAAGAAAGAGGTCTTGTTTAACTGGGGAACCCATGACATCATGCAAAAAAAAAAATATTTTTTGCATCCAGTAAGCCTGTATCTTAGGGCAGGACCAGAGCAGGTGGAAAAAGGAGCCAGGGGCCCCTTCACTATAATGGGTTATAAGAAGGTTTATATGTTGCTAAACAAATTGGCATCAAGTATAAATAGATGGGTGAGCTTACCATTACATTTCAGGGAGGCTAAACAGTTGCTGGGTAGAACCTCTTCCCAAGACTCATCATCAACGGGACCCAAATCAGCTTCCTACAAAGTATTTCTATTATAGGCCTGGACTGCTGGTGTGGAGTTCTGGAAGGTTGAATAGCATCCCATAGTCATTTATTTGGGGGAAGCTCTAACCATAACAGCAGCCAGTTACCTGCAAGCACAGGTAATGTGGACCCAAACTGACAGATCTGAAAAGGATTTGAGTTGCCCACCAGTTAGGATTTGAGCTAAATGAGTGGTATCACGTCTAAGCCAGAGATCAGGTTGTGGCACCAAACAAAGCTCAGGCACACATCCATTCTGCCAAAGTGGAGTGTGACTACTAACCTCCAGAATACCTACTCTTCCTTACACAATCAAAAAAAAAAAAGTTTTGCCTTTAGTTCTATTTGAAGTCTTGAAAGGCCAGGGCCTCCAAATCCTTTGGATGTTTCCGAGTGGATCGGTCTGCGTCCAATGATACCTTGGATAAGAGGTTTAAGTAGAGAATCTTATACTTTAAAATATTTAGAGGGGAAAATAGATCAGAAAGGGCAAAAGAATATACTGTAAAGGATTTTGGGGAGAAGAATCATTTTAACAAAGTTAATAAGTCTCATGACAAGTGTTAATATCGTCAATGAAAAAATGTATGTCATAATTTTCATCAGCTGCATATTTCCAATGACAAAAACAAAATTAAAATTAGCCCACATTTTAATGATGAAATCTATGACGAAAATCAATTACATTTTAATCAATGATCAAAAATGGAATGAAAAGGGAGGGAGGGACATTTACCCATGTGAACTTCTGGTTTCCTTGGAGCTCCTATAAAGCCTGCAAGTGCGTTCTCTCCCAGCAAGCAAGGTAGTGTGCTTAGTGGTGTGGCGTGCTTAGCACTGAGCAGCATTACAGGCCTCCTCAGACAACTGTCCAGAGCACTGTGCATTACAGGCCTCCAGAGAGACCTGACTCATAACTGTCCAGAGCACTGTATATTGCAGGCCTCCTCAGACCACCCAGGGCACTGTGCATTACAAGCCTCCTCAGACCTCCAAGAGCAATGTAAATTACAGGCCTCCCTAAGTGCTGACAGTCCCAACCGTCCAGAGGACTAATGCATTATAATTTAGCTATTCTCATTAAATTTTAGTCGACTAAAATGATTTTATTCCACTAAAATGTAAGATGTTTTAGTTGACTAAAATGTACTGCAGATTTTAGTCGACTTAATATAACTAAAACAATTGCATTTTAGTCAAAATACAATGACTAAAACTAAATCGAAATGTGATGCCAAAATTAACACTGCTCATGACTGAGTCAACATATTTAAAGTATAACTATAGGAAAAATGTTACGTTTTCATTTTGGATAGAGTCAGGGAGAGTTATAACCCCTGTAAGCTTTATTGTTGTCCTATTTGTCCCGATGGGGAGATTTCCTTCACTTCCTGTCCCATGGCCAAAACAAGAAGTGAAAGGAAATTCCTGCAAATTAAGGGAATGTCTAATATCCCCAATGGAAAAATGTGGGATTTTCTTTTACTTTCACTTTCAATGATAATGGTAAACAAGATAAAAAGGATGAATCTTCCTGACAGCAACACAACCTGACAGGTGTTCCAATCCCTCTCCACTGTATCCAAAAAAAAAAAAAAAGTTTTGCCTTTAGTTACACTTTAAAACAACATAATCCTTGACTAGCTTAAATCATTTCTCAATAGCTTGTGAGAGGAAGATAGAGTAACTGCATTGAGCCACTAAAAACTCCATCTGGTGGTTTATGTACACATTTATATAGTACAATAACAAAAAATAAGTAAACTAGTAATAAATGACTTTAAAGTAAACTGTGCTATAATAAATCAAATACTGTATGTCCACTATTCTTTTCCCTTTGCATCAAATTGACTGCAGCCTAATTTACTTTCTTTTCATTTTCCAGATATTAGATGTGTTCTCTATGAAGGACATTTAATAGTTATTTTTGAATTATGATATATTTAGGATTCTTCAACTAATATGAAGTAAACTAAAGTATCTCTGAGCATAGTAGATTACATTTAAGCAGCAAAACAGCAAACCCCAATTGCTAACTGAAATTACCTGTACGTTTACCCAAAATAATTGCTATGTACCTTTTACTGATCCTTTATTCAACAGTCACGTGACAGCCCAGACTCCTTTTCTCCCTCTTCCCCAAAGGGCTACATTTATGAAGAACTTTGTTACACACCATATAAGGAATCATCATTTTTGGGGCAACATACACTTTAGCTAATGTACAGTACTATAATGAGTGCATTTTATGGTTGGATGCTAAATGAAACCTGTACTAAGAAAGATATGGAGGCCGCCATTGTTGAGCCTTCCTTCTGCAAATGCTAGTTGCCTGGCTGTCTCCGGTCTCAGTTTGTTAGCTATGTAAAGCAAATGTGCAGCCATTGAAGTCAGAGTAAATCAGAATTCCACATATGCAATCTAATTTTGGGTCATTGACTGCATTTGAGCCAATAGATCAGCAAGACAGCCAGAAAAAAATATATTTTTTCGAAGGAGAGGTTAATAGCGGCAAGCTATGTTTTTATTTCAAAACATGTTTTTTTTTAAAAATACTGGTTAGGAAGAAATCGGTTAAGTTACTGGTACATCCATCTTTGCAAGCACCAGGGATAAGTGTAAAACCAGTTGCTCTGTATTCTAATTAATTTTTGAAGTGTCATACTGTGCACTGTAATTGTTTGTTTAATAAACTGAGTACATAAGACATATAAGGGGAACACATATCAAATCAAATATCAAAAGCAGCAGAGCACAGTAGAAAGAAAAATCAAAGTGAATATCACCAGGAGTCTAATATACACGATGCATGGGATGGCAAAGACAACGTAAAGTGAAACTATGCACCATTTTAATCCGTAATATTATAAAAGCCAAGTTAGAGTTTTGTTTTCTCTGCACAGTTTCACTTTTTAATTGAGGATAAAGTTTTAAGGGAAAGTTTTGTTTTGCCACTGGTGGATTCTGCCTCCAGCAGTGATTTCTCTTCCATCTTTCTTTCTTTTATTCCCTACCTCTTCCCCAGCAAGTCTCCAAGAACGCTATCTCTTGAAATTTAATCCCTTTAGAACACCTATTGCTCTGCAGTCCTTCTGGCCAGATCATGTCCTCAAAGGTAGATGAAATTCCCTAGATACATCCCAATATTTTCTATTTTATGCTGTTCTCTCTGTTACTTCCTTATCCTCTTTACACATATCCCCCCTGGCAGCTTACAAACCTGGGCAGCTCACCTTAATCCCTGACAACTCTAGCAACACCTCTACCGCCCACAGGTCTTCTCCTGCAAACACTCAAACACTCTTCTTCTGGCTGGCTCTTGTAAAACAACATTGAAGTTTGGTTTAAAAAAAGAAATAAAAATCATATATATATATATATATATATATATATATATATATATATATATATAGTTAGGTCCATATATATTTGGACACAGGCACAATTTTAGTTGGAGATGGGCTGAAGTGCACCCTCTCAGGTTACATTTGAGGATATGTACATCCAAATTTGAGGAAGGGTTTAGGAATTACAGCTCTTAAGAGTAGCCACCCACCCCCCTTTTTTTTTTCAAGGGACCAAAAGTAATTGAACAGTTGAATCAAAAGCTGTTTCATGGCCAGATGTGGGCTACTTCTTCGTTATTTCTATATCAATTAAGCAGGTAAAAGGTCTGGAGTTGATTCTAAGTGTGGTATTTGCATTTGGAATCTGTTGCTGTGAACCTACATCATGCATTTAAAGGAGCTGCCCATGCAAGTGAAACAGGCCATTATAAGGCTTCAAAAACAAAACAAATCCATCAGAGAGATAGCAGCAACATTAGGAGTGGCCAACTCAACAGTTTGGTACATTCTGAGGAAAGAAGAACGCACTGGTGCAACATAAAAAGGCATGGACGTCCACGGAAGACAACAGTGGTGGATGATCGCAGGATCCTCTCTATGGTAAAGAAAAACCCATTAACAACATCCAGACAAGTGAGGGACACTCTCCAGGAGGTGGGTGTATCATTGGCAAAGTCTACAATCAAGAAAAGACTTCACGAGAGCAAATATAGAGGGTTCACCACAAGGTGCAAACCATTCATAAGCCTAAACAATAGAAAAGCCAGATTAGAGTTTGCTAAAAAAAAAATCTAAATAGCCAGACCAGTTTTGGAAAAGCATTCTTTGGACGGATGAAACTAAGATTAATCTGTAGCAGAATGACTGGAAGAAAAAAGTGTGGAGAAGGCTTGGAACAGCTCATGATCCAAAGCACACAACGTCATCTGTAAAAATGGTGGAGGCAGTGTGATGGCATGGGCATGCATGGCTTCCAGTGGCACTGGGTCAGCCTAGGCTAGCTCTAGGCTGGTGGTGGTCGCCTCAGAGAAAACCTATAGCCCTGTCATGGCCCACCCTCAACAGACATCCCCCTGTTTACTTCACTTTCCCTACTGACTCATGCCACCCCTTTCCACACACTCACCAGCTTCCTCACATCCTCCACTGACATATATTTCCCCGACCACCTCATGCCTCCACCGAGAGATAGCTTCCCCAGGACAAAAACAGTTCCTTATTTGTAATATCCCTAACCCTTCTGATTGTGAAATTGACACACATTTGTTAAAATGATAAAACTAAAAGTGCTGCATATCTGCAAACTCCAGAATGTGCCAGCTATTACCAGTATTAGTCAGAAATGTCTCATATGTTCCCCTTTCTGATTTATATTAATTTTCATATGAGAGCCCAACTTTACCCAATGTCGTTATTAAGCTTATTCCATGTACATGCATATAATCCTAGTGCTGTCTTGACCTACCACTGCCAAATACACCTGAACTCCAAAAACGTTCAGAGTTATTGTTTGCTTATGCACTCCTGGTGATTTTACGTTAAAGTCATAGGGTTGCATTCCATTAATTATTTTCTAAGTCCTTTCAAGATAAAACCTTTTCTCTACTGAAATTTGTAAATACCTTAATATATCACTCACATTGAATGCACTTCCCAAAACAATGTTTACCTAGTTTGTGATGTTAAAATATATACAGTATATACCCTGACTCTAATTCTCATGTCTCACACCACCTTGCTGTGCCCACTGATCACCTGTGAATGCCAATTTGTGTAAACCTATTTATACAAAAGAGAATGTGTTTCGGATATATTATGCCATATTAATAAGCTAGCTTGTCTTTATTTTATTATATGATATAAATTATACAAATGCTAGACAAAAATACTGTAAAATATTGAAAACTTTTGCTTGGTGAGAGTGTGTTTGTCTTACAACAAATGACAGATCGTTGTGATGCTTGGGTGAATGTGATGGCACATAATCTGTGCTGAGTAACTGATGATCCTGCACAGTTTCATAGCATTCTGCCTACAGTGTAAAATGACCCATCTATTTTTGCAGACAGTCTGATTGTCAAACTATTTAACCATTTCAGCTCTCACATCTGTACACCCCCTATGAACCAGAAACATTTTTACATTTCTACTATTTGACTGTTCATTCAACAACTTTATCATTACAAAGTACTGCATGTCATTTTTTAAGAACAAACAAAACTTTATTTTGGTGATATCTTGCAAAAAAAACATTTTTTTAAGCAAACCATACAACATTCTTTTTTCTACTATGATTAGTACCAGTTTTGACAAAAAGTATACATTAAATTCTATAATTTGTCCTTTTTAAAATGACACTAAAACTATTATTCTGATACAAAGCATTCCACAGCTATTTACAAATGAAATAAATTATTTTTTTTTTATTTTACTCACACAAAAAAGCTAGCACAATTTAAAAGGACAAACATGTTTAAATATTAATCCCTGGAAAAATACAAATAAACAAAATAAATAAATAATAAGATCAGCAGTAAGATTCAAGAGAAGGGGAGAAAGAGTTAACTGGGGTAAATGTATAAATAAAAAACATTGGATAAATGTGGGAAGCATTTGCTTATCCTGTTTGAATTTTGACAGAACTTTGCTAATACAGTGATTTGCTGTGGATGTCAGCTTCATGTAGTTTTCATAATACAGTCTATTTTCTGATCAAGGTATTTCAGAAAAATACTATTATTTTACAGTTATGGCCACTAAATGGAGGTGGTTGGTCATAGGAAATCATTGTATTAGTCAAAGTACAGCATACATGCACTTTAATGCTAGTAGAGGGGCAGTCTGTCTAGTGCTCATGCATGCACATTTGGCCAGTAAAGTTTGCATTTTTATGTTATGATCAATGTAAAGAATAGTTGTTCCATGGTCAGGTCACCCCACCACCAACTCATGTCTATGAGCACCTTAGGGTAAGGCCCCTCTCAGACGGATCCCCTTGTGTCTTTTGTTAGTGGACTGGATTGGACCCGGAGGAGGACAGGAATAAATGGACACCTGAAATACTGACCCAACATAAGGGGCTTTAGGGGGGAAAGCGTCTTACACACAGCTGACTTGCTGTCATTTAAAGTGTTTGCATTAATGTCAGTGACCTGGTTGGGGAGATTTCACCTTACTTCCTGTCCCCGTGACAGCATGGTATGAAATGAGGGGAGCATTTGTCATTGGCACAGTAAGGTAGAAACAACAGATTAACCAGCCAGAGCCTATCCTGTTTTGTTGCATGTCCCCACTGGAGAGAAATCCCATGACTTCCTGTTCTGACAGGAAGTAAAGAAACTTTTATCCATTGGAAATACATACCACTATAAAAATATCACAGGGTATATCCCTTCTCTACTTTGTCTAAACTTAAAATAAAACATGTTTTTGGAGTAATTGGGCTTTAATTTTATAGAACAATATTTCTGATCATTTCTAGTAAGCCGTCTTCAACCCAATGTGTTTGCCATCAGAGTATTGGACTTCAGGATTAGTTTAACACATTTACAGTATATATGTCTCAATGCTTATCCAGTCATGCTTTCCTTTGTGAATATATATACGTAAATGATAACATTAATTCTTCTACATCAATGTGTTAGGTTTACCAGCCCTTTAAGGGGATGGAGTCCCTAGTAGAGGGTTTCTCAATCAAGATTCCTCCAGAAGTTACTAGGGGTTTGTTGAGCAATGAGCAATGTCTGCTTCTCAGATAAGTTCCCACTAACACCATTTATCTTATTAGCTATCTTTAAAGGGGTAGTTCTTTCCAATGACCACAAGTGTTAGGAACATTTTTCCCACTGACTTCACACTAATGTATCATGAGTTTTAGGTAGAGTCATTATTAACAGGGGTTCCCTTAGACCAGAAAGTTATTTCAAGGGTTCCTCAGGATTGAAAAAGTCTAAAAAGTTTGACGCAGTATGTTCTTTCTCCATGTTAAGGTCATAAGTGTTTGCTTTGATTTCTTTCAGTGGTAGTATTTTTAAGGAATGTGAATAACCCTGTTTGTGGTTTACATCTCCTGCCAGTCAGCTTTGTGTCCCAAGGTAATGATGAGAGTATTTTCTGAAGACTGGGCTCTATGTAATACTGGTCAATACAACTTATGAATACAGAGCAAAAATGTGCTTGATGGAAGTGCACTGGCACAGAATCCATAAATCACAAAGAAACAGTAGGTGACAGGTCAGAAAAACAGCAGCCAATAATGGTTACCAGAAAAGACGGCAGTATTAATGCTTTGTAGATTACTACGAGATCAGGTCTCCTTTAATCATGAAATGCTTCAACTGTTAAAGATAAAGGGAAAATAAGATGATGTTTATTCTTTTCATGTACCGCTTCAGATGAAAGATGGAAAAAAAATAGTTCTCAGCTATCCATTATATGTACAAAT
Source organism: Staurois parvus (assembly GCF_062004578.1). Lineage (NCBI taxonomy): Eukaryota > Metazoa > Chordata > Amphibia > Anura > Ranidae > Staurois > Staurois parvus. Next base: position 2,632,959 of record NW_028317887.1, read on the forward strand.
CTGTTAAATGTCAATATTTGAAGTTGGAATCCTAAAATCTACACCTGCTACCGGTTTAAGTGCAACAGTGTTGGTTAATTAACTAAATAAAATCAGTTCCAGATTAAGAAACAATTATGTGGAATATGCAAATATAATTTTAGAGCTTTGATTAAAAAATATATGCTTGATTTGTCATACGATTTAACAGTGCCTAGCTAAAAATAGTTATTGGGTGTACAGCAGAGTGTATGCATGTGTGAATGTTAGGGGAAGCTTTTTAGTAATTTGTGTTACATACAAAGTATACAACAGTGTATAGAATGGTCTGTGTTTCTCAAGACAACACAAACTGAGAATATCAAATTGCTAATTTGTAGCTAAAATAAGTTACATTTATACTACCTCTCAGTATAAAGAGTGACTTCATTAACCAGTAGCAAATCCCATTGGACAAAAGGGAGCATGCTTGAACCTGCGGCCAGAAAATTTAGTTGCTATATGCATTATACAATAACCTCGATTTTACAGTGTTCTGGAGCATTGTGCATACTGATGTGTAGACACCTGAAGGTGTCTGTAATATAATAGAGGTGTCAGTTTTCTTTTCAGTATGGACCCATAAAGTAACCACCTAAGCTGGCCTACCCATTAAAGACAACTCTGGGCCAACAAAAAAAATACCCTTGCAGTGGACTTCCCCACACTGCAAGAGGTAAATGCTCTGTAATTTCAGGGGTTTGCAGAAAAGGCTGCATTACTTGCCCAGTAGCCTCCTCTCTATTCTCAGTAGCATGCCCACCTCCCACCACATACAATAAAGGGTTACTAGCCCTGTATTGTCCATGATGATGCCAAGGGGCTATCCACAGACTGCAGCTTCAGGGAGAGAAACCGGCTGGAGCAGGGAGTCTGGTAAATAATACAACCTTTTCCAGCACTCCCTAAACACAATGAGCGTTTAATCCTTGCAGTGCTTGGGACCCCACTGCAAAGGTTATTTTTTTCTGCCTAGAGTTGGGCTAATTCTAACCAGAAATTATGTCATAGTCAAATGTTACATATAAAAAAAGGAGCAGGTATAGTCTTAAACTTATTTTCAAGGCTTTATATTTGCTTCTTTGATGTAAAGACTGTTGTTTACAGACAGGAAAAGATCAAACTCACAGCTACATACATAAAGTGACTAACTAATCCCAACAAGCCTTCACCCGCTATAAATCTGCCTTCCGCACCTACACCTCCTCCCTCCATGCTGCCAAACAGGCCTACTTCTTGAGCCTCATCAAGGCCCTCTCCTCCAATCCTCGCCGACTCTTCTCTGCCTTCAGTTCTCTACTCTCTCCACCCCCACCTCCACCCAGCACCTCACTCACTGCCCTTGAGATTGCCAATGACTTCAAAAACAAGATTGACACAATTCGCAAGGACATTGCCGCAACTCACACGCCCTATCAACCCGTCCCCTCTCACACAGCTACCCCCTTATCCCCCCTCCCCCTCGACATAACCCGCAGGGACTTTGTCGCTGCTCAAACTCTCTCCAACCCCCTTCACCCTCACTCAGCTACCCCCTCATCACCCCTCTCCCACGGCCCCACCACTGCTCTGACCTCCTCTTCCACCCCACCCTACATTTCTCATACTGAAGCTCCCCCCACACTCCGCACCTTTGACCTTACTACCATCGAGGAAGTCTCCAAGATCCTCTCTGATGCCCGCCTCACCACCTGCCCCCTTGACCCTATCCCCTCACAACTCCTACGACCTTCCTCCTCCTCCATCCTATGCTCCCTCACCCACATCTTCAATCTCTCCCTCTCCTCAGGCACTTTCCCCTCCCCTCTGAAACATGCACACATCACCCCCATACTTAAAAAGCCCTCCCTGGACCCCAATGACCCGAACAACCTCAGACCCATCTCCCTGCTCCCATTTACATCTAAACTCCTCGAGCGCCTAGTCTACGCCTGCCTATGCTCTCACCTCAACGACAACAACCTCCTCGATCCCCTACAGTCCGGTTTCCATCCCCTACACTCCACCGAAACTGCCTTACTCAAACTCTCCAACGACCTGCTAACCGCCAAAGCTAATAGCCACTATTCAGTGCTCCTACTCCTTGACCTCTCTGCGGCCTTCGACACAGTCGACCACCCCCTCCTCCTCAAAAAACTACACTCCCTCGGCCTCAGAGATTCTGCTCTCTCCTGGCTCTCATCCTACCTGTCACAACGCTCCTTCAGCGTTACCTATAATGCTACCACCTCCCCCTCACTCCCCCTCTCTGTTGGGGTCCCTCAAGGCTCTGTCCTCGGGCCCCTTCTCTTCTCCATCTATACCTCCTCCCTTGGCCAACTCATACACTCTCACGGCTTCAACTACCACCTCTATGCCGACGACACACAAATCTATCTCTCAACCCCCCACCTCACCCCCTTGGTCTCAGCCTGAATCACACACCTACTGAGCGACATATCAGACTGGATGTCGCTCCACTTCCTTAAATTGAACCTCTCCAAAACCGAGTTTCTTGTCTTCCCCCTAGCCCGGACACCACCCCCCATTGATTTCTCCGTCACGTCCAACAACGCTACCATCAAACCCGCCCTGCAGGCCAGAGTACTGGGTGTCATTCTGGACTCCAACCTATCCTTCCAGCCCCAAGTCCAATCTTTAACAAACTCGTGCAGACTCCACCTCCGCAACATCGCCAAAATCCGCACGTTCCTAACCCCAGAAACCACTAAACAGCTCATCCACTCCCTCATCATATCACGACTCGACTACTGCAACTCCCTCCTCACTGGCCTGCCTCGCCGCTGGCTATCCCTGCTTCAGTTGATCCTGAATACGGCTGCCAGACTCATTCACCTTTCCAACCGCTCTGTCTCCGCCACCCCCCTCTGCCAATCCCTCCACTGGCTTCCGATTGCGCAACGGATCAAATTCAAAATCCTAACGCTGACGTACAAAGCTGTCCACCTTACTGCCCCGAACTACATCACTGACCTAATATCCAAGTACCGCCCAGCACGCACACTCCGCTCCTCACAAGACCTCCTTCTCTCTAGTTCCCTGGTCTCCTCCTCCCATGCCCGCCTCCAGGACTTCTCCAGGGTGTCACCCATCCTCTGGAACTCCCTGCCCCAACCCATCAGATTATCACCTACTCTCCTCTCCTTTAGGCGCACCCTGAAAACCCATCTCTTCAGGGAAGCCTACCCCACCCCCTGCTAACTTGCCGACCTCCTCCACTCTTCCTACCACTCCATCCCCCACAGCTATCTCCTCCTGTGCCACCACCCCCTCCCTCCTAGATTGTAAGCTCGAAAGAGCAGGGCCCTCGATCCCCTCATGTTTTGCATTGTATTGGTATTGTTCTGTCACATGTTCTGTCCCCCTTTGTAATGTACAGCGCTGAGCGAACTATTGGCGCTTTATAAATACTGTATAATAATGTATAATAATAACTCATATATTATCTATCACCTCAGTCTGGTGTTTCAATCAAACAAACAGGCGGCTTCTGATCTGCTATCTTTTTAGGTTTCTTTTGTAATATATTAAATGTATTCACAAAACAAACATTGCCTATAACTAGTGAAAAATAATAACAGATATAAAACAACAGTTGTGAATTTAAAAACCCAACTATAATAATTTTGGCCTAAAATGATTATAGTGTACAGTAAAATAGCTGAAGAACAATTTTTGGTGGATTTTAGCATGTGCTCAACTTTTCAGATGGAGACCAATCAAGCCATGCAGAAAAAAAGCCAAGCTGTGAACCTTTCAGGACTTCTTCCTCAAAGTATAACTAAAGGCAAAACTTTCTTTTTTAGCTTTGGATATGGTGGAGAGGTGTTGGAACACCTGTCAGCCTTTAGTACTGTTTGTGCCCCCATTAGGGAGATTCAACCTCTGTATTTGTGCTGTTTACCTTTATCATTGAAAGTGAAAGTAAAAGAAAACCCCACATTTTGGGTTGTCCCCAGAAAAGTGATAGAGAGGGAATCCAATGGGGACATGAGTTCTGGAGACCTAGGGGTCCCCAGGGAATAACCTTAATTTGCAGTGATTTCCTCTAATTTCTTTTTTGGCTTTGGAACAGGAAATTAATTGAAATCTCACAATGGGACACAGATGGTAAAAAAAAAATTGACAGGGCTTATAACCCTCCCTTGCTCTATCCAAAATGGGACAAAACGTTTTGTCTATAGTTCTACTTTAATTACCACCTAACCCATAAGGGCTTCTGCAAATACCTCAGAATCAAAACAGGTTCAACTTTGCAAACTCCCCACAATAAAATCCTGGGAAACAAAACTCAATTTCTCTATAACCATTGAACAATGGAATATTGCAATCAGGAAACCCCTTAAAGCTTCAAGTGCATATTCCATTGGGAATCAGTGCACAAATTACTACACACCCCAGCGACTGGCAGCTATATAGTGTGGAAATATTGGAACCTTAGCATGTGTGGTGGCACTGTCCGTGTCATTTAAAATTTTGGAATTATATTTTCAGGTTTGTTGCCTCTGTTACTCATATTTCCTGTGTGCCCAATCCCAAATTAGTCCTAATGGGAGTGGGAATTGATCAGTGGCTCAGCCATCTTCAAACTTTTTAAACTCTTTTTAACACCTTTATAGCAGCTAGGTTGTCACTTGCAAAAAGGTGGAAAAATATAGAAACACCCTCTCTTGCTATAGTCATACAGATACTCAATGACCTCATTTGCCAAAGCTCATCTAACCCTACCAAAATTTTGGCAACGTTGAAACTCCTGATTCCAAGATACTAGATTCATCTCTGTAAGTTAATATTCTTCCAATTCTCTCCAACAAACATTATACTAATTATTACTCTTAACAATCTCTGGTACAAACTCTACACCTAACCAGAGGTATATAAACCAATGATACACAAATTCAGGAAGTATCGGAAAAAATGTTCTTGTTCAGTGTTACTACTGTTCATTAATCTCTATTTTGTTCTTATTCTTAACTTTCGCTCCTGTTGTTTAGGATCTTAAAACTAATATGTTTATTATACCCTGTCTATCCTTCGCATTTTGCTCCCTATTGATGTTCTTCTGTTTATGTACTTACTTTCTATAATCAAAAAGGAAATATAGTACAATATAAAAGCTTAGCTGTAACTGGGCCCTAAAGCTTAAGCAATGTATTCTTTACTATTACCACTGTAGTGATGATCATTGAAGTATATTACAAATGCATTGATGCCATCACACCAATTAAGGTAATTAATCTTTAATATCAATGAGATTGTGTCAACAAGTCCCTGTGACTTTCCTGCATTTTAGTCCCCTATCACATGGGGGGGGGGGGAATCATCTCTGAATAGCAGGGGATCTGTGAGCTGATCCCTTACTGATCGAAGCAGAGCAGGTTGGATGTCACATCCGTGTCTTCTCAATTTCAGCACAGTGGACAGGAGCTGACACCCGTCAGCTCTATGGGCATCCGGTTGTAAATACATTAGGCTACCTCTGATCTGGTTCCCTAAAACCGAAAAGGACATAGTCCTTTACCTTTTTTTTATTGGACCTGTTCGGAACTGGAGGTAGGCAGGTGTAAACTGACACAAGTCTGCAGGGCTATATGGACCTTCCAATCAGGTCTACAAAAAAAACTGACAGGCAGACCTGATTGGAATGGTCTTAAAGTGGCTTTAGTCTTGTAGGCTTATTTAGTGAAACATAAGATACCAAAAAAAGGAAAAACTAAAGATAATATTTCTATGCTAGTTGCAATACCTCATAGCAGTCAATCAGATTTTAATTTACTGTAATCACATCAAATTATTATTTTTGGTTGGTTGTTAAAGGATGCTGTACTTTACATATCAGATTTGCTCCTACCACTGTATTACTGAATAAATAAATCTTAGAATAGTGGTACATCAGTGATCGTTATGCTACAATGACAAGATCATAGATACAGTCTCACAGTATTCTCATACACATATGCTTCATGCATGTCTTCATTTCAAGCCCCATTACATTTCTCAGGACTAAGTCCTTTGGGATATTCCATTTAAATTTCAGCTTTCTTCTAATTTATCCCAGTGGAGCTGATAACATTTACCTTTATATCTCAGAAAGTCAAATAGGAACTGTATGTGTATTAATATTTATATATGACCATAATTAAATCATTATGGCTTTTTTCTTTGCCTTTGTCCTGAAAAGACTAAATCGCCACTATTAATCGTGGTTTTGCAAATAGCAGGCAGATGTTACTGAATATAATATGAATGTATGCTGTTATAGAACTGACTTGTACAACATACAGTCCCAGCCTGTTTCACTGCCAAATATCAGTCAGCCTTCTTCAGCCACACCTTTTCTTATAGTTACCTTATCACCAGTGAATGGGCATGGGAGACTTAAAGGGTTAGTTCACCTCTACTACAGAACTACCTATGCAGGTAAGGGCCACCTGTAGATAAAAACAAACTGTGCAGCTTTGAATAAAGTCGGATAGTGCTCTTTCTATACAGTGAAGGAATATTTGATCCCCTGCTGATTTGGAATGTTTGCCCACTCACAAAGAAATGATCAGTCTAAAAATCGAATGGTAGGTGTATTGTAACACTGAGAGACAGAATAGCAACAAAAAAATCAAAAGAAATGCATGTCTAACAAATTATGCACTGATTTGCATGTTCATGAGGGAAATAAGTATTTGATCCCCTATCATTCAGCAGGATTTCTGGCTATCAGGTGTCTTTCATACAGGTAACAAGCTGAGATTAGAAGTAGTCTCTTAAATGGCAGCTTGGTGAGAAGGTGAGAAAGGTTGGTGCAATCATTCGCAAATGGAAGAAACACAAAGCAACTGTCAGTCTCCCTGGGTCTGGTGCACCATGTAAGATCACACCTCGTGGCCTGTCAGTGATCATGAGAACAGTGAGGAATCATCCCAGAGCTACATGTGAGGATCTTGTTAATGATCTCCAGGCAACTGGGACCACAGTTACCAAGAAAACAATTGGTAACACACTACGCTGACAAGGATTGAACTCCTGCAGTGCCTGCAAGGTCCCCCTGCTCAAGAAAGTACATGTCCAGGCCCATCTGAAGTTTGCCACTGAACATTTGAATGATGAAGAGGAGGACTGGTTGAAAGTGTTGTGGTCAGATGAGACCAAAATCGAGCTCTTTGGCTTCAACTCAACTTGCCGTGTTTGGAGGAGGAGGAATGCTGCCAAGAACACCATCCCAACTGTCAAACATGGTGGTGGAAACATTCTGTTTTGGGGGTGTTTTTCTGTTAAGGGGACAGGACAACTGCACCGCATCAAAGGGACGATGGACAGGGCAATGTACCATCAAATCTTGGGTGAAAACCTTCTTCCTTCAGCCATGGCATTGAAAATGGGTCATGGATGGGTGTTCCAGCATGACAATGACCCAAAATACACAGCCAAGGCAACAAAGGGGTGGCTCAAGAAGAAGCACATTAAGGTCCTGGAGTGGTCTAGCCAGAGCTTAATCTGATTGAAAATTTGTGGAGGGAGCTAAAAGTTCGAGTTGCCATACGTCAGCCACCAAACCTTAATGGTTTGAAGATGATCTGCCAAGAGGAGTGGGTCAAAATCCCTCCTGAGATGTGTGCAAACCTATTGGCTAACTACAGGAAACGTCTAATCTCTGTGACTGCCAACAAGGGATTTGCCACCAAGTACTAAGTCATGTTTGGTGAAGGGGATCAAATACTTACAGTATTTCCCTCATGAACATGCAAATCAGTGCATCATTTGTTAGACATGTATTTCTTTTGAATTTTTTGTTGCTATTCTGTCTCTCAGTGTTACAATACACCTACCATTCGATTTTTAGACTGATCATTTCTTTGTGAGTGGGCAAACATTCAAAATCAGCAGGGGATCAATTACTCATTTCCTTCACTGTAGGTGTAGGCCATTTACTCACCTTGCACTGCCTGCCCACAAACTTCCATATACAGTTAGGTCCATAAATATTGGGACATCGACACAATTCTAACATTTTTGGCTCTATACACCACCACAATGGATTTGAAATGAAACGAACAAGATGTGCTTTAACTGCAGACTGTCAGCTTTAATTTGAGGGTATTTACATCCAAATCAGGTGAATGGTGTAGGAATTACAACAGTTTGCATATGTGCCTCCCACTTGTTAAGGGACCAAAAGTAATGGGACAGAAAAATAATCATAAATCAAACTTTCACTTTTTAATACTTGATTGCAAATCCTTTGCAATCAATTACAGCCTGAAGTCTGGAATGCATAGACATCACCAGACGCTGGGTTTCATCCCTGGCTCTGCCAGGTCTCTACTGCAACTGTCTTCAGTTCCTGCTTGTTCTTGGAGCATTTTCCCTTCAGTTTTGTCTTTAGCAAGTGAAATGCATGCTCAATCGGATTCAGGTCAGGTGATTGACTTGGCCATTGCATAACACTCCACTTCTTTCCCTTAAAAAACTCTTTGTTTGCTTTTGCAGTATGCTTGGGTCATTGTCCATCTGCACTGTGAAGCGGCGTCCAATGAGTTCTGAAGCATTTGGCTGAATATGAGCAGAAAATATTGCCCGAAACACTTCAGAATTCATCCTGCTGCTTTTGTCAGCAATCACATCATCAACAAGAGAACCAGTTCCATTGGCAGCCATACATGCCCACGCCATGACACTACCACCACCATGCTTCACTGATGAGGTGATATGCTTAGGATCATGAGCAGTTCCTTTCCTTCTCCATACTCTTCTCTTCCCAACACTCTAGTACAAGTTGATATTAGTCTCATCTGTCCATAGGATGTTGTTCCAGAACTGTGAAGGCTTTTTTAGATGTCGTTTGGCAAACTCTAATCTGGCCTTCCTGTTTTTGAGGCTCACCAATGGTTTACATCTTGTGGTGAACCCTCTGTATTCACTCCGGTGAAGTCTTCTCTTGATTGTTGACTTTGACACACATATACCTACCTCCTAGAGAGTGTTCTTGATCTGGCCAACTGTTGTGAAGGGTGTTTTCTTCACCAGGGAAAGAATTCTTCTGTCATCCACCACAGTTGTTTTACGTGGTCTTCCAGGTCTTTTTGTGCTGCTGAGCTCACCGGTGCGTTCCTTCTTTTTAAAAATGTTCCAAACAGTTTTTTTGGCCACACCTAATGTTTTTGCTATCTCTCTGATGGGTTTGTTTTGTTTTTTCAGCCTAATGATGGCTTGCTTCACTGATAGTGACAGCTCTTTGGATCTAATCTTGAGAGTTGACAGCAACAGATTCCAAATGCAAATAGCACACTTGAAATTAACTCTGGACCTTTTATCTACTCATTGTAATTGGGATAATGAGGGAATAACACATACCTGGCCATGGAACAGCTGAGAAGCCAATTGTCCCATTACGTTTGGTCCCTTAACAAGCGGGAGGGACAAATGCAAACTGTTGTAATTCCTACACCATTCACCTGATTTGGATGTAAATACCCTCAAATTAAAGCTGACAGTCTGCAGTTAAAGCACATCTTGTTCGTTTCATTTCAAATCCATTGTCGTGGTGTATAGAGCCAAAAATTTTCGAATTGTGTCGATGTCCCAATATTTATGGACCTGACTGTATAGTAATCTTGATCACAGAAATGTTAAAGGATTAATGATAAAAGAAATCCATTGTTTGCTTCTCATTTCCAAATATGATGTAGAATATTATAGATGTGTGTGTAAAGGCTACATTTTTTGCATTAAGGCAAAAAACCTTACAATAGTAGTGCCCCCTTCCCTAACACTTACCTGAGTCCTGCATCGATCCAGCTCTGTGTCTGGCTTAAGTTCTTCTCTCCCCTCTCTGTGCTCTCACAAGCTTGACTCCTGCTGCTGTCAGTTAAATCATGTGAGGAGGGAGTGGGGAAAGGGGCCAAGCCATGCTGTGTGTATCTATAGACGCACACAGGCAAGCTTGGGTTCAATACCTATCTGTGTGCCTCCATACCAAAGGGGTATGCTATGGGGGCACACAGAGGAGTGAAGGAGCCAAGCCAGAAGAGGAGGTTCGGGTGCACTCTGTGAAAAACCATTCCACAGAGCAGGTAAGTATAACATGTTTGTTATAATAAAAAAAAAAACTTGAGCATTTGCAATCACATTAACAGAAGCAAAACTAAATTTATAAAGACATCTATGTATCTCTTTTCACTGAGGTGAATTAGTCACTGACAGTGTGTGTTACATGCGGATGATATCAGTTTCGGCACTAATGGCTGTCATATATCAGTGCATTAGCCGCTCCTTTGTCAGATGCTCCTTTGTCAGTTGCATGAAATTTCCTTTGTGACTTAAATAATATGCCATTGAATAAACATCTCTAAATCACTAAGCTACATAACCATGTCTATGTAATTTTATTCAAATATAAATATAATTTTATCTGATTGGTTCTTGCTAATTTCATCAGATAGTATCCATTTACATCTTTATGGCTGTCATTCACAATGTTTACCACCACAGCTTTAATGTTCTTTTCTGTCCAGTTTATGTCACAGTGAAGTTTTATAGCTTGCCAGCTTGTCTTAAACGTAGACTTCGCTGCCAGGTGTGGATAATATGTTATTCCTCAGAACCTTTGATCCTAATTCACAGTAAATCTATTTAGGTATCCTTTTACTAAAGAGATTTAAATGTCATTATTGGACATGGCAGTATGGATGTGCACTTTGTTTACTAGACTTTTAGCTTTTTTTTTGTGAACAAAGCTGAATGGTAGTGATTTTTAAGTTTGGGTTGTGCTGCGAATGATAATGGTGTAGTGTGAGGGTATGTGAGATGTGTTGTCAATATCCCAGTTACTCTAAACCAGCCTTCTTCAACCTTCTCAACACAGAGGAACCCTTGAAATAGCTTTCCAATCTCAGAGGTCCCTGCTAAAAATTACTATATCTACAACTCCTGATATATTAGTGTGATCATCTGTGGGAAGAATGCCTCTTACCAGGGGCGGACTGACCATTTGGAAACTCGGGCACTGCCCGAGGGCCTGGGGTCAGTAGGGGCCCCATGAGATACCCCTGGTACCTTTTTCATAGGCTTTTTTTAGTTTGGGCAGGGACACAGGGGCCTCATGATCCCTTATTGCCCGAGGGCCCCATGAGTTGTCAGTCCGCCCCTGCCTCTTACACTCGTGGTCACTGGGAAAAATATCCCTTTATAGATAGCTAAAAGATCACTGGTGTCAGTGAAAACTATTTAAGAGGCAGAAATTGCTCATTGCCCAAGGAACCCCTACAAACCTCAGGAGGAATCCTAGGGTTCCATGGAACCCTGGTTGAAAACCCTGCTCTAAAACTAAGGCTAGCCATACATGAATCATTTTTTTTGATCAGCCAGTTTGGATTTTCATACATTTTAAACCTTTCACATTAGTTGTAGGTCATTCAACCCATCCACTGCCAGTTGGTACATGTTTCTTGTCTCTATTTTCTCAATCGTTTATTTCATAATATTTAGGTGTGGATAATATTACAGTTAATTACAGTTAATATTACAGATAATATTACAGCATTAAACTCAAAACCAAAAATGTAATATATTGCAGCTTACCAATCATTAGATGTGGTGGCTGCTTCAGTTTTCTTTCTTTGGGCTTTTCTCCCCTCTGTTTTCGCCTGGTGATCTGGCCAATAACACACCTCCTGTATTAAGAGTGCCCCCACTCTGGATGAAGGAGCACAGAGGCACCTTTGAACAGAAGTATTGTCAGTTTGGTGGGAGGAGTGTTAGATGTAGCAGCAGATTTGAATTCAATAACAAATTGAAGCCAGATTCCAAGTAATACTTTATAATCAGTTACAACAAACAGTTTTTTTCCATTTGGGATAAAGGCTTTACATGAATGGATAGCTGATCATTGTTAGCACCCCTGCCAAATGGTTTATCTCATCTCTTTAACTGATACATTCTGCTGGAGAGCATGTTCTTTTGAAAAACAGCCGTACTGGCTCGATCACCAGGTGAAAATAGCAAAAAGAAATACTGAAGTAAGAAAATGAATGTAGCCATCACATCTAAGAAATGGTAAGCTGCAATATAATATATGTTTGCTTTTGGGTTTAGTTCCGCTTTAAAGCAGAATTTAACCCTCTTATTCTGTACAGCCAAGTAAATCACCATCTAATGGTTAGCACTTCCACCTGGCAGTACTAGGGTCGTTGGTTCAAATCCCAACCACGGCACCACCTGCCTGGAGTTTGCATGTTCTCCCTGTGCCTGCATGGGTTTCCTCCCAAAATCCATAGACATGCTGGTAGGTTAATTGGCTCCTGTCTAAATTGGCCCTAGTATGTGTATGTATGAATGTGAGTTAGGGACCTTACATTGTACGCCCCTTAAGGGTCAAGGACTGATGTGAATGTACAATATACAGTATATATAAATACGTAAAGCGCTGCGTAAATTGACAGTGCTATATAAGTACCTGTAATAAATAAATATTAGCCTCTGATCTGAAGTTACCATGGTGTTTCACATGTGATCAGTTATGACCCCAGTCATTTGCTGGATTGACAGTTCCATTGAGAGTACAAGCAATGTGACCATTACCATTCACAGCATGCCTTCAATATAATTATTTTGGGAAACCACTAAACCAATGTGTTTTGTTCCGCTTTAATTTGTGTTCTTACTAGCAGCAGAATGTGGTTACAGGGAAACAGAATGTGGTTACAGGGAAAAAGGGAACATTACTGATACAAAAAGATAAAAGTAATGGCTAACACAGTTTAAAGGGTCCAAAGCACCCCCCTTTTTTCAGATACTGTCTCGATACACCGTACTAGCATGGCTCACTGGTCAACGAGGCATACAAAACAAACTGAAAAACAGAAGGGAAAGACTGTTGATCAAGAGACCAGGACAAATTGAGCCTCCAGGGTATGAATCCACCAAAGAGTTAAACAAAAAGTCCTTTATTAAAAAATAAATATCATAATGATACAATACCAAACAAAAGATCATAAAAACTCTATCCCTCCCCACTATTAAAAAGACAACATTGTCTTACACATACAGGTGCCTGTACACATACACGCACTCATAAATATAGGCAAGCCTAAATGTAAACATCAAAGGTTACTGAGTGAGTCAAACGTAATAAGCCAAAACACTTGTAACAATCCCGACTGACAGGAACTTAAGTCAAGGAATACTCCAGTATGGCACCATGGAATCTTAGGTAGTGAAAGCATGTAAGATCTCACAGCATGCAAGCAATAGGGAGGGCATGGAGCAGCAGATCATCTTGAATATTGTTGGGTAATGCAGTGAGGAGGAATGGAGCGTAGCGGACAGGTAAGGCAGATGAACAGAGTAGCAGTATTGTAAAAGCTCAGCGCCAACTTCAGGTCCTGAGGAAGCCATTATATTGAAACACGTTAACGTTGCTGGTATGGGCGCCTGACAGCACGCAGCAGTGGGTGTCACTTTTCCTGCCAGACGTGAGCACAGGAAGTGGTTAGCCCAGAACGGCGTGCTCTCCAGCAGTATACGCCATACCAAAATCCGCCCTTTTCTGACCAATGACACCACAAAACAACTTATCAATGCCTTGGTTTTATCCCGCCTTGATTACTGCAACTCCCTCCTCACTGGTCTACCGTTACACAGGCTATCCCCCCTTCAGTCTATTATGAATGCTGCTGCTAGACTCATACACCTTACCAACCGATCAGCGACTGCTGTCCCTCTCTACTAATCCCTTCATTGGTTTCCAATAAGCCAACGTATAAAATTCAAAATACTAACCACAGCTTACAAAGCCATCCACAACACTGCCCCTAGCTACATCACCAACCTTATCAGTAGATATCGCCCAAATTGCCCACTCCGCTCCTCCCAAGATATCTCTAGCTCCCTCATCACCTCCTCCCACGTTCGCCTCCAGGACTTCTCCAGAGCCTCTCCCATCCTCTGAAACTCCCTACCACAGTACAGTATGTCTGGTCAGCCCCCACCCTGTCTGCCTTTAGGCGATCTTTGAAAACTCACTTCTTCAGGGAAGCCTACCCCACCTCCACCTCAGAACTGTACTTGAATCACCTCCACCAGTTCATCCCCCGCAGCTATCACCTTTTCTATCACCTCCCCCTTCCTTTAGATTGTAAGCTCCACGAGCAGGGCCCTCACATTCCTTCTGTACTGAAATGTATTGTAATTGTACTGTCTCCCTATATTGTAAAGCGCTGCGCAAACTGTATAATAATAATACCAGATGGTGGACAGCAACCTTCTTGGGGAGAAGAGTGGAGGACTTTACAGCAGTGTTTGCCAGCATATCAGACTGCTCAAGCGGACTGTGGGCCAAGTGTTTTGGCTTAGCCTATTACATTTGATTCAGTAACCTTTAATGTTTACATTAAGGCTTGCCTATATTTATGGGTGCGTGTGTGCATGCGTTCAGATGCCTGTATATTTGTAAGACAGTGTTTTTTTTAATAGTGGGGGAGGGTAGACTTTTTTTTTTTGGTATTGTATTATTCTTATATTTATTTTTCAATAAAGGACTTTTTGTTTACAAATATGCAGTTAACTCTTTAGTGGATTCATACTGCATAGTGGTCAATTAATTGTGGTCTCTGGATTAACAGTCTTTCTATTCTGTCGGTCGGTTTGTTTTTTTAAAAAGGGGAACATATATAAATAGCATTCATTGCTTAGCTTTTTTTGTGTTGTCTCATGCCTTTTTTTCTGAGCAGACATAAAAATGAAAACTCAAAATAGGGGAAATTGAAACCATACAATGCACGTGAGAGGAATAAGATCTGAAGTCTTTTAGATTGTAAGCTTCAAGGATCAGGCCCTCCTAACCCTCTTGTATTGAACGGAATTGTTTCTATATTGTCTCCCTTTATATTGTAAAGTGTTGAGCAAACTGTTGGCACTATAGAAATCCTGTATAATAATAAGTCTTGTACAATTTTTCTTAAAAATGTTAGAAATATGTATAATTGTTATTATCGCAGTACATAAATAGAAAGATGTAGAGTCACCATGTACAGATTTGCCTAAATTATGAAATATCTGTATTGCAGATAATAACCATTAAGGTGGATCCCTGGGCAGTAACAAAATATAAATAATGACACCTCCTTTCTCCCTGCATACACTGGATATACTACTCCTTTATTCAATACATGAATGCTGCTAATTTATAAAAAATAAAGTGCTTGGTGCTTTCTGTATGTTAAAATATATTGTACTGAAAACATTGGATTCGACGTTCAGCAGTGAAACATTAACAAGAGCCTGAACTGATTTTCAAAGACAATGACAATCCAACTGTTGCAGGATATCACATTCACAAACCAGTACTTAACAGAACAACTGTGTAATAGAAATCCCCTGAATCTGTCATGATGAAAAGGGAAATGTCCTCATATGGAGTGACAAATGTTTCAGGTCATTGGGGTCGGACAAATGAGATGTGAAAATGCAGTAACACCGCCTGCCTCCCTTCTCAACCAATTTATAGTATATGTTACAAACGTGTTTTGTTTTGTTTGTATCTCATTTTTGATAATACAAAAAACATATTTAAACTTTGTGTACTTTTGAGTTGTGACCCTAAGTGCAGTACTTAAAATGTTGCTAAACCCACAACAGTAAAATCAGTCTGTATGTGCAGTAAAGCATGCTTGTTATACTCGCTGTGTACCTGAGGGGTTAATCCTCTGCATTTTGTAAAAAGGCCATTTAATCCTCTCTTCTCTGATCCTCCCCTTTTTCAAGTGACCACCTCTTATCTCCTGATAAGACAGACTGAACTGTAGGCATTTTGCACATGCTCAGTTTGGTGTGTATTGATAGAAAGGGTTTTTTTTCTTGGGAGAGTGCATGTGATCGGCACAGGGCCAATCCTCTTAGAGCAGAAAGAAAACTCCTACAAGCTTTAACTAGTGCTGGGCTGAACACTCATAGAAGCCACAAGACTGCTGTAACTTCTGATGAGAAAAGGTATTATGTTTACTAAAATAATTGCATTTCCTTGTTCTGTGTACTGATAGAGTGAATGCAGGGACCTGGGTTCAGTAACACTTTAAGTAACAATGTATGCTTGTTGTATTTTTGTATATTTGATGTATGTATGCTGTAGGAAAAGCATCTTGGGACACGTCTGTACAATAATATAAAGACTATGTAGCATAGAAGCGTAGCGTAGAAGAGGAGATTAAGGGGGGATATGATCAACATGTATAAATACATCAGTGGTTCATATAGTGAACTCGGTGTAGAGTTATTCACCATGAGGTCATCACAGAGGACAAGGGGGCACTCTTTACATCTGGAGGAAAAGAAATTTCATATCCAAATATGGAAAGGTTTCTTCACAGTAAGAGCTGTGAGAATGTGGAATAGACTCCCTCAAGAGTTGGTTCTGGCCAGCTCAGTGGATTGCTTTAAAAAAGGCCTGGATTCTTTTTTGGATACACAGAATATAACTGAATACTAACATTTATAGGAAAAGTTGATCCAGGGAATATCTGATTGCCTCTCAGGGGATCAGGAAGGAATTTGTTCCCCTGCAGGAGGAAATTGGATCATGCTTTGCTGAGTTTTATTGCCTTCCTCTGGATCAACTGTGGGTATAGGATTATAACTTTTTTTAATGGTTGAACTGGATGGACTTTTGTCTTTTTTTCATGCAGACTAACAATGTAACTATGTCCCCAGCATTGGTATCTAATATGTATTGCAATGGTTAGAAAGTTGGCATAACTCAAATTACATTAACCGCTTGCCGACTTCATCACTTACATGTGCGGCTGCAAGGAAGCTCTCCTGCGCTGGATCACATACCTAGTACGTGACCAAGCTCTTCTTGGTAGGATTAGACATAGCACAAGCCGATTAGCAGGTGCAGGCCAATGTTTTCTGGCGGGGACCCCGTGATCGATGAACAGGCTGACAGGACAGAGCTCTGTGTATGTAAACAACACAGAGCTCTGCCCTGTCAGCGGGGATTTGCCTATTTGCCTATTTTTGTTTCCCTGCAAAGCAGAGAATAAAAAAACAGCTCATCCCCTAGTAAACATACATCCACAAAGCATTGTTAGGCATACACTTAACGCTGTGATCGACCCTGGTTGTTAACCCCTTCCCAACTAGTGTCAATAGTACAGTGTTAGCACTGATCACTGTATTAGTGTCACTAGATCCCACAAAGTGTCAGTTAGTGTCAGATTGACTGCCGTAATATTACACTCCCGCTATAAGTCGCTGATCGCCACCATACAAATATAAAAAATAAATAAAAAAAAAATTAAATTCCAGTATATATCTCATAGTTTATAGACATTATAACTTTCAGACAGACTAATCAATGTGCAATTATTGTGATTTTTTTTACCAAAAATATATAGCAGAATACATTTTGGCCTAAATTTATGAAGAAATTTGAGTTTTACAAATTTTTTTGGATATGTTTTATAACAGAAAGTAAAAAATATTGTTTTTTGTTTTCAAAATTGTTTTCTTTTTTCCTTTTATAGCACAAAAAAGAAAAACCCAAGTGGCGAACAAATACCACCAAAAAAAAGCTCAATTTGTGTTAAAAACATTATATAAATTTCATGTGGGTACAGTGTTGCAATTGTCAGTTAAAGTAACTCAGTATAGCAAAAAATGGCCTGGTTATGAATGGGAAATAATCTTCCGGAGGGCAAGTGGTTCAAGTTAAATTGTGCTCTATACTCCTAAATGGGTTGTTTAAATATATTTAGACACTTTTTAAGATATATATTTATTTTGTAATTAGCCTGCTTTTGGCACCTTTTATACATTTTATAGGCCTCCCTGGTGGGTCCTGGCTGACAAATATATCTTCTGGTGGTACACACTGTATGACCTTTTCAACATAGATTAATACTTGAACGAACTTTCCAGTCTCTGGGAACCCCTGCTTATAATCTCTATATCTACAATTCAGGATACAAGAGCAAGATGATCATTGGGAATAATGCTCCCTACACTTGTCATCGGGAAGAATTGCCCTCTTATAGTCAATGGGAGGTGCTTTTGCATGGAAGTCTATGGGAGGCGTTTCGCAGTGAAGTCTATGGGAGGCGTTTTCGTATTGAAGTCTATGGGAGGCATTTTCATTTTGAAGTCTATGGGAGGCATCTTCGTGTTGAAGTCTATGGGAGGCGTTTTCACATTGAGGTCCAAAGGAGGTGTTTTTCCATTGAATTCTATGGAGCACAATTTCCCATTGAAGCCTATGGGGCGTGATTTCCTATTGAAGTCTATGGGG